>NC_138182.1:238902234-239288038 GCF_964194105.1 Spermophilus citellus
CAGCGATTACAGGCATGCATCTCCACACCAGGCAAGAAAGCCTCAGTAAAAGAAACAGAAAACAAACTTAAGTACAGCATCACAAAGGTCAAGGCTATAATTCCATATAAATGGATACTGGTACTAGAAACTAGGAAAAGAAAAAGAGAAACAGAAACCAAAATACCCCCATATATTAGCTGTAAAATTAGTCAACAGAGATCTTGAAGAGACAGGTTCCACAGGTGGGGGTGAAAAATCAAAAACAGTAACAAATCAAAAGTACTAGATAAGCAAAATCAATGGGAACAGTCTCTCCATGTGAAGCACTCAGCAGTAAGGAGAAAAATCAAACAATAATCAGATGTGGAAGCAATATCAAGAGTAGGCATGAAAAAGCCCAAGACTGTGAAACCAGACTACCTACATTCACATCCCAACTCTGTCCAGTATTAGCTGTGTAACCTTAGAATTACTTACCTTTTCTGTGTCTCAGTTTCTACATCCGAAAAGTAAGGATAAAAATGGCAACTACTGGTTCTCATCTCTTCTCTGCATTGCGAAGGGCCGAAAGTCTATTAACTACAAATTCCAAACTCCCCTGTCAACTGTCTTCCTGAGTTCTGCCCATGGGAAACACTGACAGTAGACTGCAAGGTGAAAGAAAATGCCTTTTTGTATCCTGTTTCTAGAGGTACATCCAAGTAGAGGCAACAGACACGGAATATTCCAGCATCATATGTGGTGTTTCAAAGCAACAGGGCCAATGACTTTCTCCAGTCTGGAAAAGCACACTGTGAATGCAGCAATTATCTGACACCCTTCTCCTTTCTGCTCCTTCATGAGTCACCTATGCAATGCACACAAGCACACACACATTTGCATTTTCACCTCTTTGCTCCAACATCACCTAACTACATATCCTCCAAAATTTTTGTTTCTCCAGTCCTTTCAGGACCACTATAACCAAATGGCTATATTAAGTTCTTCCCTGCTTAAAACATCTAGTGTTTCTTTCATTTTCCTGACTGGATCCAAACTGATAATACCTAGTTCTTATGAATTTAAAAGTGCTTTAGAACATGGTCTGGAAACTAAAAAGCACTTCAAAAACATTAACAACTGCTGTTCTACTAGCATCTATTTTAAAATCCCCACGTCCAAAATTGAGCTACTTGTCCTCCATATAAACTCTTTCTGAAAACAGTCTCATCATCCATTTCGTCACCTAGGCTACAAATGAGTTACCTTTCTTCACATCAATAAGCAAAATCTATAGGTTCCCTCTTCCCACTTCCCTTCACCAGGTATAAGCCTTTTATTATCTCTTATCCAGTCTGGATCAAAGTCTTTCCCTCCCTAATGAATTTTCCTCTTGCAGTTTCCAATTCATTTACATTGCCCCAAGAGACTTTTTTAAAGGAGGAAGTGGGTGGTATGTGATCAGTTCACCCCTCAAAAACTACCAGTGATGCTGAAGGTCATGAGACCATTCAGACACATAAAGGTACTATTTAATAGTAATTCTCAATACACTACTCCCTATTTGCATCTTCAAATCTTACCTTCCCCCCAATCCATTCCCAAACTCTCCTCACCCTTTGATTCCTCCACAACTTTGCACAAGGTAAACCCTCTGAATGAAATGTCATCTGCACTCCACATACACACAGCCTTTGTTAAATGCCTCTACCTCAATCACAACCAACGTCTCCTACTCCAACTTTCAGAAGTTGTAAGTACTCAGCTCCTAATAAGACTGAGATTCATTACCGCTTAAATATTCTCCACACAGCAACTGGAACCCAAGGCCAGCTATTCCATCCACCAGTCCACTAAGAGCTCTTCAATAGTTAGAAATCTCCACCTACCCCCTGTACTATACAAAACATGATTTTGTGTGTGCTATGAAGAGTGGAAAACACTGCTCTACTTCATCTACAGAGCTCAGTGCCTCAGTGCTAAACAGAAGTATAGCTCTGGTTTCTAGTAGCGCTCAAAAATCAGAAAAAAACTCCTTCTCCATTTCCAAGTTTTTACTAGCAGCATTTCCTATTAGAAAACCTTACAAATAAAATGAAAACTGTACTGGTTTCTCACCTACCCACAACTGTTTTCTTGTTTTTTTAAATGTGAATATAAGTTAATGAATGAAAACACAGACCTTTTAAATATAAGAAAAATATATATTCCAGACATATTTAAATTCATAAATATTAGATTTATTTTGGACCATTAAACACATAATTGGATTCTAAGATAGTCAATTGAAATTCAGAACACACTGCTCCCTCAAGGGGCAAAACTGTGGTTAGCTTCTTAGTCTTCCATTTCTTATAAATAGTTTAAAACAATGCTGCTCCAAATAATAGCAGTTAAATACTAGTGTCTAATTAAAAAATATGTATTAATTTAAAAGGCTGAGGAAATGCATAAATTTTTGCAGAGATTCTAAGATGATGTTCAGGACTCTTTCAAGGGTTTAACATTTCTAACTTTAAATACTTACAAGCTACATTTTCTTTGTTACAGACCTATCATTTTAAGTACCCTTCTACCAACCAAAATTTAATCACAGTTTAATCACAACTGAAACAACAAAGGAGAAGGAAAGAAGAGAGAACACTAAAAAATTAAAGGGAGATAAAAGGGCAAAGAGGATAAACGGGAAGAACTTAGGACTTAAAGCAATGAACAAGAGGGGAAATGTGAAAAGAAAAAATGCAGAACATTTCAGGCAAATAATCAAAGAGAAACTGAGAATTTTCTCATTGTCTGACACAAGGGGACACTAACAACCAAGGGCAGCTTGGTTACCCTTTGAATAGGAAGAGGTGGATTAAAACATATCTTGGAATACCAATGAAGGAAAGTCTTTCAAAAGTATACAGAAATGTTTCCTAAATTGACAAATGCTAGTTCCTGCGAAGACTTCCCTGGCTAACATTACAATTATAAAAGGACACTTTGGATTTCATAATGCTAAATTTATCTATTAAGACTGTACTCTTTTTTGGGAGGGCAGAGGGGCGTATCAGATATTGAACCCAGGGGTACTCAACCACTGAACCACATCCCCATCCCTTTTTATATTTTATTTTAAGACAGGGTCTCACTGAGTTGCTTAGTGCCTCACAAAGTTGCTGAGGCTGGCTTTGAACTTACAATCATCCTGCCTCAGCCTCCTGAAATGCTGAAATTACAGGTGTGAGCACCACTCCTGGCATGACAGTACTCTATTTCAAGATCAATTTTTGGTACCAAAATGCATTCTAAAATATTTGACTGTATTAAAATAATATTCTGTTTTAAAATGTACTCATTGTATGTGCCAGTCCTGGGCCTGTCTGCCCACACATCTAGTCTTTGTGAGTTGTGTACCTCAGGAGAGGTACTGGCACTGATGGGAAAAAGAAAAGAGCCATGATATTTCCTCCACTTCTTCTCTATTTCAGGTATGTTCTCAACAATGGCTACATCTCTTCCATGGCTCCAATTCCTACCAACTCCTATAAGGAGGTTCCATACTCCTCAGAGAACCCTGGCTCCAATACTCCCATAACCCAACCCCTAGTAGCATATTACCTTCTTGCCCTTGTTCATCTTTAGGTTGGTTCACCATTCTGTGTTGCTGTCTCAGCTCCTCCAACACCTGAGTAACCAACATCTTTTAATGAATTCCTGTTTTTAAAACTTAGAGGGGTTTCTCTTTTCTTGGGTGAACTCTGACCAGTACATTAGGTACATTAGGCCAGTGGTTCTGCTAGTATCAGAATCACCTGGAAGGCTTATTTAAAACCCAGATGCTGGACTTCATCTCCATAGTTTACCAGCAGTACATCTACAGTGAAGCCCAGCAAAATATATATATATTTTTTTAAATAAATTCCCAGGTGTAGATGAACCTACTGAACCAAGGACCACACTTTGAAAAATACTATAAATGTATGTCAATCTGTTTCCCTCCTTTTTTGAAGGACAATAAAATCCAAACAACACTCAAGGAAAAAATCCTTTTAAAACAACTTTCCCTACACTAGTATGGATGTCAATATGTTTTGAAAGGATGGGTTTTAAAAATAAATAAAATTTAAACATTCATTATATACTTTACCTAGAAATACAATGTCAATTTTAAATACCACAACAAACCCACCGAACTTTTTATGAAAAAAAAATGAACTTAAGCTCTTAGATTATTGGAAAAAACTTAGCCAAATGAAGTCTCAAAAATACAAAATAATCAATTGACTGGTTCGTAGTTCTACCTGTGAAATTTAAAACTAAAACTCAGCTTCAAATAATTTTTCAAAAGGCAACTAAATAGAACATGCCAAGTACAGTGCTGCTTGCCAGTAATCTCAACAACTCAGAAGGCTGAGGCAGGAGGATAGCAAGTTTGAGCCCAGCCTTAGGAACTTACACCCTAAGTAACTTAGTAAGACCCGGTCTTTTTTTTTTTTTTAGAGAGAGAGAGAGAATTTTTTAATATTTATTTTTAGTTTTCGGTGGACACAACATCTTTATTTTATTTTTATAAAATAAAGGATCGAACCCAGCGCCCCACGCATGCCAGGTGAGCGTGCTGCCGCTTGAGCCACATCCCCAGCCCCAAAGATCCAGTCTTAAAAATAAAAAGTAAAAAGGGCTGGGGATGTAATTCAGTGGTAAAGCACCCCCAGATTAAACCCCCAATAGCAAAAAAAAAAAAAAAAAAAGAACAATATTTTGGAACCAAGTTTTAAGGATCACTATATGGTATTTAGATTTATGCTGGCCAGAAGTTAAAATCAAATACATAACCAAATCATAGTTGAACTGTGCAAATAAACAAAAAGAACTTAATAAAGCCAAGCCCAGTGGTGTACCCCTATTGTTCCAGTCACTTGGGAGGTTGAGGCAGAAGAATTGCTTGAGCCCAGGAGTTCAAAGCCAGACTGGGCAAAAAGAGGTAAGACCCTTTCTCAAAAAAGAAAAGAAAAAGAAAAGAAAAAAAATATTTTGAGATCAAAAAAGGACCTACAGAGCACCACTAAATTTTTTTAATAAGTGAGCCATATATATAATTTTAAACTTTCTAGTAGTCATATTCTTAAAAAGTAAAAAAAAGGCAAAATTAATTTTGACAATATATTTACCACAAAAATTATCCACCAAGTTATTCCTAATATGTTTACACTCTTTTTATTGTACTAAGTCTTCAAAATCTGTGCATGTGTTATACTTCTAACAAATCTCAATTCTGACCTGTTACATTTCAAATGTTCAGTAGTGAGATGTGGCTAGTGACTACTATATCAGACAGAAAAACTACAGGTAAATAGAAATTCACCAGTCTCTTTAAAGAACATACTGATATTTAGCACAATATAACAACTATTCCGATTATTTCCATAAATTACTTGTGAATTACAATTTTAAGAATTTAAAGCTCTAAATGTTTGTTCTCACTTAGTTCAAAACTCAAGTTACCATTGTCTCCTGCAACCTAATACTGTACTTTAAAAAAAAAAAAAAAACCCTCTCAAGAGAATCATATTGTAAACAGGTAAGTTACCATCACTGCTATTTCACTTGAAGTCCCCAAGCCAGGCCACATCTCAACTTGCCTTTCTCTAGCCCAAGGGAAAACTTAGCAGCCACTACAGGGCTCCACTGATCCCCAGGCTAAGGAATTCTCATCTCCTGGGCTTGTGAACAGAGAGGTAAGTCATAACTACCAACCTCAATCTCTAAGCTCAAGTATTTGGTCCTTTGGCAAGGGAAACTAACATTACCTGATCCCTATGTACTATTCAGCAGCAAATAGAACAGTGATTTAAAAAATGTGACATTGTTAATGTGATTGAAATATTACTTTAATACTCAGTGATCTATATAAAAGGGGAATAAATAACCTATGTAAAAATTTTAAATCCAAATAGAATAATAAAACAGTTTCTATTTTTAGTGGAAAGTCAAAGTATAGGTATTGCCTTTAATTAATGTAAGTGACAATCAAAACTCTTAAGGAGTATTTATCAAGTCACTGAGTAAAGAATCAGACTAAATCATAAGCATGGTGCTTTGAGAAACTCCCTAAACTAGTCTTAACATTTGAAACCCAGAGTATGACACCAGTTACTCCAGAATCCAGTGATATATGGCCTTAAATTATGCCCTAAAGAAATACAGGGGGATTGAAAAGGTGCCTCTAAAACCCAACCACCTCTAAGTCCCTCAAAAATAAAGTGCTATTCCTTCACTTATCAGAAAGTGAGTTTTCTTTTGCACATAAAACTCTTGCCATAAGCATAAATGCACTTGTGTGTATGTGCAAGAGCAGTGAGATAATTACATACCTTTGGGGCCTAAATACATCTGGTGTCACATCACACCTTAGGCATACAGTTATTTCATTTTGAACCATTCACTCTAGAGAGTAATTACTCATCCCATAACTCGGTCATAAAAACCAGAGCTCAGTGTTCCAGCAATCATATAGCATAGATGGATTTTTATATGGTACTTTTGTGAATCAGATAATCAAAATATATTCCTTAATAAGTTAGGGTACTAAAATTATGACAAGTTGTATGGACTTCCTAAGCTTTTAACTTGTGCCTAGACTGCACAGAAAGTTGCAAATGCTGTTGACCAACAGCTATGGAATAAGAGTTAAATGCATGGGCAGTGCATTAATCTGAGAAGGAGCTATGGTGAAGGCACAAAAGCATCAAAAACACCTTGGATGTTGCCTAGAAAGACACATCTAATCTTTCCTGCAAACAGAGCCACTTCCTAAAAAAACAAAGGGGAGAAAGGAAATATTAAGCCTTGCTCTAAGAGTTCCAGATCTTTAGGCTGTAATTTGGTAGTAACAGAATGTCCATAGCCTTTTAGCAACCTGCTGAACCTCTCCATCAACAAAGCTGCAAATAAAACCCACAGCACATGAACTGCCTTCTAGTAACAAAGCTGTGTGCACCTTGTCTGTTCCATCAATCTTCTCTTTGCTTTGATGTCTCTACTATATACACTGCCTGCATGTTTCCAACTAAAATCAAGGAGGCAATAAAAGAGAAAACAGTAATTGTTTTAAGACTATTAATGCCCCCAAATGTGACTGAAAGTTTTTTTGTTTGTTTTAAACTCAGCAAAGAAAAAAGACATCTTCAACTAACTCCAGTATCAGCTCCTTAGAGCAGAAAAGTAATACATTGTGGATGGGTCATATTATCTGTTATGTTCAGAGGTCATGAAACACTGTTCTCCAAATGGTTTATTTCAAACATGCGCAAGAAAACAAGTTGCTCCTAACAACTCTTGGAAAAGAAGGTGATACAATAAAAAGATCCCAGACTGGCAGGGTGCTTCTGGACAGGATTATAGACATCTCATGTCTATTTCCTCAGGAGTAGAATAAGGAGAATACCTTTCTCCAAAGTTGTTACAAGGGCCAGAAATCATGGTTGTAAAGCACAGAACTGGCACTTGAAAAATGGTAGGTATTATGAGCTGCAAATACATAGCTTGGTAAATGAAAAAACAAATTTCAAATTAGAGCTAACCCCAATTCTCACCACAAAGAAGGCACCAAAAAATTTTTTAATTTATTCCAGGACTACTGTTTGTTTGTTTTTTTGGTACCACAGATTGAACCCAGCAGCACTATAACCACTGAGCTACATTCCCAGTCCCCCTCCCACCTTTTTTTTTAATGTTTTATTTAAAGATAGGATCTCGCTAAATTGCTTAGGGCCTCACTAAATTGCTGATGCCGTCTTTGAACTTGCAATCCTCCTGCCTCAGCCTCCTGAGCTGCTAGGATTATAGAAGTGGGCTACAACTCCCAGCTTCAAGACCACTTTTAATGGGACAGAAATAACTTTATGTAGCAGATAGTTGATTGACATTTCTTACATACATCATTCTACCCTGCTACTTCTTAGTCTGAATAACATAAAAAAAATCAATGGCTAAAATGATGAGAAAAAGAAGAAGAAAATCAAAGAATTAAAAGATGAGAAAAATACTGAAAAAGCAAAGCTCAAGCACAGGCAAGCACGCATAGAGTAACTGACAGAAAAATAACGTTCCACAAAGAAATGCTGGGGGGGTTGGGGATATAGCTCAGTGCTAGAGCACTTGTGTAGCACATGTGAGAGGCACTGGGTTCAATCCTCAGCACCATTTACAACTAAAAAAAATTTTTTTTAAAGGAAATGCTGGGGCCCACATGACCCTGCCCTGAGTTCTGTCCAAGGTTAATGCCTTGCCCATAAAAACCAAACACAATTGTTCATTCAACAGAACTGAGGAAAAGAGGAAAAAAGAGAACTGATTTATACATGTAACAGGAGAAAGACTCCTGCTCCTACTACATATCTACCATTCTTCTCAGTAATACATGCCTAACTGAATTTTCCAGTCCATGTCATATAAATCCACATCACAATACTATTGACCTTGATAAGGTGCTTACTGGAAACAGAGCTTCTCAAACTCTTCTAAGAAAGTCCTTCTACCCACAGAGATGAATGCAAATGTACCTTTGAGGAATCTAAGTGTAGCCCAAAGTGACCAAAACACATTTTTCAAACTGACATATTCTTTTAAGTGTGAGATTAAGAGACAGACAGAACCACAGAGTAAAAGCAGTGCCTCCTCCTGGAGAGCTGAGAAAAATATTCCCCCTAGAGTAAAACACCACCTTCATTCATTTATTGAACAAATTTCTGAGATCCAACTATGTGCAAAGGTTTGTCCTGGGAACTGTAGACAGAACACATACACATACATACAAACACACACACATATAATTTCTTCCCTTCTGGAGCTTACGATCTTATCAGGGGAGGCCATTTAAAAAGAGAAAACACTCCCATGAAAACTATGATTAGGGTTATAAAGGACAGAATTGTTTACCCCATTTCTAACAATTAGTGCATGAACCAGTAAAAGAGTATTCATTCTATTGGGCAAAGAAGAGTAAGGGTCAAGGCAAGTGGCAAGGCAGCTTAGATACAGTTGAAGGGCAAGAAAGATATTATAGATGGGTCAAATGAAAGTCAGGGTAGGGCATTCTGGGTCATGTACACTCATGAATGACTTTAGTCCTATAAGTAAAGGAAAGTCACTGTAGGTTCTACACAGGGCAAGTACAAATAACATATGATGACTACAATATATACCAATTCTAAAAGCTAATGCCTATGTCCAACTTTATAAACCTGATTTAACATTCTTATCTATACATGATGTCCACTCTTACACACTCAAGTGTGCATACACATAGAGCATTTTAAAAAAAAAAGTACAATTCTATGTTACATTTAGAACTGTGGAAAGGTCATTAACAGACCAGAAAAGGGGTGGAGGGGGGAGCATGATGTAATAATTCATCCAATCTCAACTCTACTGAAGACATTAATCTTTGGATAACTGCAAAAGAACGTGAGTAGGTAGTCCTGTTCATATCACCAGTTTCCCAAAGCAAGAACTTAAGAGAACATCAAACCTGGAATTTTAAAAAAGCACACACAAATAAGATTTCAGTTCATAGTAAGCTCTGAAACTGCATTTGAGACTATTTTTCTGAAATATTTTATTTGTAAAACTTTAAATCAAGGGGAAAATGTGAACTCTTTTTATTTATTGATGCAAGTCTCCAAAAGGAAGGAATACAAATCTTAAGTACAGTCGGTAAACTTATGATAAACTCCGTAAGTTTTTAAATTAAAACATATATCTGAATCTGGGAATTTGATATTTTCTTCCATCCTCCACTTGCCCATGGTAAATACTTAAGGAAGCTAGAAACTAAACCTCCAGTGCCTGGATTAATCCACAAACTGTCTATTCATGAGTAGCAGGGATTTCATTTTATCCATTCCACTTTCCACTTTCAGGAGAATTCTATAGTTCCAAGTGAAGACAAAATTCATAAATAGAGTAAAAATTAATGGAGACACAGACATGCAGGTCACCTTGCTAAATGATATATGCTGTTTAGGTACACTAGAACAAGGAACAATTACAATCATAGTAAACTATTAATAAAACAATCTGTGGGTAGTGAAAGTCATTGTTTTAATTATAATAGGACAAAATTTCTTAATAAAAAAGTTTCTTGTAACTACAAAATCAATATATGATGGTTGCATAGTTTGGGGGAAATGCAGAAAAGATAAATAAATGGAAGAAATTATATAAAACTGAGACATTGGGGCTGAGGTTGTGGCTCAGTGGCAGAGCACCTACCTAGCATGTATGAGGCACTGGGTTCGATTCTTAGGACCACATAAAAATAAATAAAATAAAGGTCTATTGACAACTCAAAAAACATTTTTTAAAAAACTGAAAAATTGCCAATATAAGAACATATTTCCCTTTTGTGTAACTCTTTAGAATTCAAAATACTTCCATTTATTCTCTTAGCAGCCTCAAGACAGAAGTGACTAAGGTGTAATCATTCATGTTTTGTAAGGAGTAGAGGATGTTCATTCAGAGTCAGTAAATGATCTACCTAAAGGCACACAAGTACTAAGACAAGACACAGCGAAAAGAACTCTAATCTTCTCATAGCTTAGGCATCTTCTCCAAGCTCAGGCATCTTCTCCAAGCTCATGGCCGTGTGATAGCAAATGATAACATCTGCTCACTTAAGTGGCTAACTAACTACAAGTACCTAAAATGAGCAGTACCTGAGAATATCAATCCTAAGATCAAAGATGTGCAAACAGAAATGTACTATTAATACAAGCCTCTAAAATTCAACTCTAAGTGAGAATATGAAGATTTACCTATCTTTAAACTGCAGAAAATGAAGTGGGGAGGATATATCAAACCTATGGAAATTAAGAATCTCTTAAATGTTTCCTCTTGGTCTAAGAATCAACACAGAAATGGTGTATTTCCTATCTGAAGAGATTGTGGGGAGTCCCCTCATGAAGACCAGAGGAAAACCCAAGGTCTCCTTTTAGTCTCAAACAACTCCTCCCCCTCTCCCTTCCCTCCCCACTGTCCACACGCAAAGTACAATTTTAAACTGATTTATTTCTTCCCCTCTTCTTCTGGGAAATAAAATACCTGGCCAAAGTAATCATTGACTTTTTCACTCAAACTAAAATACTTCTAAGAGTAAAAGAGGTGACAACTTGTCCAGAAAAGGGGATATAAACCAAGACTACCAATTATCTGGATAACCCATCCTTCTCAGGATGCCAACCATTGAGAATACATCCCTTTTGTTAAATTGTTCCAAAAACCTTCTTTGTTGTATTCTACTTTATGCAAAACAAAATTTTAAGCAAATTCTACTTCAAAGGAATCATCAGCATTTTGTAGACCAGTTAAATAAACCACTCCTGTTAATTTGCTAATGTCTTTTCACAACTTATAAGATCTTACAGATGTTTTGAAGTTCTGTATGTTTTGAAAGTCAAGGGGGTAGAGTGGGGTACATTTAAAAAAAAAACACTAAAATGTAGTTTTACCAATTTCTTTCTTTTTTTTTGGGGGGGGGGGGTTGGGAGCACTAGGGATTGAACCCAGGGATGCCTCACCACTGAATTACACAAACTATATCCCTGAATGCTTTTTTTAATTTTTATTTTGAGACATGGTCTCACTAAATTGCTGAGGATAGAACTAAGTTGCTGAGGATGGCAATCCTCCTGCCTCAGCTTCCCAAGTCATTGAGGATTACAGGGTATAGCACTATTCCCAGTACCGATTTCTTTTAAAAGTTAAATAAAAGGAAAAGGCAATCTCTTATTCCCACAATACAATCTTATTTTCTTGGGCAACTCAAAAGTACTTTGCTACATGGGTATATTACCCAAATTTCTTTCTGCTTAAAAGCTTGAATCACCTTATAAACAAACTGCTTTCAGAATAACTTTTTGGCTGATGATAGCAATGTCCTCTCAAAGAAAGAAAATTTCCACAGTGTGTGCAGAAATGCAATGACTACCCAGTACTAAAAAAAACAACTTACCTACCCAGTGGTCATACTGTTATTCAGAATATTTTCTTAAGAGACTATATTATAGCAACTAAGATTCAGAAAATCAAATAGAAACTCAGAGCTGTTCTTTTTTCCGACCAAAACAATTTCATAAAGGCACCCATAGCGCTGGCATATCATCTAATCCTATCATTCATTCAAGTGACATTTCAATGTCTGCTACGTACACACTGCACTAACACTATTAATAGTTGGCTCTCCTGGATTTAAAATTTGCCATTATAAATCCAGACTAAGAGATTTGTTTTTCACTCCAAAAACAAACTTTGTATTTTAATTGCTGTTTAACTCTATCTTAAACTAAACTAGAGATGTCCATTAAACAATGAGCCCATAACAGTATATGCCAGAATATTTTTATTTTCATTTGCTAGCACTTCATATGTTGAGTCAATTTGATTAGCCAACTGATGTTCCCACCATCAACGATACTTAGAAATCTGCAATCCTACACAGAATCTGATATTCTCATAAGAAGAAACACCTCTTCATTTCCTCAAACTTTATTTTACAATAAAGATGAGTTCCACAGTTGTGTTCTAAAGTTTGGAAGAGACCATGAAATCAGTCTAGGGTCAGTTTCTCCAACAACCCCTTGTAGAATTTCAGGTCTACCTACTTTCACATCACTATATTATCTAAATGAATCTATCAGAATTTTTTTAAAAACTATGAAAATTCTAAGAAATACAATGGTTTAGATTTATTAAATAAGGTTTCTTAAGAGAGTCACATTTAATTCTAAATTATTACAAATGAAACTGAAAAGAGAAAAAAATTGGGAAGGATTAAACAGGAAAACAGCAATGTAAGGAGTACATTAGAAATGCAATAGCATTATATCTCTAACACTACCATAGACCGGTTTTGATCATACACTGAACTTTCACATATAAGATGTCCACAATTTTTAGCAAGAAATGTCAAGAGGAAAAAGCAAGAAGGGAAAAGCAAAAATGTTCTATAACAACTTTCAATAAGCAGTCCGCTGAAGTATAAATTCCTGGAAAGGGAGGCCACTCTATCAGATGATCATGGCTACTTGAATTTGTGGTGCTCATATAAGCTTAACCCACCACTACCATCACCACCACCTTGAAGTTCCCAACACACACACACACACACACACACACACACACACAAACGAAGTTAAAAAATACAAACCATATTCTTGGCTCAAAAGATAAATTTCATAGAAAAGCTCAAGAATTCATAAGTTTTATGATGTATCAAAAATCAAAACGTACACCATGGCTAATATATGACCTAACACACATTCAGAACTTCATAGCACTAACTTTTAAATCAATCCAGTCACTAGCTTGATATTATCAATGTTCTAACATCTACAATTATAAACTATGAAAATAAAAATTGTTAACAAAGAGCATGAAAAATCTCAAATGAAACAAATCTGCTAAAACAATTTTAAAATCCATTTTAAATAAATGTATTTTGTACTATTAAAACGAATAGTTTTTAAAGTTTTTATCCCACTGTTGCCTCCTTACTGCAAGCAAATATGCAATGCCACCAGCCTTTGGAATTTCCTGCTATTTATGGAACATCTTAATTAGTAACTTGCCAATTAGAGATCCATGAAAACTGAAAGAAACCGCTCTGACAAGTTCCTAAAGAAAAAAAATTCCAACAGCATACTTATAAGGCATTTAAACCACACTACCAATAGGCTCCAGTTTTAATCAAGCTACTTTTTAAACTAGAGCTGGCACCATTTACATGACACACCTAAATAAAATTGAAGAGTCCATAAAATGTCACTTACCTACTACCATGAAGATTAGTTTTCCATGCCTATTAAATTACATATTTGCATGTATATATAGAGATCATACATAGATGTATCAGGTGATGATCTAATGCAAAGTCACTTTCAAAATAACTACCATAATTTCTAACTGCAAAAAGACACCATATGGTATAATCACTACACTGTGATATAGTTCAACATACTTAATGCTCTATTTGAGACATTCTATTTCCTAATGAAATTTTTGTTTTCACCCTAAGAACTAAAATATTCTTGGATCAAAATCTGCAAAATGCCAAACTTCTCTTATCCAAGATGTAAGCATCTATGTTTAAAGATGTAAATATGTAAATAAACTAAAACATCTGTCTTCTGTAAGCTAAGGCCAGCGGTTCTCCTTTAACCAACCATTAACCTTTAACCATCACTAAATCATTCAACTTAAACTTTTATTCTCACAGAAGTGAATTCAGCAGAATTCATCCAGTAACCACCTTAAAGAAAAAGAAGAAATCAATTTGATTCTATTTCTAGTTATTTTAGCCAATTATCTTGTACTACCTTAGGAAAGGTATCAGATCAATGCACCAACTAATGTTATCCTGATCATCCATAGATCTAAGTACATTATACCACTCATCGCTACTAAATAAGCAAATAATCATCACTATTCTGTTTCTACTTACAGGGTGGTAGTTCACTGTGTACCACAAACCATCGCTAACAACGCTCAGCTTTTCCATGTACCATTATAGAAAGACCATAAATATTACATTCTTCTTACTGTAGACCCTTCCAAAAATACAAATTCATGCTGTGACATTCTTTTCACTCTTCCCAAAATTATTCAAGAACTAATACAACATAATTTTCAAGTAAGTTCATAAATTCACATATGCATCCAAAAGTTTAAAACTCAGTTTGCAAACACAATCTACATAATGTGGGCTGGCTATAGAGTATACAGAATCTGGATGCATATACTGGTATTTCAAGTAAAACATACAAGAATAGTAAGCATTTTCAGTTAAATATATTACTAGAACATTAATCAAACCTAAGCCTACATAAATACGTTAGCAAAGAGAACCCTAGAGGAAAAAAGGACATGCTTTCTGAAATGTCTTATGACACTTATGATTATTATACAAAGCAATTCAGACTCTCCAACTTCAACAATGGCAATTTTCAAAAGATGCCAAAGCATATTAAATAATCCAAATAAGTCTTGCACTTCTTGGAGACACCACAAAACCAAAATTTTTAAGCCAGATATGTGTCTGACCTGATAAGGCAAAATTTGCCTTATGAAATAATTATATATTTCAAGATTATTTATATGGTTATTAAAAATCCATTATTTCTTTAAAAACATGTACACTGTATTTCAAAATAGTACATATAAATACAGTACCACAGCACAGAACACGTCTGAAACTTAGTTCAGTTCGTTTGAAGAAAAGTTATGTTTCTGACATTTGCCAGCAGTCCCACGAAGTGCTGGCCCTGTGCCATCATGGCCTGGTGCCAGCCTGATGTAGGGCCAGGCTAAAAATAGCAGCTCACCAGCAGCTGGAACACATAGGTCCTTCTGACCTCAGCTTTATTTCCCTAATTCAAAGGAGGCTGGAAGGAGGGCAGACACCTGCAGGGGATGAAGGAAATGAAATATGCTCTTGATAGGTATTTTTTACCTCTCCTGTCTTCCCCACCCCCCCCCCAACCTACCCTCCTACTCCTCACTTCACCCATCCCATCCCCCAGAAAAGAAAAAAAAAGAGAAAGTTGGGGGTGGGGGACTAGTCCTTTTAAGCAGGCTGGGTCAGAGCCTCCCCATCTCTTGCCCTCAAGTCTTATTTGATTCCACCAACACCATAAAATAGCCACTGATTATTTCAATCCTTGGCATTACTACTGACTAGAGACAAAGTATGAACTACAATCTTGATAAGAACAGCCAATTTCATTGGGCTGAAGGTTCATAATTATACCAGTGATATTTGAGGAGGGAGAAAAGGGAGAAATTATTACAAAACATTAAGAAAATAAAATTCAGCCTGGTAAGGTAGCACATGCCTATAATACCAGTGATCCAGAATACTGAGGTGGGAGGCTGAGGCAGGAGAATCATTAGTTTGAGGCCGAACTCAGCAACCTGTGAGATCCTCAACAACTTAGCAAGAATTTGTATCAAAATTTTAAAAATAAATAAATAAAAGGACTGCGGATGTAATTCAGTAATAAAGTGCCCCTACACTCAATCCCCAGTACTAAGTAAATAAATAACAATAAACTGAGGAAGTTTGAAAAATGCTAAAAAAAAAAATCCTAAAGAACAGAACTAACACATTATGAAATTTGTTCATATGAACAAGAGATTATAAATTTCTGGTATTTGAGTTTTAGGATTTTATAACAAGGATCTATAAAACCAATGACCACTTCTTTACAGAAATGAGTTGACAGAAAAGGGGTATCAGAAGCAAAGGTTCAACATGACCAAAGACAATGCTGCTTCCACCTGTGCATGCCTTTACCAAGGAAGACAAATGTTGAGAAGGCACTAGTCTTTGTCCTTTGTACCTAAATTATTAAAAAAAAAAAAAACCTACACTTCATTGATAAAATTACTGGTGTCTGTAAAGAAGTATTTCACAAGTAAAATCAGACATATATGAAATTCTAAATTACACGGATTTAAGTAAACAGATTTTAAAACAATTCTGTAGACTGGTTCTATATATCTCCTTATGCATATTTTCTGTACATATTCCAACAGCAGAAATACGACACCAACTAACAATGAAAATGTTTTAAGTAAACAGACTTAAGTAAGGCAAGACAAGGCAGCCAGTCACCTGATTAAGCACATGAATTCACTAAACAAGCTTCCAAATTATCTGATCAGCTTATTGGGTTAGAGTTTAAATGTACTGACAAGTTCTACAGCATCCTTCCAATTAACATCAGGGTCTGGCAACTGCACAGTTGGAACTATAAAACAAATCTCACTACTAGCAACAAGAAATAGTATTGATTTTTAATTACAGTATTTTAAGGGCCTTATAATGAGATAAATACGTAATTTCTTAAATAAACTTCGAGCACACACTTTGCAGCACATAAATTATTAGACCTAACCAGCAAGTTGTTTGTTTCAAAAGTTCAACTTCTCATGGAAGTTAATCAAAATCACCTGACACAATCATCATCCAAAGCTGAAATTCATTCATAAAAGACATTTTTTAGCTGGGTGGTATAACTTAGTGGTAGAGTGCATATTTTAGTACATGAAAGGCCCTGTGTTCAACCCACAGCAGAGAGGGGAAAGAAATTTTTAAGAGACACTGTTTTTCAAGTAAAATTTTAAGATGCATATTTAAAAATCATAGCTTTGATCATAATTTACAATTCAAGTCACTGTGAAAGTCACTCTAAAAAGTAACAAGAGACTATAAGCTTAAAGATAACCTTCCAGTAAAGGTAAGATGATGCATCATAGGCAGATCTGCTTGGAGTGTAAGAGCACCAGAAGGCTATCTGGCTTGGTCATGCACTGGCCTGTATGGGGAAAGTTACTTGTTCTTTGTGTGCTTCAATTTCCTTACCTGTGATATGAGAACAATAGTGCCTACCCATGACTGTTGGTATAAGTTATTACTGCAGAGAGAGCAGTATCTAGCACATGGTTAACTGTTGTAGAAATGTTAGCTGCTGTTACTACTCCATTTGTAAATGTTGTAGTACTAAAAATCTTACCAAAAATCATGTGCAGTGCAGAACCATCCCAAATCATAGAAAATGTCTTTAAAGGTTAGAGGTTACTAATATCCTGGGGCCCCATCAATTACATGCAACAGTGCTTTCATATACAGGCCTATCCTGAAGCATCAATTATGCACTATTTACACGTGATAAGGGAATGAGAACATTGTCTAGAACAGTGAGATACCTACAAAAACAGATCAAATGCAAACACTACTGTAAATGCACTAAACTCAGACCAAACTTCTTACTGGGCATCATCTTCTGTTGTTATGAATAACCAAGCACTTTAAACTTTCAATAAATTCTTTTTTACATGAATGTACACATACATTCATAGGTATCACACAGCTGTACTCAAGTTTGGCACAGTTAACGTAACTTTTCCTGAACTTAAATCTCTTTAACATTATCATAGTTTCCAAACATCTACAAACAATAGCACATATTTTGCATGCTAGAACCATTACTAAACTGAACACATTAGAATGTTGCATGAAACTAAAACACTACATTGAAATACTTTCATAACACTCAGTAAAATGACACCTCCAACAGTATTGTCAATTTACATTCAAGAATACAGTTTTTTTTTTTTTTTGTTCTGGGACTAAGAAACATTCCCAGCAAACCAAGAGATAGTTCATGCTGCTGTGGAAAAAGAGATTCAAGGTTTAGCTTTGGCGATTACTAACCCACTCTGGAAATTCTACTTCAAGTGTTTGGGCCTCAGTTTTCTTATCAGAAAAAAAATTTAAAGCTGGAGTTGATTTGTTCATCTCCACAATCTCCATAACTCTATGAATAGATAACCGTATAATCCAAGAGTATTTTATCTATAAAAATTTCTCATATGGAATAATGCATCTGTATACAGGGATCACTAAAATATGCTTGGAATAACAATACTCAAATTATAACTAGGTTTACCTGTCTCCTTTTATCCCCATTTGTAAATGTGTGTGAGAGACAGAGACAGAAACAGAGACAGAGAGAAAGAGAGAGAGAGAATGCACATGTGCAAGTGCACTTGGTGGCTCAGGCCAACAATTTAGGCTGAGGCAGGATAATCTAATATTTAAAGTCAGCTTCAGCCACTTAGCAAGACGCTGTTTCAAAATAAAAATGAAAGGTCCCTAGGTATATACAGTGGTAGTACCACAAATACAAAAAAGTGTATATGTATGTGTATGTCAGCCGACACAAAACTAGTTATCATTAAAGAATTCCACAAATATAGCCAGGCATGATGGCACAGGCCTATAATCCCAGCTACACAGGAGGCTGAAGGCTGGAGGATCACAAGCTTGAACAAGGGTGGCCTCGGCAACTTAGTGAGACCCTGTCTCTAAATAAATAGAGTTAAGAATGTAGCTCAGTGGGAGAGCACCCCTGGATTCAATCCCCAGTGCTGCTAGGGAAACTTTTTGTTGTTGTTGTTGTTGTTGTTTAACAGATGTCAAACATTTAGCATACCCTTAAGCAACAGTGTTCTATCAGCTGAATGGCAATGCTTCAATCAGCTAAACATTCAAAATCATAAGCAAATTTTGCACTGTCTTCTCTCCAAAGCTTGCTTTAGCTATTTTTTCTAGATGAAAAAAGGAGGATTCTATTTTTAAAGAACTAAAAAACTATGCATATAGCATATTCTTAGCAACACACAGGGCACTAAAAGCAAAAACTAAAAAGATACCCAGGTTTTATAAACAAATCTAACCAACACACTTTATTTTTGAGACTATGGCTATGACTAAGAAACAAGAACCTCTTTTCATGGAAATGGACCATGTAACATTTCTCTCAAAATTATTATTCGATATTGACTTTTCAGGAGATAGTCTTCCCATGCATTTAAAGGAGGAATAGCTCATGCTGTCAGATTTATAGCAATCCTCAAACATTTTACATGTTAAAAAATAAAACAAGAAAACTAAATTAGTCTTTTCATTAGATGAAAGCACCATTTTTTAATTATAGCATGGTAATTTGGAAGGTAATTAAAACTGGTTTGTCAGTTTCATATAGTTTATTACACTTTAAAAAAAATACTTAATCTGCTTTGTTTCTAATATATTTGTCCTTACCTACAATCTAAGTCAATAGTAGTTTGAGCTTAATGACTGCCCTTATGAAAATTTCTAACATTAAATGAATGTTTTATCACATAAATATGTAAGTATGTGCCTTCAAGGTACCAAATTCATTTTTTCGGATGTGAGTCTTTGGTGCACTCTTTTAGAAACATCAGGGTATGTGTCCCTCAATAGAATTATTGTCATTAATAAAACAATTAAATCTTACTGTCATAAGTATGTCACTGCTAATTTTTAAGATGTTTACCCTGTACCCCTTTTCACAGTGGACAATCTATTACTATCTCAATTCTAACTATTTCATAAAATATATGCATATGTATATATGCCAGCATCTCTCATCTGCTTGAAATTCACCTTGTTTCAGTGAAGAAAATTTACAGTGGAACAGTACAGATCCAATCATGTAATTTTTTAAAAGGATGACTTCCTAAAAGAAAACACATCATTCTTCTTTTGCCATCCTTTTCACTGGACATATTACTAGCTGAATTCACACATTTGTAACTAAACACATTATGAGAAAAGAGATGCTGGGATATATTTTTCCATATGAAGCATCTGACACTAATTGATTAACCTTATGAAAAAAAAAAAAAGCTTTGGAATAAACACCCTGAAAATCAACAAAGACACACTTCAAGACAATAAGATTGGGCTGGGGTTGTAGCTCAGTGGTATAGCACTTGCCTAGCACATGTGAGACACCAGGTTCAATTCTCAGTGTGGCTTATAAATAAATAAAGTTCCACTGACAACTAAAAACTATTTTTTAAAAAGACAATAAGATTAAATTGTCTGATTAATTGCAATAATTATTCTATTAAAGGACTTATTCCATATGCATCCTGAAGTTTCTAAAAGGGAATGCATCAAAGTTTTATATTTGCAAAAAGAATGAAACCCAACACAAAAGGAGAAAAAAAAATAACAGGGATGGGTCTTTTCAATCCAAAGATATACTCATTAACAAGATCATGTAGCAAGAAATTTCAAGACTGAAAAAAGTAAAAATATTTGCTTAACCCAAATCTGCAATTCCACCTTTCATTACTGTTTAAGTCCTTTCGCTACAAAAAAAAAAAAAAAATATATATATATATATATATATATATATATATATATATATATATATATATATATTTTCTACTAAACACTTTAGATTTCCTCAATGGGTTAATACAAGCCATCAGAGAATGGAGTAGAGGGACAGATGCTACATATTCCTTACCTAAAACTGAATATCTAACTTCCCCCTGAACAATATTGAGGACATACTCAGGTATCAAAACATCTCATCCACAAAAATACAAAAGATACATGTGACTAGTTTGAAAACTTCTTCTTTTGTGTATTGTACTTTTTTGTTAATCAAAAGACAGAAAAAGGGCTGGGGACATAGCTTGGTGGAAGATTATATACCTAGCATGCTCAAGACCCTGGATTAAATCCCCAACACTGGGAGTGAGGGGGAAGACAGAAAAAGTACAGGTATCTATACAAAATTGTTCTGTATTTAACATTGAAAATCCATTCAATAAAATGTACCATCTTCAATTTTAAAAATACACAATTGTGAAGGGACTTTTTACATCCTTGTATCATCATCTACAGCCTATAATCTAAGTGCTCAAAGGAAAACCAATAAATTACCTCATTTAAATTTTTATTCATCATTTTTGTTTGGTTTTTGGTAGGATTGAACCCAGGGATGCTTTACCACTGAACCACATCCCCCATCCTTTTTATTTTGTATTCTAAGACAGTGTCTCACTAAATTGCTTATGGTCTTGCTAAGTTGCCAAAGCTGGCCTCAAACTTACCATCCTCCTCCCTCAGCCTCCAGAGCCGCTGGCATTACAGGTGTGCACCACCACATCCAGCTTTATTCATCTTAATTCTAATAATAATCCTCTTTTACTGCCCTGCCACCCGCTAAGAAAACCACAAAAATTTTTAATAATAAATGCGGAAAGGCTTTAAGAATGTGTGGACCCAAGTGTTAACAGAATTCCAGGCAATATTCTCTTCTCTCCAAAAGCAACTAGCAGAAAAATAAAAAGCCAACTTCTTTTAAAACTACCTCCTTCCTTTTCATCCAAAAAGACAAGATTCTAGTTTTTCTTAAACATTTCTTGCCTCTAAAATAACTGTTTAGTCACAAATAAGGAAACTGTGTGTTTCAAAACCAAAAATAGGGGGAAGGGATATAACCAGGCTTTCATAAAGAACATGCATGTCCACACTCAAGCATACACAAACACCCACGCAAACACACCAAAACAAAAAAAGACAAATTAAAATCTCAAGTCTAATTTTTAAAGTTTCTTTAATTGCAAAAAAATATATGCTTCTAGTTTTAAACAAAAACCAACTATAAGGCATAAAGAAAGAAGTAAAATACCTGCCAACCTTGCCTATTCACTTCAATGCCCTTCTCCAAAGGCACCAACTATTCAATGGTTGCTTGAATTGTTTTCCAGATGTTTTAATGCATTTAAACACAAGTCTGCCTTTTCGCTGTAAAAATGCAGCATTCTCTATGAATAACTTAAAATGAAATATTTTGGTTATCTTTCCTTGTTAGAATATATAAATCAACTTCATTCTTCATGGCTGCATAGCATTCTACTGAATACTACTTAATCGGTTCCCTTCTGATAGAAGTTTAGGTTGACTCCAACTTTTTAATACTGCAGGCCATATAGTAAATAAGCACTGCTATACAGAGCATTTTATGCACTAATATCTATATTATCTATAGGATAAATTCCTAGAAATGAGACAAAAAGACTGTGCCAAAAAGCAAGGTAGTCAGCATTCTCTTTCCCATGTCCCCAACTGATTTCAGGTACCATTACTATCTATCTTTTAGTCTTCACCAGTAAAGTCGATGAAAATGGCATCTCATTTTTATTTGGTATCTCTTTAGGTAAGACTGAAGAAAGGTATGCTTATTAACTATTTGCATTCCATTGGCTCTGAAATTTTTCATTTTCCTACTGAGTTATTCATAAATTTTTTGAGCTTTTTACCAATTTTTAGGAGTTTTCAGCCAGCCTTTGGTCAAACATGCTATAAATAAAGTCCAGTGTGCTACTTAACTTGATTTATGGTGCTTTCAGCCCTCCAAAAATTTTTAGATTTGTATTCAATTAAATTAATCTTTCCCTTCATCGTTTTAGTTTTATATCATTTAAGGGAAGCTCTTTCCCAGGCAGAAATTTGGGGAAAATTGTTTATATAGTAACTTCTATTTTATTCCTTAAATGCTGTCAATAATACTGGCATAATAGTTCCTTCAGAGACTGCTCCCTGTTCATATCATTATTGAACATAAATCAACAATAGTTTCTCTAAAAACTTTCCTATAACCAACTAGTGGGCAGTTCTGTGCTAATTAAATATTGTTTATAACTACTGTATCAAAAATTTAGTTTATTACTTTTAAGTTTCTTCTTGAAATCTACAAGTTGCAAAATAACTACCAAGCAGGCTTAATTTCTAGCAAGCCCAACTCTCTGTTCAATCCTTAAACTTCAACAGCATGAATGTAAAATAAAACCCGACAACTAGATCTTTCCTAGTGTAGCTGTAATTTAGTCATCTCTATAAGTCAAGGAATACTTCCTGTATGAACAAACTTGCAGTTTTGCAATAGCAGAAAATGCTTATGGTGGTGCTATCTACACAGTATTCTGTTCTTTCCTATCTCAGGTTCTGAAACAACAACAACAAAAAGTTCTACTTCAAAACACAATTATAAAATAAGTCTCTTGAGTTAGTATAACAATTCAAACTATCCCTTAAAGCTAATCAGATACTTAATCTAGACACCCTCTCTCAAGGGGGGGAAACAAACCTTAAGTTTTCTATCTCACAGTTTCAGGTATCAGGCCATTTTCAGTCTTCCACCTCTTTACTGACTGGCACAAATAATAGAACTTGGAAGTTAAGGCAATTGACACAACTCAGAGGGGAAAAAGAGTATCTTCCACAATTTGGACAGTACTTGTTTAGCATGTATGGGTTTCCAAAGTGGTGGTCAACTCTTGAAACTACCCTAGAAGCATCATAACACTTCACATCCAAGGACTGCCAATTCCATTCAGTGGCTTCCTTCCCCTTTGGGAACTATTCAAAAAGTTACTACTTTCTTTTACAACTACTCACCCAGGCCTCTTCCACTGATGAAAGCAGGCAAAGCCCACGCTGTGTGTCTGTCTCCTAGAGAAGATTGCATCTTTTATTTATCGCCCCTTGGCTTTATTTTCACAGTGAATTCCTGGCTTAAATGCAATCAGCCAAGAAACCCTCCCTATGTGCTCTCCTGTCATTCCTCATTGCTTGCAAGCAGAGTCAAGCACAGAGAAAGAAAAAAGAAAAAGAAAGAAAGAAAAACCTCAACGTTGCCAGCCAAGCCATAAAAATTTACACTCTAGTTTGTTATATACTGAGAAACTATAGATGTGTTTCAATCCATTTCAAACCAGCAGAAAAGAAAAATGATATAACTTTGAAGAATGCTAATTAGATGTTAAAAAGGAGGAGGGAGGCAAAAAGGATGGATAGCCTCAAAAGCTAGCCCCTCTAAACAGAAGGAAAGGGTGCTGAGCATAGAAAAGGACAACACTGGGGGCTGCCTTTGGAAATAAATGACCATGCAGAAAATCACGTTTGAAGATTGCATTAGAATTCAAATTAACCAGACCGGATTAAAACAAATCTTAATTCTCTCTTGGGGCCACTATCCAGACCCACACCCCACTCCCCCAAAGGAGGCGGCTAAAAAGAATGGATTACAGAGAGAAAAGACTAAGTGAGAAACCAGAGATGCTTCCGAAAGCTATCCACATCCGTTTTGTATGGTGTTCACTACAATTTCAACATGGTAAAGAATTGGAAAAAATGCAATTTGTAATTTGGAGAAAATATGCAGAGAGAGGAGTTTCACTATAGCATTGTTCATTTTGATGCAGTTCAAACACTCCCATCGTTATGGCTGGCAAGATATCTGGACAGAATGGGGGGGGGGGGACATTCCGGAGGTGGAAGGCCAGGGGACGCTTTTAAACTCGGTATTTGAGAAAACTCTCATGGTCTGTCAGAGAAAAGAGGGCTGTGCTGCTTTAAATCACAAGTCCTTCTCTTGCCTTTGTCAAATATCTTCTACTTTGCAAGCCCTGAAAAGAAATAAAGAGACTCTTTTGTTTGGTTTCCCCTTTTCGGAGACTGACAGAAAATTGAAAAGGGCACAAATAAACCTACAAACGGGAACAAACTGCTGGGTCGTGCCCAGCAGCCGCGCCAAGGGGACGCGGGAGCGGCCGCAGAGCCCGTTGCCTGCGCTCCTGCAATCCGACTTCAAATGGCAGTCCAGAGGTGCTCCTGGCGGCTCGCCGAAGCACCACGACCTGACCCCAGCGCGGACCAAGCTCAGGCGGCGAGGCTCCCGAGCCGCCCCACAGAAAAGGGAAGCGCGAGCTGCTCCCTCTGGGGCCCGCGCCCTTAAATTCGCGAGCGTCCTCGGAGACCGAGGTTCCTCTGTAGAGGGTCCAACCTGCCGCCGCCTCCCTACCTCGCTACTCGGGGACAGGGGAGGCTCGGGGAACGCAGGACACTCAAAGCGGGACGGCCGGCGGACCTCGCCTGCGCCAGACGCAGCAGCGACCCCGGAGGGTCGCGGCTGCCCGCCCGTCGGAGCCCTGAGCGCAGCGGCCACCAAGCAGCGTTAATATGCATTCCCCTCCCCTCAAATCGCGATGGGAAGGAGGAGGAAAAGGAAGAAAGAAGAGCGAAAGACAGACCAGAGGAGAGGGGGGGAGAGTGCAGAGCGGCCCGGCCCCGGCTCGGCCGGGCCGGCATTGTCTGTGCGGCCCGCGCCCCCTCCCCCGCCCCGCACGGCCCCTTCACACACCGGAGCCCGAGCCCGACCGTCCGCCCGCGCCTTTGTCCACGTCCGCCCAGCAAGACGGGCGAGCAGCCCTCCAGGATGTACGCCCCGAGGAGGGCAGGGAGAGCGCCAAGAGCCGGGGGGACGCCTACACCCACCCCGCCGACCCTGCGGAGGGGCGCGTCCTGCTGATTCATTTCCACTCGCACTGGCCCGTCCGGGGAGACCAAGACGGGGGCGGGGACGGAGAGAGGAAATGGGCGCTCTGTTCGCATGGACTGTCCGAGCCAGTGAGGACACGGGGCGGGGGTGCGAGCGCGCGCCGGGCTGCGGGGATGCCCGCGAAGGAGGAACGGGCGGCCTCCCAGAGGGACTGACGGACGGACAGACGGCCCGCAGCTGCCCCGTGACTCACCGACTTGCAGGACGTTGTCTACGCAGCCGTTCTCCAGCAACGCGATGCCCCTGCGGAAGGGCAACCGCGTTTCGTCGCCGCCGTCCGCCGCCCCGGCGGCCCCCACCGACGGGGCCCCGGCCCCCGCGGCGGCGGCGGCGGCGGCGGCGGCAGCGGCGGCGGCGGCGGCGGCCGAGGTGGCGGCCGGCGAGGACGAGGAGCCGCCGCCGCCAGTGCCGCCGCCCGCGCCGCCGGGGCCGCCGCTGTCGTCGCCGGGGCCGCCCGCGGCGCCGCCACCGGTGTTGAAGGACGAGTACATGCAGATCTCCCGCTCGCTGCGGGGAAAGGACCAGTAGACTATGCGGCGTTGCACCGGCTCCGGGATGCGCTCGAAGCGCTCTTCCACGCGCTGGAACGGCCACTTCTCCGCCACCCTGCGCGCTGCGATGTCCAGCAGCGACTCGGGGCTCTGGGTCTTGCCCGGCGGCAGCAGCGCCGCGCCGCCCCCGCACGCCGCCGCAGCCGCTCCGCCCGCCCGCGGGCCCGGCCGACAGGCAGAGCTGTAGCCGCTACCCGCGCCGCCGCCGCCGCTACTGCCCCCGCCGCCGCCGCCGCCGCCGCCCGGCCGGCAGCAGAGCCGTTTCGCGGGAGGAGGCTGCTGTCCGCGCTCCGCCATGACCGCGCCGCTTCTAACCCGACAGCGGAAGTGCCGGGACCCTATAAACGGCACAAGGAAGCGCGACACGCAAACGCCGTGGCGACGCCACGCTGCCATGTAGGGCCCGCCGCTCCTTGTACGGGCACGAGAGGTGTGGCCTTCTCCGTGACGCAGAGGCTGAGGCGGAGCTCCGATAGGGAGAACCTCGGACTGGGGGCGGGGCCTATGCAAATCGCTGGACTGAAACATAAATAGAGCACTCGGCGGACACGGGGGCGGCGGGGGCGGCCGGGTTGGGTGCCGGCTGGGTTGTGAGAATGTCAGGCTGCCGTGACGCGGGGGGCGGGACTCAGGCGGGGTTCCCGCGGGAGGGGGCGGATCTCTGGGTCTTGCCCAAAGTGGGTGAGTCTCTGTGCCCCCTGCCTACCCAACTTACCCCTCCAGTTCTTTACGTCTCTTTGATGTCCGACAAGTGAAGAAGAGCCATTTGGGTCGTAGCAGGGAGGGAGGGGAGCCAGGGGGTGTGCAGAGAGGAGTGTTCGGGGGCTTATGGGGGCGGGGCCCGCCGTCCGATGCCCCACCCCCCGTCAGCCTGCCCGCCGGGGGAAAAGCCTCTGGGCGGAGGAGGCGCTTTCAAAACAAAGAAATGCGGCACGGAGTCCGGGGGACGCGGGTGGAGAGGAAGGCGGAGGAGGCGCGGCCGAGGCAGCCTGGCTGCCCGCTTCCCTTCCAGCCAGTCCGGGGAACTCCCCCCACCCCCAGCCGAGGCTGCAGCTCGGGGGAAGGGGGAGGAGGGCTGTGCACGGCGGTTGTTTCCACTTCACTTTTGTAGACCCGGTGGGAAAAGAGAGCGCCCGCGTAGCTGCACCGCACCCAGCCCTGAGCCCCGCGTCCGCTCTGTCCCGGCGGCCGGTCTGGGAACCGAGCCGGCCGAGTGCCCGAAAAGGAGCAGAGCTCTTGGAACCTGCCCCGCAGCACCGCGACGCGCGTCCCGAGCTAGCCGCGGCTGCTTCTCCCTTTCACTTCCTCGATCCCTTCGGGCTAGGAGGCCGGAGACGGGTGGAGCCGGGGAGCTTGAGATGCCCGTAGCCGCGCCGCCGAGATCCGCTCCAGACCCTGGGTTCTGCAGGTCGGGTGGAGTGTTCACCGGGCAGTGGATTTAGCAAACACACCTTTGTGAGTACACACGCCACGGGGCGGGCGCAAACCCCACGGGCGCGCGCTCACACGGCCCAGCCGGCTGCAGACGGGTGGTGGACAGCGGCAGCGAGCGCGCTCGGTGCGCACTTGGGTCTGCGGCCGGGCTCGGACTCTGGAGTCCCGGAGCTCGGGACACGTACCGCTTTCCTTGCGACCCTGGCGGCGCCAGAAAGGCCTGTTTTCCGGGGGCTAGGCAGCGAGGGAGAGCTGGCGAGACAGGGAGCGCACGCTGGTCGCTGGTGTGAGGGCGCGGGCGGAGACAGAGGAGCGAGTCCAGGTCTGAACCGAGAACCCTGCGGACATTGTTCTTCGCACTCCACAGAGCTTGGTCAGGTCACGTCCAAGCGCAGACTTAACTACCACGTTAGACACCCTTATTCTGCCCCACCTACTGTTTTTACTGTAAACAGTGTTATAGATACTGTCCTATTGTTGAAGATAAATGGTATCTCCTTTGACACTTTCTCATCTTTTAAGGTTATCCACTGCTACCCACCGCCTGCCTTTTAGCCTGGATTTAAAAGGAAAGAGCGCGTCGCGTTTTAAAGAAAACCGCCCACTCAGGGCCCAGGCGGTGGAGACCTTGAGCTCAAAGTCGGGCCTCCATGAGCCCCAGGCTCCTGCAGGTCACTGGGGACCGAACGCTGGCGGACTTTCCATAGCTGCTTACTTGTTAGGAAATTTTTGGTGACATTATGTTTTTGTATATCTGTCTAGTATTTTTCTGGGCATCTCCTCAATGCCAAGGAAAAGGCCTGGGCAGAAAACTGGAAGATCTTTATGGGTAGATAGAAGGTGAAATATCTTTCCTCCAGTTATTTCTTTTCTAAACCTCTTTAAAAATAAAAATAATTTTTTAAAAAATATATTTTAAGACAGGTGATTGAAGAAAATAAGTTGAAAGGCATAACAGAATTTGAGCTCCACTTTGCACTCAGAAACAGTAATGATCCGATTTAGGCTTGTGTAATGTGTAGATTTTCACACGTGTATACACAGACTCACTGAACTGGAAAGTTAAAGATGACAAAACCTGTGCCCCCAGACAGGTTAAGTGACACATTCAGGGTTATATGGGGTGTTAGGGGAAGAAATTAATTCACATTGAACAGGAAAATAGACACCTTAAAAGATACCTGACCTTTAGAGATTTTAATATTGTAGTGAACCAAAGAGAACTGGATTTAAGGCATGACCTTTCTCTGGAAGAACTTAATTTAACTGTAATTCAAAGACAAGTCCAGGGCCATCAGCTCCATCTGAACTAGTTTACCCCCTTCAGTCTCTGATGCTGTGACCACTAACTCCCTCTTAAACTGCCACCTCATCCCTGGGCTTCCCTAAGGCTATGCTGTCATTTGTTAGTCTCCTACTTGTCTTCCATCTTTTTTAGTTTCTCTTCCTCCAAATTGTTTAATGTACACCCTGCCCTATAGTTTAACATGGTCTTCTCTATTTTTGGTGACCCATCACTTGGAGAATTTCCAGCATCCACTCTATCAAAAAAAAAAAAAAAAAACAACTATTTCCAAAGCTACTTGTTTATCTCTTCCCAGTGGCCACCTCACTTTTCCATCACCTCAGGATGCCCATGGGCACCTCAAATCCAAAGTACTGCTTTTCTCCAGAGTCTGTATTCCCTCTGTCCCCTGAATTTTTATTGCTGCTGTCGCCTGTTCCTAGGGCCCCCCCCCAAGCTGTTTTCCTCTTTGACTTTGCCTCTTGCCTGCAACTCCCACAGTTTTACTTGCTGTGTTGTCTATCCCAGCCCTTCTTGCTGCTCACAGTCAATTATTCCTCCTCTTCACTCTGCAAGAGCCTCCTCACTGGCATGTCTGTATAGCCCTTCCTCCTCCAAATCCTCCTCCACCCAGCTGCTGTGCTTCCTAAAGTACATTTCTGATGGTGTCACCCTCCTGCTCAAGTCCCTTTTAAATGATTCTCTGCTGCCTACTGGAAAAAATTCAAACTCAGATCTGATATTGATCAAACCCAACTTTCCAGCCTTGTCTCTCACTAAAACCCAAAAGAACTTCTCCCTTTCCCTAACAGAAATTCAGATGTGTTCCAACAGGATTTGTCCACACATTTGCTCAAGACATTCCTGTGGCCTGAAATATCTCTCTTCCCTGGCAACTTGTCAAATTCCTACCCTTCCTTCAAGGATTTGCTCAAATACACCTGGGTGTGTGATCTCTCGCTCTCCGTGAGTCCTTCTAACACTTTGGATCTTCCTTGTGACATTCATACAGTTCTGCCTAGCATCACAGTTATGTACATAACTGTCTAAGCCATTGTCTTCTCTCCCTTTCCTAGCTAGAAATTCTGTGAGGTTCTGAATCATGCCTCCTCCATCTCTGTAGTCTCTGAGTGCCCAGCACAGTACCACAAGGCTTATGCCTCCCCAGAAGTTAGCTACACCCATGAGCAAGTGGTGGTATGTCATCCTTGGCTGATGCTTGTGCCACCCTCATTTGTAGAGATTTACAGCATTTTTTCCTGGTGTTCATAAAAATAATTACTAAATTACTTATAATTGCCCTTTTCCAGCAGGCTTCTACCCCAGGGACCAAATCAAGGGTAGAGCCCTCTCCAATGTTTCCCATTAGGCAATGGTAGGAAATCAAGTACAGAAAGTGTACAGCTTCCCATATGCAATGACTCATCATATCACATCACACCACACCACATCAGTTAGTATGGTCAAGAGCTAGGCTCCCCAAAGGCTTCATAAATAGTACTCCCAGGAGTTAAACTGATGAACATAAGGAAGAGAGAACTCTCCACCTCCACCCAGACACTATATCCAGTACCTGCCCCAGTGCAATTAAATGCATAGCTAGATGGATAGATGAATGGCAAAGGAATTTATTTAAAAAGAGCAGTGGAGTCCTAGCCAGAGATCCATCATGGCTCCATTAACTTAAAAATGAAAATTTTGAATTAAATTCAATGACAGTTTATCAAATTCCTGAAGTGGTGTTTTTCAGAGACCCCTCAGGTACCCCAAGCATAACGCATGTAACTTTGGAGCTAGAGACCAAAAAGTAACACCTGTTGCAAAGCTCCCCACATGAGTCTTCTTCACATTAAAGCTACCCTTTGATTGCCAAAATGTCATAATCCTCAATGCTTAGGAGGAAGCTGCAGAAATAAAACAGGGCATTGCCTCATTATTGCTAGTCATCTCAGCTAATTAAGACAATAATTTGCCATTAGTAGGAAGGTTCCAACACATGAAAATTGGATTAGGTCTAAAGAACTTCAAAGTCATTTAAAGAGGGACATAAAGTTATGTACATTTGCATACTGTTTTTATAGTGAAATATGTTTTTGATATTATAACCAGAGCTAATTATATTCCATAGAATATAATTCGATCGTTTGGAGGGAATAAAAGCCGAAAACAGTATAGTTAGGCTATGAACCAGGCAGTAGTCTCCCATCCAGTAGTATGACAGAGAATTCCATTCTGTGTGGCTAAAAGGGATAAAGAAAGAGATATTAGCAATGACACTTCATCCATGAAAAATGTCCTTAAATAGGGAAAGTGTCAAAAGATTTTCCTTGCCAGTCTTTTTTACCAAAAGCTTTCTTGGGCAAAATAAATAAATAAAGTTGGCAAGGAATAATCAACCCAAAACAAGTCAGTTTGAAACTTGCTCTATTTTTTTTAAGAGGAGAAAAATTGATGCTACAGAATCAAGCCACTTCACTATTAATATTTTTAGAGAACTAGGTCCTTTACAAACAAGAACTCATGTTGATGCCCCAGCCCTCCCTATACAAGAAGCAAATGAAGAAACTGAGACTGAGAAATTTGCTAAAAGTTATTTGACTCCTAATCAATCAGGGAATTCAAATTGAGTTTGTCTGATTCCAAAGCCAGAAGAACTCTTTTCATTATCCAGTGTCTCCCAAACTTGCCAGATCATCAGAACCATCTTGAGCACTTGTTAAAAATATAGATTTCTTTTACTGATTTCCTGGATATTCTTATCAGCAGGTGTGGGATGGCATTAACCCATACCCTGGATAGTTCTTCCTAAGAGATAACTTTGGAAAACATCTATCTCATACCACATTGTCACCAGTTCATTCCTTAAGATGTACTCTTTCAAAATTTGCTATAATTATAAGTAAATATATTCAATCACTGATAACCAACAGATCTTTTCCATCCTACTTCTTTAAAAAGTGTATTCTGTTAAGGTAGAAACCTTTAAAGTTTTAAAAAATAAATTATTACCTCTCAACACATACCAAAAAATCAGATTGGCAATTTACTTACAAATTAAACTGCTTCGTATTTTATGATTTGGACAATAATTCTACCTTCTAAAGGTAATATGTACTATTTGCTTTCATTAAATATTAGGTAATCTACTCTTGTTAACTTTTAAAAAACATTTTATGTAAATAGAATCTTTGTACAATTTCAATGTTGTAAAAACAGACCATTCTCTTCATTCTACCATTCAGTCCAAAGTGCAATGGTAAAGATCTTAGGAAATAAAAACTACTCAGAACAGAAATGATTTTCAAGTCTCAAAACAGGCTTAAAACTAAATGGTAGCCAAAAGAAATAGAAATTCACACTTAATTATAGCTTTTAGTCTGTTCCATTTTTAATAACTAACTTTTTACTAAGTATTTTGTTAAGATTATCACAAGATTGCTGGGCACGGTGGCACACACCTGTAATCCCAGCAGCTCCGGAAGCTGAGGCAGGAGGATTGCTCTTAAGTTTAAAGCCAGCCTCAGCGACAGCAAGGCAGTAAGCAACTCAGTGAGACCCTGTCTCTAAATAAAATACAAAATAGGGCTGGGGATGTAGCTCAGTGGTCGAGTGCCCCTGAATTCAATCCCCTGTACAAAAAAAAAAAATCACAAGATAGAAGATCATTATTTAATCAGATACAGTGATGATAGATGATATTTACTTTTACCTGCATCAACTAGGAAAAAATACTACCATTTAAACACTAAAAAGTGGTATAGAAGAATCATAATTTAGAAAATTAACAATTTCTTAAAATTGTATCAGTTTACCAGTTGACTCTTTTTCATCTCTGATATGTGATTATGGTACAAGAAAAACACATTTAAAATCTTAGATACTAGCCAGGCACTATGGGGGAACACCTATAATCCCATCTACTCAGGAGGTTGAGCAAGAGAATCCAAAGTTCAAGGCCAGCCTGGGTTATTCATCAAGACTGTGTCTCAAACTAAAAATAAAAAGAGTTGGGGATGTAACTAAATGGTAGATTGCCCCTGGGTTCATTCATTGGTACCACAAAACAACAACAACCATTAAATACTACAGTAGGAACATATTCTCTAGAGAACAAGATACTCTGACATGTATAAAGGATACATTTGTGAAAATAATGTCATTCCAAAATCATTTCACAAGCATATGGCATGAGCATTTTCCAAAGTGCTCAAACAACATTTCATTCATTCTCATTCCTGTTTGGAGAAAGTAAAGATGTAGAATTTTGACAATCCAATAACTTTAGGGGACACCTTATGCCTAGATGGAGTATTTGCATTTAAGACACAAACATGAAAATTAAAGTTAAAAATATGAAAGTCAAACTTTAAAATGGAATTATTAAGGTCATGTTATCACCTACAATATTTTTAAATATTCAAGAACTCACTCCCTGTCAAGAATAGCATCATGACAATTCAGATGTGAAAAGTGTCACTTCCAATGACTTTGTTCAAACCCAGAATTAGATAACTTGTGAAAATGAAGAGGTTTCAGCAAAAGCTGGTGTATCAGACATTTTTCCTATGTGAAGTCTACATTAACTAACACCTCCACAGAACCAGACTACAGCAAAACCAGCACTATGCAGAACCTTCCTGAGAACCATTAGGTTCCCAAAAAGCTGATCTACCAAATCAGTTTTTAGCACCAAACTGTTTTATAAAGCTTAACCCTGTATACTAGAAATGTCTCTAAAACAGTACATACTTCTTGGACTTCTTAAATATATCACAAGGAGTTAGTAAAAATACGATGATGTCCTTAAGATATACCAAGGTATATAAGGTTGTCCATAACTAAAAGCTCAGTTTTCTCCCTCCCTTTCTTTCTTTCTTCCTCCTTTCTTCTATTTTATTCCTTTTATTTTTTTCTTTTTTAAATGGTGGGGGCGGTTTACTGGGAATTGACCCTAGGGGTGCTTAACCACTGAGCCACATCCCCAGTACTTTTAATTTTTTTTTTTTTTTTTTTTGAGACAAGGTCTTGCTAAGTTGCTGAAGCTGGCCTCAAACTTGTGATCCTCCTATCTCAAACTCCCAAGTTGCTAGAATTACAGACATCTGCTGACTTACCCACTCCTTTCCTTTAAAAAAAAAAATGTTTTTATGTCCTACTTTTCTAGGTTTTTTGTTTGTTTGTTTGTTTTTGGAGGGGGTCTTCTCCTTTACAGTGTGCCTTGTTGCTTTTACTTAGGGTCATACAATCACTCATAGCATTCTTCTTCTCTTTCTGGATTATTACTTCCCCTCTACTATGGTCTCAGAATGCAAACAAACTGAGAAGTACGTATAAATAAAAATAAACTAAATTCTTAAATGAGAATCTTCCCTCTGGTTGAAATATGCGTCATCTTTGTCACACCTTTATTTTTCCTTCTTGCAGACTTCCTGGATCCCAAATGGGTCTCAGATAACAGGGAGATTATTAAATGGCTAAACTGTGGCTTCAGAGGGTTAATACATGATGATTATTGAAATCCATGTGACTGGGGTGTCTACCAAATCATCATGCACAAAATAATATCTAGTGAATATGATTTAGATTTAAAGTATTTCATGAAATCTCAACCTTTGGAACTTGGTGGGTCACTTCTGGAATCTATGGCAATGTTCTGACAGATTTCAAATGAACCAAAAGCTGCCAGTGCTAGGTCGCTTGGGAGAACTGTCTGCCCTGCATTCCTATTACAGCATGAGCTCCCCCTGGAAAGAGGGCTGGAGATCAGATCCTTCACAACCTGCCCCACAAGAGGCAAGGCTGTGCATTCCAATGACCTGGCCCTGCCCACCTCTCCAGCTAGCCTTGTCCCAAGTTCATCCCCCTCATCTGGGGCTTTGCCAAGGCAGACTGCTCAGGCCAGCTTTCAGTTCCTTGAACACTCATTTGCTCCAAAGGGCTTTTGCCCAAGAGTACCCTGTCTGGATGTTCTCTTCCCCAGGCCCTGCAGCCACTGCCAGGTTTCCTCCTACTCAGCTTCATCACACTTCCTTAGGAAAACTGGACCGCCCTGCCAGGTCAGCTCTGCCTATTACACACTCGAGTAGTTAGCTTACTTACTTCTCCTGGGAGCTCTTGTCCAAGTTGTCATTTTTCATTTAGTCATACATAGGACAGATTACCTGGAAAATAGTAGGTGCTCAATAAAGATTTGTTCACTCCATGAAGGGAGCGGAGGCACTTTGGGCAGACTGGCCTCCTTATTATGGTCAACATCAAGGTATTCCAGGAGAGCAATTGCCAACAGCTTACAAAGCACGTGGGTCTTTCCTTTCAAGAAACGAATAAATTCTACTCTATGAACATTCAGCAGCATGATGTGAAGCTATTACTGCTGTGTTCTGGAAATCATTGCATTATTTCAAGCAAAGAAATAAGAAGGAAATCTTCCCAAACAAATGTCAAAAACTTTACCACACTGTCACACATGCTGCCTGTAGCATTTGTCTTTTGTTAATTTTTTTTTCCCTGGCTTTCATCTCAAGTGTCTCTCAAATTTTGGCAATTTTGAGTCTCCCCATTACTATGGAAGAAGGAAACAATAATCTCAGAGATTGGGAGAGGAGAGAAATCCACTTTATGAGGGTTCTAGTGTTTTCCACCATCAATAGTAATTTGTGCATTGAGAGAATGTTGATTAGGAGGCAGTTCTTCTGGGTCATCAACAAATATTTATTTTTGTGCTTCTGATGTGCCAGGCATTGTTCTGCCAGGACAGTCTCCACCTCCAAACTGCTACATTGAGGATAAACATGCTCTCCCAAATGAGGGCTCTCTGGTTTATCCTTAAATGAGGTTCAAGTTGTGGAGCATGAACTAGGAGCTCTAAGTGAGATCTTTCCCTTTTCCCTCCAGGCACCAGCACAACACTTCAGACATTTCACAGAACTCTTCCTGACACCCTGGAAACGGGTTACAAAGAACCATACTATATATAGTGTCAATTTTATTTTTTTCTGTCCCTATGTCACAGGTGGATAAAGTATCTTAATTTTCAGAGCAAGAAATAAACATTCGATGTTGCTTTTTGTTTTTGTTGTTCTGAAGTCTTATTGGTTAATAATTGCTCATATCCACAGAACCCTTAACCAGTAGTAATAAAAATTCTTGAAAAATCTGGAAAAGGAAAATAGTTTGTCTCCTTAGTAGGCAAATGTCCACAATTTTACATCCTGTTAGAATGAATTTGTTTCTTTCTGACTTTGAACCTAGAACCTCCATGCATGTATATGCATATGTAAGACTTGGTTTTAGTTGGTTAAATGATACTGTATTATAAGAGTCCACACCTTGTATCACCAGAAAATTGGAAAGTTCTCTGAAGGACAGATATAAGAGATTCTAAAACCAACTATTCATTTGCTTCTGTGTGGAAATTCGGCCTGCTGGTCTCTCCCTCTCTGTTTAAGTATAGACCTTCCTGTTGAGCATCAACCTGATGAATTGCTTTCCACAGCAATCCCCCACCCCCAGCTCCTTTTTCTTGCCTCTGATTCTTGCCTGAGGAATACCCAGAGGAGGCCTCTACCTAAAAAGTACATTTGAGCAAGGCAGTCTCCAGACTAAAGATATCCTTCAATTTACAATTCAACCATTAGAGTTTTGGTTCTTTGGCACCTTTGTTAGTCTTTGAAAAAATGTCAATATCCCTAGGAAGGACTAAAACTGAAGTCATTAACATTTTATGTTCCCAACAGATTCCTGAAACAACTGAGTGCCAACCCTCTGTGGAATATTAAAGTCAGGACAGGCCCTAGATAGAGGGCAGTGCTAAAGGAAAGAGGGACCTCTGTGTGGTGAAATTAACACTGAAGGGGCTTCACTAATTCTACCCTGGATTTCACTCTTCAATTAATAGGCTCTCCATAACGGTCTCTTTCTCCACCCACAACACCCACAACCACTTTGTTTCTCTTGCCTAGGTTTGACTGTGTGTGAGGCTGTGTGTGTGCATTTTACCTCTGTGCGTGAACATCTGTGTCTATATCCCCAGGTCTTTCTTTGGTCGTGACACTGGCTTGTCTAATGGTGGTAATCATAAAAAATTAATTCAGATTACTTGTTGGATGATTTAGGTATTTTCAGCTTCATTAACAGCTAATCACTGCACAATGGATTACTCCTCCAGGGTTTGAAATATGCCTTCAAGGTGGCTAGACTCCCGGAATGATCATGTAAGGGGACTTCAAGAGGGTGTCCTATACACACAGCTATTATGTCTTTTGTATGAACATGTGTTTGCCTATGAACTGTCTGTGCATGTTCTTGGCAGATCCCCTTTCTTATTCTCCACTCGCTGCCGCACCCCACTCTCTACCAGGTCTGTCTTCAGATCCCTCGGTCACCAAACCTCCCAGAGAGGGGCGAGAGCTCATTTAGGTCTAGCAGCACCCTGAGAGGAGCACCCCAGTTTTCCCTTGGCAGAGACAGGCCAGCCAACTGTACCCATCAGGGTTCACAATGAAGCTGGAGGTGAAAGGTGTATAGTCTGAAGGCTGAGAAAGGTACCACTGGGGATATTACCAAGTATATTACCACCCTTGGAAGGTGCTCATCTTGCCATGACCTGAGGAACAAATTAGCATCAGTGACAAAAGTGTGACCCTAAAGCCAAGGTCTTATGTGAATTCTGTCTCCAACCACTGAAAATATTCTGGTGGGCGTGGAAGTTTGGTTGGCACAGAAGCCAATGAACACACCGCCCTCTTCCATGACAGCCCAGGCTTTGACCAACAAAAGTCGGGTTCACCACAGTGGCAGCAGATTAAGGTAGGGCACGGGACTCAAACCTTGCATCCACATCTAAATCCTGTTTTTGCAGGTCTTATACAAACCACTAACTCCTCCAGCCACACAGGATGCTCTATAGGTAGGACTAACCCTGTCTGCCCTTGACAGGGGCCATTTCCAAGGGCTGGTTGGATCTGTCAGGAGTTTTCTCTTAACATTTATCAATGACCATTGTCAGGTGTTGCTAGGGTTGCAGGAGAAAGGTTTCACTTGATTGGCTAAGCAACTGTATTCCTTAACCAATCCAAATGCTGTGCCTGGGGGAGGGGGGACTTAACAAGATAGAACAATATCAAGCACAGGCAGACGCATTCCGTGTACTAATAAGGCGTCTGGAAAAATGGAATTATAGTGTGCAGGAATCCCATGCCCCTCCACAGCTCCAGCCATGGCCTGGTTGCTATTCAAAGCGTTACAGCATAAGTTAAAGTCATTCCCACTGATTGGAGGATATCAAGATTTCAAAACAGAGGAGTAGCAATTGTAAGGAGGAAGTAAAACTCCTTGCTCATTGTGTTTCACAGCCTTCCTTAGTAAAACTGCTGAATTGTAATTTAAAATATTCCACCCTTTCAAATAAATTAAGCTCATTCCTTAAAAACAGGAAGTGAGAGAGGCACACATGTATTGTCAACTAGACATGCACAGACCTCGTCCCACAAAGCAAAGTTGAAAATCACAGAACAGTCCCATGTATTCATTTTAAAATGATGACAACTGGGTTCACCACTGGGGAGGCATTATGCCTCTGGCAGTGCACTCTTGGGCTAAAACCTGCATGCTCATTAGGAAACAAATGAAAGACAAATATCAGCTTGAAGGGAAATTTGGATCTAGTCGTAGATATTCAGACACTCAGATAAACCTTCTGGTACTAAAGAAAATCAGAGTGTCCTCAATGGTAGCGATGACTGAACCCTCCCTTCAGAAAACAACTGCCAGGAAGCCAGATGTTCCTGCTGAACTCTGGTCATAGATCAAAAACAAACTGCATTATCTGGCCTGAAAAATGAGTCAAGCTTCTGTATGGCGCAGACTCCCCATTCAGTTAGCAATACAATCACCAAACTGTAGCATTTTTATTGTCTGTTTTTATTCAGTCACAGGAAAAGTTTAAGTCTTTCTGGACAAGCCTCTTGCTCTGCTCTCAGACCTGTGCTCTGGAAAGATGGAGCTGCCATTCAAGAATACTAGTGGAGGGGCTGGGGATGTGGCTCAAGCGGTAGCACGCTCGTCTGGCATGCGTGCGGCCTGGGTTCCAACCTCAGCACCACATACCAACAAAGATGTTGTGTCCGCCGAGAACTAAAAAATAAATATTAAAAAAAAATTCTCTCTCTCTCTCTCTCCCCCTCTCTCACTCTCTCTTTAAAAAAAAAAAAAAGAATACTAGTGGAAGGAAGGAAAGAAGGAAGGAAGGGAGGGAGGGAGGGAGGAAGGAAGGAAGGAAGGAAGGAAGGAAAGAAGGGAGGAAGGGAGGGAAGAAGGAAGGACAAAAGGAAAAAATAAAATGTGCCAATGTACATTTTCTGTGCAGCCCAACCCCTATTGCCCATGTCCCCTATCCAACTCTGTCTCTTATGCTCACAAAGGACCCCACAGTTGACCTAAGGTGATTGAGCTTATTTTCAAGCTCTGAAATGCAATTTCAGTGTTCTGTCTGTATTTTACTTCATATGCATTTTGAAGTAACTCAAAATGAGAGAAAAGAATAAAAGATTTCAAGGCTGGATAGTTTCACCTCCCACCTCCACTGGCATAAATGATATAAAGAATATCCATGGGCATAAAATGATTTTGGAGAAGGGATGGCAACAGGACTGACTTAGGAACTGCACAGAAAGGAGAGCCTCACAGTCCTCTCCATCAAATTGGGGTACCCACTTAATGCTATTCACACTGTTCTTCAGTAAGACCCATCTCAATTGGACTTTGCTCTAAATCCTCTAGTACCTCAATGGAGTCACTATTGATAGCAAAAATTACTATTCCAATGGGGAAGAAATTTAGAGCTTGTTCAACTAATTCTATGGTTGCGTAAGATGCAAACGCAAATACTTGTGCTGTTGGCAACATCTTTTTTTTTTTTAAGAGAGAGTGAGAGAGGAGAGAGAGAGAGAGAGAGAGAATTTTTTTTAATATTTATTTTTTAGTTCTCGGCGGACACAACATCTTTGTTGGTATGTGGTACTGAGGATTGAACCCGGGCCGCACGCATGCCAGGCAAGCGCGCTACCACTTGAGCCACATCCCCAGCCCCCTGTTGGCAACATCTTAGGAAGTGATTTAACCCACTTACATGGTTAGGCATAGCTTATCATATGGCCCTGTGACTTTAACCCCATTCATTTCTTCCTTTTGATGACCTCCATCGTGTGTGTATAGTAATTCTTGGGACCACTATCTTTATTTCAGAGATCCTAATGTCCAATTTGATATTTCAAAACTCAGAACCCATCCTGACCTCATCTGCTCTCTTCAGGAACAAATCCAAGAGAACAGAAAACTTACCATTCACCTATAATGTTCCTATGGAACAATTGGGCCTGGACTGGTAGGTTTTGAAATTTGTCATCATCCTACATTCTTACCCAGCCTGGCAGGTACACCCCCAGTCACCACACAGTATTCTCCAGGGTTAGCACTCCAGGGCTTTGTGAATTGGTTCACTCTCTCCGTTGTTCATATTTCAAGATAACTTTTGATTAGAATCATCATGTTCATTTGGTTTATAAAAGTCTTACTGGATCAATGAAAAAAAACTTGACCACAAATTTCAAACTGCAAATAAACAAAAGTTCAACCATTTAAGTTTCACACACACCCCTTTTTATTCCCGGCTGAACCACAATCTCCAATACAGGGGGAAATCTGCTAATGATTTTAAAAGTACAGAAATGAAGAAGAAAACAAACAGCCTGGGATAACCCACAAATAAAGAATCAGTTGCAGACCATTAATGATCACTAGGAAAAGATGGAATCACAGAGGGAGCTACTCAGGAGTTCACATAAAAGTTGGAAAGATCACATTGAGTTTGCACCCTCAAGAAACTGACTAAGAAAAAGTAGGTCAAAACAACAATGAAGTTAGGGTGAAAAGATGTGAGCTTAGTTTTCAAAAGTTTAAGTTTGTAGTGAATGCCCCTTTGGTTCAAACAAGAAACAAAGGGAGAAATCAAATAGCTTCATGGACAAGCAGAACAGTTGGTAACAGGTCTGAGTTGGTAAAATCTTGGAAAAGGCTCCAAGACACAGCCTTAGAACAAGCAGGAAGGACCCCTACATCTCTCCTGCTGTCCACTATTTCACCAAGACCTGCCTGCTTCATAACAGACTGCTCCCATTTTCAATCTTGATTGTGCCCTACCAATCACTGACACCTTTCTTTCTTTTGTTTTAGTTATTTTCTTAAACCTTTTCCAAGAAGGTCCATTTTTTATTGATTCCTGCCACACATTCAAACTTTTTAAGATACCATCTCTCAATAACATATGCTTAACTTATAAAAACCCATTGATCACATTCATGAGCATGAGGGCTGATTTGTTGTTGTTGTTGTTGTTGTTTGGGTGGGGGACAGTTATGGCTATTTCCAGCCATCAACATAGAAGAGGGCTTGTTATATTAAAGTGAATGATAGGTTTAGAGTTGGCTTCATTTCTATGATTTCTTGAGCATTTTTACAAATTATCAATTTCCTCAGTTGTTCCCGAACGGATATTTCTTTAGGCAAAATCATTATTACAGCACATTCAGTAAAGCTTTTAATTTTCTTGCATCTACAACAGATTTTGGGAACATCACTTAAGACCCACACACTTTGTTTTGATTTCTGAAAGAAATAACTATAAAAGAAATTGATTAATTAGACTTTATCAAGATTTTAAAAACCTTCATCCAAGAGACCCTTAAAAATATGAATAGGCAAGACAGGCACCAGGAAAAAATAATTATAAAACAAATTTGACAGAGGGACAGATGAAAGGATATGTAAAGAATTCCTACTCATTAATACATACAAAAAATTGAATGGAAAATAAGCACAAGACAAAGTGTTCAATGTCCTTAGTCATCAGGAAAAGGTAAATCAAAACCACAATGAGATATCACTGTATGCCCACCAGGATGGTTTATAATTAAAAGACTGATAACAATGTCAGCAAGGATGTAGAGCAACTGGAACACTCTCATGGTTGGTGGGAACATTCACTTTGGAAAAGGAGTCGACTTTCCTTTAAAAATGAAACATACAGCAGCTATAATCCAGCAATGACACAACTAAGTTTTATCCCAAGGGAAAAGAAAACATGTATCTATCAAAAGATTTGTATAAGAATGTTCATAACCGCTTATTTATAATAGACAAAATCTAGATACAGCCCAAGTGTCCATCAAGAGGAGAATGGATATACAAATGGTGGTAGAATCATACATGAGAATACTACTCAGAAGTATAAAGCAATGAACTACTGTTACAATAACATGAACAAATTCCAGAAACATTATTGTGAGTGAAAGAAGTCTTACACAAGGAGTTGATACCATTTGATCACTAATATAAAATTCTAGAACAGCAAAATTTGATACGTGACAAAAAATCAAAACAGTGGTCACATCTGAGTTTGGGAAAGGGGATAGAGACAAGGATCGACAGGAAAAGGGCTTGAGGGAATTTTCTATGGTGATGGAAACGTTCTAGATCTTGGTAGGGGTTTGCGTACATAAGCACAGATTTTTCAAAGCTCAGAAACTGTATACTCAATTTTTACATTTCAACATATGTAAATTATATGACAAAAGTAAATATTGAACTGATATTTTTAGGTGGAAATTGGTTGATGCCTATAATTAGTTTTTTATGTATGCTGGGGATTAAACACAGTGCCTTACCTGTACTAAGCAAATGCTCTACCGACTAAAGCACATCCCCAGCCCTACAATTTATTTTTAAATACATGAAATGTAAGATAGATTAATGGAGAAGGCATGTACAAGTATGTGCATGTATAGATGTATATGTATAACACATAGGATAAAGCAAGAATTGTAAAATTTTAATGGTAGAATCTACAACTAGGTGGTGGGTATGTGGGTGACTCTGTAAAACTCTTTTAACTTGGTGAATATTTGAAAACACTCATGATAAAGACCTGAGACCCACTTGAGTTGTTTGTTAGATCCAAAAGCTCCACTTTCTTAGAATTCATATCTGCAGATTATAGAGAAAACAAAGGCTGGGATTAGAAGAATCTCCAATCTGATTTCTTTTTCTTTTCAAATTTAGTCTTTCATACTTTAGTATGTGAGTGGACAAAAGAAGCCAGGAAACAGTGACTGTAAGAGAAAGAAAGGGAAAGAGAGTTCGGAAGATATGTAGCCTTAAACAACAACAACAACAACAAAAACTCCTAATGTAAAATGTTGAATATCCAGAGCAGGCGCTGAGTCTAGACTTTGTAGAATCAAGAAATTAATGAAAACACCAAGGCTGCATCCTCAGAACCACTGAGGAATGATAATTACAGACAGTATTTCTGGAACAGACACATAACCTTGAGTCCCAGGATACCCCCTAAAGCACTCTAATAGTATGCTATTTATGGAAGGTTTTTCCACCTTTAATAACAGAGAAATAATGTTAGAAGGAAAGAAATCCCTCATTTAGTCACTGGGGTGTCATTACTGAGCCCCAGCTGAAGGCCCCTTAAAAGCATCCATGTGGTGAAAGAACATGTTTCCCCATGAAATCAAAAATGAGTACATCTGAGACTTTTGAACATCTTTTTCTTTGGATCTTAAAATGGATTTGTGCATATTTGTGAAAAAAAAATTTATGATGTGCTATCTTCCAAAGTGAATGGTTATTTATAATTCATAAAAGACCTGAGCACAGGAAAATCTTTTCCTTTTATTAGCCCTGTATAGTCAGACCAGCTGATCTTTTAGAACATATTATAGACATCAAATTCTCCTCCGTATGGTTGAAGTTTCTCTCTTCAGACTAAATGCGAAGAGACAGTGCTACTGAATCTGTTGCTCAAGAGCTGGTGGGGTCCAAATCTCTTTTGATTAAATGTTAAATAAACAAAACACCACTTTCAGAACCAGTCTCCAAAGACACAGAAGGGAAAATACTTGGAATGCTAAACATACTTTTCAAATCTTGCACAGCCTTTGTAAAATATGAAGGCATATTTTAAAATGGATTTTCTGTTTCCAGCATTTAACCAGTGTTCAGACACAGTTTTGCCACATCATTTCCTTTCCACTGCTTCTGGCTACTTATGAGTCAGAATCCTGATAGCATGAGCAAGAGTGACTTGGGCCAAGGAGTATGGGCACCAGGGGATCTGGACCCAGTACAGTGGGCCGTGGTGCCAACGGTTCCCATCCAGCTGCACCTGCATGACCCCAAAATCATGATATCATGGAAAGTTATTTCCTTCAAAGAATCCAGCTTTCTTAGCTCACCCTGCTAGGGTCATGTCTACCTCATTTGCTGCTGTGCCACAGACCCACATAAAAGAGTTAGGTAGATCTTAGTTAAATCTGAAAATAGCACATGTTCTTGCTTTCTTTGAAGTTCCCTGCCCTCTAATATTCCAGATGAGCCTTGTCAACTCTATTTTAGAACTATCTGGAGATAGATGTGCTCTCTATAGCCTGAATTTAAATGCCTTAACTTAAAATATGGGTTGCTAATTGCCAAATGCAAAAAGCCAATTCACTTTAAGAACAGATTCCTTGGCCAAAAGAGGAAAAAAAATTGTCTCACCCTTTGTTCTATAGCATACCCTTATTCCCACTGCTGCCCCAAAACAATTATTTCTATTCAGTTTCAAAGTTTCTGCTAAACTGAGAAGTTCTTCCATAATATAGACATTTGGGGCGGCCAATGAAGCAGACGTCGTAGAGCTGAACACAATACTGACGTTCCTTGCTCCTGAGATGTGAGAAGCCCCATCGATATTGGATGGGAAAGGAAGAGAGGTGAAATTCAGCTAATGGTGATTACATTACGGTGGGCAAATCTCTCTAGGAGCCTCTTTCTAGTTAGTTAGCTTTCTATCACTATTGACAAATCATCAACTTATAAAGTAAAAAGTTTTGTTCTGGCTCACGGTTTTGGAGGTCCCAGAACATGGTTTTGTGGCCCCATGGCTTTGTGCCATGACAGCATAGCATGGTGGGAGCTGGTGGCAAAGAAAAGGTAGTCAAGAGAGGAAGAAGAGGGGGCTCAGGTCCCACTATCTTCTTCTAGGGAATGTCCCCTACCATGATCAGCAGATCTCCCATTAGACCCCACATCTTAAAGTCTCCACCACCTCCCAATACTGCCAAGCTGGGGACTAAGCCTTTAACATATGACCTGCAGGGGGTCATCCCAGATCCAAACCACAGCAGAGGGACACCGGCTTTCTGACAGTTCAGTACTCTCCTTCCCCTCTTACTAGCTCTCAGGCTTTCAGCTGCCAGAGGACAGTATAAATACAGAGAGGAGGAATGCAATATTCAAGTGCTTTCTGAGCAAGTTTTTCACTATCGTGTGCTGCCTGACTCAGAAGATGCGAATGAAGAGATCTCAACCTCTTAGCCACATGCCAGCTTCCCTGTGTGGTACCAACAGTTGGGAAGGAAAAGGCAATATTTATTCTGAGAACCCTGACAACACCATCCTTAAGTCATGCGTCTACTCCTGAGAGGTTTGCATTTTACAAGATCCAATGAGAGAGGCTCCATGAGCTGTAATAGAATTTTATTCCCTTTTCCACCCTCCCTCTTATTCAACAGATCTAAGCACTGTTTGAAAAAAAAATAATAATGATGGCAAAACCAAACATGTGATGTGCTATCATTTTAGTTTTAGTTTCACCCTTCCAGAATTTATTTCCCTATCACAAAAATTGAAATCTTTCAAGTCTTTCCTCTTCATCATCCACCACTCAAAACATTCAATCATTCTCTAACATAAACCTTAATAAAATATCTACTGTGTATCACATCCATCCATCTATCCGTCCTTACTACAAATATCACTTGGGCACATAAATGTGTCAGCCCCGTGGTAGAGATGCAGAGATGAAAATCTGTGAGCTTTGCCTTTCAGAAGCTCATGTCACACTGAGGATGCTCTTATCTATGTCCCATGGGCTACACTGAGTAAAGTTAACTTGCTGCTGTCACTATACAATGGCAACGAAGCAGGGGCATAACTTCACTCTGACAACTTCTCTAGGTTCATGACCTTGCCCATCCCTTTCCTTTGTTTGCCACCCACCCTCCCCACTGGAACCTCATATATGGTCACTGAAGAGAAAAACTAAATGTTCACTGCAGAAGGAAAAATTTTAAGGGCCTGGCATGAATAAAACATAAAATAATGTCAAATGCTCACTTTGTGTTTCTGAAATTTAAACAGCTACTGCCAAGTTCAGTGTATTTGATTTTCTTTCCTCCTTTCCTCTACTGACCCCTCCTCTGCAAATAGGCCTTTGGGGTGAAAGTTCATCTGGCTAATTCACCCAATCCAATCATCTTTCTGATCTCTAGAGACAAGCAAGGGGATCTTCCTTTGTGTGCTTGGGGGTGGAGGGAGGGGCCTAGGCATGGCTTCTTTATCCAGCATCCACTAAGCTATGTCCTTTGAAAGATTGCTTTATTTGGGAGAAGATTGGAGGGGAGAACTGAACTGGAAAGAAACCTGAGTGAGAAGAAGATGCCAGAAAGGCACCCAAGGCTTCCCTTTAGGCTGCCTCTAGCCAAGGCTCTGACTAACACTAGGGTTTGTTTATGGCATTTCATAAATAGGCCAGGCGGGCTGCCTTAGCCAATACTTCTTGAAGAAGTTTCCATCCCCCAGGACAAAGCCAGATTGTCCCTGTTTGCCTGTTGCAGTTCATCAAGACTGGTTTACAGGTTTGCAAATACTATAGGGTCAAGATATGGATCCTCTCATCTCCAGAGGCTACTGTCAGAGCCAGAGGTAAGTGGGACAGCCACCTATGAAAGGAATGTAACTCTGCCTTGTCTTTTTCTTTTCTTTTGGTACTGGGGATCTAACCCAGGGGTACTTTACCATTGAGCTATATCCCCAGCCCTTTTTAATTTTTTTTTTTTTTTTTTTAGAGACAGTTGCTTATTCTGGCCTCAACTTATGATCCTTCTGTCTCAGCCTCCCAAGTGGCTGGGATTACATATGTGTACCACTATGCCTGGCTCTAATGGTCATATTCTTTAAAATATTTTTTAAACAGGTAAAATTTACCTTAAAATTTATGTTTATTTATCTTACACAATTTTATTGACATAGAATTCACATATCATATAATGCACCCATAAAAGTGATTTATTTAAAATATTCACAACCAGCACAACAAGCAATATAGAATATTTTTATCACACCATTCAAAAACTCCATGCCATTAACACTTTCCATTTCCCTCCAAAACCTCCCAGTGCTTTGTAACCACCCACTCTACCTTCTGTCTCTATGGATTTTTCTACTGGCTATTTCACATAAATAGAACCATACAATGTGTGGCCTTTTATATCTGGCTTCTTTCACTTAGCACAATATTTTCAAAGCTCATTCATGGTATAACTTTATTAAGCCATATCTTTCCAAAGCATTTTCATTTCATGTAATCAAAAAAATTTTTTTAAAAGTTGCTCATAATATGCTTCACATTTTTTACACTAAGTTTTTGGATGTTAAATTATATTATACACTTGCAGCAATCACATCTCATCCAGATCAGCTACATTTCCAGTGCTCAATAGCTACATGTGGCTCCTGGCTACTGAATTGGCCAGCATAGCCCTAGCTGGAGTCCTTTCTGTTCCTTGTTAAAAACAAGAACATAAACTCCTTCTGCTTGCTGTCCCACTCCTGGGCATCTCTCATCCCTATTGGCAACTACACCATGATTCACAAGTGACTTTAGGATTTAAGGCAGTCCCTATATTGTGCTGCTTAATTCCCTTTTTGTTTCTCTTGCAGAGGACTATGGGATCCAGCTTCTACCTTGGCCATGGCAACTGAGATCAAAGCATGTGAGCAGGTAACTGGAGCCCTCTCTAACTGCTGGCTCTGCTTACCCAGGTGCTATGGTGAATGGCTCATTTTGCTGCTGTGAAACTGTCTGCTTCCCTTCTTGAGAACAGCCTTGAAAAAAAACTTAACAAAAGAAGCTGTTCTCTTACTTTTAAAAAAAAATAAGACTGTCATTTCTTAATTTTCTCCCTGCCACATTTTCCAGCCATTGTTTTGCTAATAATAGCTCTAAGCACACAAATAAAGCTCACTGGTAGTGGTAGATTTGTGAAATTGCTACAAGCTCCCTCACAGCTTTATCCTGCTCCTGTCAGCCATTTCCCCAAGAAAATGGACGTTTAATCAGAGCAAGGTGCATCTTATTAGTCTGGCTCATCAGCTATCACCTCTTTCCAGGCTCCAGAGAGAAGACAGATACCCACAGCGCTGCCACCGACTACCCAGGATGCAGGAATTTCAATATGAAGCAGCGTCTTTATGAACCAAGCACAGTATTTATCTCAGCATGGCTCCGTCTATATAGTAATATGTAAGTTATTTCTAAACATTTGTGACTCCTAAGATTGGCACATGGAAATGTTAGTGAAATTACCTTTTTTTGTGGAAGAAAAAACTTACAGAATAGAGGTCTACAAAATGGAAGAATCATGGCAAGTTTAATAGGTACATACTTAATAAAGATATAAGAACAGCAATATTAGCATCTTTCCTGTTTGTTCCAGAGCAGGAAGAAAGGGAATGCACCAAAGTTGCTAAAGAAGGGATTTGGGGTTGACTTTAGGAAGAACTTTCTGGTAATAACATTAAAGTGCTGAAGAACCCCACAGAAGAGGCTTTAGGGTTTCCATCATCATACATTGCACTGGCATTGACTGAGCACCTTTTAGGGAATTTAATTAGGAAGTTGTCATTCAAATATTTTTCTAGAGTCTGGTTTCCTAACTTGAAGTGTTGCTATCTCTTTATTCAAACTTAGCTTTTTTTTCTTTTTCTCTTCCTTTCTCTCTCTCTCTTCCTTCCTTTATTCATTCTCTCCCTTCCCCCTTCTTTCCTTCCTTCCTTTCTTTTTCGTTCCTTGCTGCTGATAACCCAGGGCCTCACAAATGCTAGGCAGATGCTCCACCTCTGAGCTACAGCCCAACCCCTTGTCTTTTCTTGTGCTTGGCTATCTATGATGGGCCCATGGTTCTGGAGTCTGCAAAAAAAAAAAAAAAGAAAAGAAAAGAGATGAAGGAAGATGGCAGCGAAGGGAGTGCATCACCCCAGTGCGCCCCGTCACTGTGCGGGAGAAAGACGAGGTGAAACAGCTGAAGGCTATCTTGTTGGGAATTTCCAGTGAAATTGAGGTGCTCCAGAATCTAGTGGACGGATTTCCATTGCGCGAGGTTCAGCTGCGGGGGCTCGGTCAAGGGCGATTTCTCCGCACGGAGGGTCGCATTGCCTGATCTGCGGACCGCCCCGCAGCTGGAGTCTGCGGTGCGCGCTGGGAAGCGGCGAGGTGCCAGAGCGGGAGTGCAGCGATGCGGATTCTGGGGGCTCCTGCCAGTGGTGCAATGGCCGTGCTTAGTGCTGAGTTCTGGCTTTGAGACGGAGGAGAGAAGCGGTCTAGTTTGGTTCTCGACACCGGTCGGACCACGGAGGAGGACAGCAGCTTCCATCTTGGAGAGCTGATGTAATCATCCCTGTTTTCTACTGATCTCAGCTCATTCAGCTACGGAACAGGTGATTTCAGGCTGGTATTTGCCTGCGTCTCGCAGACAGATCGCTCAGGCTCAGGGCTGGAGAACCTGTGGAGAATACTCCTTGGGGCTCGCTCCTGGCAAGGCGTGCGCCGGGCTCTGAGCGGCCGGATTCTGGTTCCCTGGGCTACTTTGGCCCAGGGCTGGGGAACCTGCGGAGACTGAGTGTTGAGGCCAGCTCCAAGTGGAGCGTGCGCTGAGCTCGGGGCGGCTGGGCCCTGACTCCCGGAACAGTTTTGGCCCGGGGCTGGGGAACCGAGGGGGTCGCTCCTTGGAGCCTGCTCCTAGCGGAGCGTGGCTGGGATCGGAGAGGCCGGGTTCTGGCTCCCGAAGCTGCTTTGGCCCAGGGCTGGGGAACCTGCGGTGACTGCTTCTCGGTTTGGGTCCTGCTGGATGCTGTGGGGGCCAGGGGGGCAGAGTGGAGCTGCCGCCTGCGCCCAGAGCAGGCCAAGTGACCCACCGGCATGGTATCACGTCACCCCAACTGCAGCTGGGGCCGAAGAGAGTAGCCACCCATGCCTAGAACAGGACCAGTGACCCGAAGGCGCGGTAGCCAAGTCACCCCATTTGGAGTAGGGGCTATGCAGAGCTGCCGTCTGAGCCTGCAAGGTAGGCAGACCTGCGACCCACTGGCAGGACAGGCCTGGTAGCCTGCCAGCGTGGTGGACAAGTAGTACCTAGGCAGTCACGTCACACTGGTTGGAGTGGGGGTGGAGCAGAGCCGACTCCCCCGTCCAGAAAAGGCCCAGCGACCCGTTGGAGAGGCAGTCAGGTACCCCCACTGGGAGTGGGGGCTGAGCAGAACTGCCGCCCGAGCCCGCAAGGTAGGCAGACCTGCGACCCACCTGCGGAACAGGCCTAGAGGCCTGCCAGCGTGGTAGACACGTCACACCAATTGGAGTAGGGGCCGAGCAGAGCCGCCGCCCACATCCGGATCAGGACCAACGACCCGAGGGCGTGGTAGTTACGTCACCACAATTGGAGTGCGGGCAGATCAGAGCCGCCACCCACGCCCACAGGGTGGGCAGACCTGCGACCGACCTGCGACCAACCATCATGGTAGACAGATCACCCTAATTAGAGGAGGAGCACAGCCACTACCCGCCCTGCAAGGGAGATTTCCCAACTATACAAGAGCAATATAAATAAATAGGGGGAAAATTTCAAAAACAAAACAGTTTCACCAAGCAGAAAGAAACGCAAGCAGTATGAAAAGACAAGGAAAGAAAGGACCACAAGCAATGCAGGTCAACTCAACTTTAGAAGAGGTAATAGCTGCAACAGATGGAATGTCAGATAAAGAGTTCAGGATATACATGCTTCAGATGATCTGGAGTCTCAAGGAAGACATGAGACAGCAAAATCAGACAATGAAAGATCACTTTGACAAGGAACTACATAAACAAATCCAGGAAGTAAAAGATCAATTTCACAGGGAGATAGAGGTAATAAAAAACAAACAAATAGAAATCCTAGAAATGCAGGAAGCAATAAACCAACTTAAAAACTCAATTGAGAATACTACCAGCAGAGTAGAACACTTAGAAGATAGAACATCAGACAATGAAGACAAAGTATTTCAACTTGAAAAGAACATAGACAGCTCAGCAAGTCTGCTAAGAAACCATGAGCAGAACATCCAAGAAATATGGGATAACATTAAAAGACCAAACTTAAGAGTCATTGGGATACAGGAAGGCACAGAGCTCCAAACCAAAGGAATAAACAATCTATTCAATGAAATAATATGAGAAAACTTCCCAGACTTGAAGAATGAAACAGAATCCCAAATCCTAGAAGCCTACAGGACATCGAGTGTGCAGAATCACAAGAGATCCACACCTAGACACATTATAATGAAGATGTCTAACATACACCCAACATCAAGTAGTTACACTTTTTTCTCAGCAGCACATGGATCCTTCTCAAAAATAGATCATATATTATGTCACAGGGCAACTCTTAGACAATATAAAGGAGTAGAGATAATACCATGCATCTTATCTGATTATAATGGAATGAAACTGAAAATGAACGATAAAAGAAGGAAGGAAAAATCATGCATCACTTGGAGAATGAACAATAGGTTACTGAATGATCAATGGGTTTTAGAAGACATCAAGGAGAAAATTAAAAACTTCTTAGAGTTAAATGAAAACACAGACACAACATATCGGAATCTATGGGACACACTGAAAGCAGTTCTAAGAGGAAAATTCATTGCTTGGAGCTCATTCCTTAAAAAAAGAAAAAAACAACAAATAAATGATCTCATACTTCATCTCAAAATCCTAGAAAAAGAAGAGCAAAACAACAGCAAAAGAAGTAGAAGGCAAGAAATAATTAAAATTAGAGCTGAAATTAATGAAATCGAAACAAAAGAAACAATTGAAAAAATTAACAAAACTAAAAGTTGGTTCTTTGAAAAAATAAATAAAATCGACAGACCCTTAGCCATGCTAACGAAGAGAAGAAGAGAGAGAACCCAAATTACTAGCATACAGGATGAAAAAGGCAATATCACAACAGACACTTCAGAAATACAGAAGATAATCAGAAATTATTTTGAATCCTTATACTCCAATAAAATAGAAGATAGTGAAGGCATAGATAAATTTCTTAAGTCATATGATCTGCCCAGATTGAGTCAGGAGGATATAGACAACCTAAACAGACCAATAACAATAGAGGAAATAGAAGAAACCATCAAAAGACTACCAACTAAGAAAAGCCCAGGACCGGATGGGTATACAGCAGAGTTTTACAAAACCTTTAAAGAGGAACTAACACCAATACTTTTCAAGCTATTTCAGGAAATAGAAAAAGAGGGAGCTCTTCCAAATTCATTCTATGAGGCCAACATCACCCTGATTCCAAAACCAGACAAAGACACCTCAAAGAAAGAAAACTACAGACCAATATCTCTAATGAACCTAGATGCAAAAATCCTCAATAAAATTCTGGCGAATCAGATTCAAAAACATATCAAAAAAATTATACACCATGATCAAGTAGGATTCATCCCTGGGATGCAAGGCTGGTTCAATATACGGAAATCAATAAATGTTATTCACCACATCAATAGACTTAAAAATAAGAACCATATGATCATCTCGATAGATGCAGAAAAAGCATTCGACAAAGTACAGCATCCCTTTATGTTCAAAACTCTAGAAAAATTAGGGATAACAGGATCATACCTCAACATTGTAAAAGCAATCTATGATAAGCCACAGGCCAGCATCATTCTGAATGCAGAAAAATTGAAGGCATTCCCTCTAAGATCTGGTACAAGACAGGGATGCCCTCTCTCACCACTTCTGTTCAACATAGTCCTCGAAACACTGGCCAGAGCAATTAGACAGACGAAAGAAATTAAAGGCATAAAAATAGGAAAAGAAGAACTTAAATTATCACTATTTGCAGATGACATGATTCTATACCTAGCAGACCCAAAAGGGTCTACAAAGAAACTATTAGAGCTAATAAATGAATTCAACAAAGTGGCAGGATATAAAATCAACACACATAAATCAAATGCATCCCTGTATATCAGCGACAAATCCTCTGAAACGGAAATGAGGACAACTACTCCATTCACAATATCCCCCCAAAAAATAAAATACTTGGGAATCAACCTAACAAAAGAGGTGAAAGACTTATACAATGAAAACTACAGAACCCTAAAGAGAGATATAGAAGAAGACCTCAGAAGATGGAAAAATATACCCTGTTCATGGATAGGCAGAACTAACATCATCAAAATGGCGATATTACCAAAAGTTCTCTATAAGTTCAATGCAATGCCAATCAAAATCCCAACAGCATTTCTTGTAGAAATAGAAAAAACATCATGAAATTCATATGGAATAATAAAAGACCTAGAATAGCAAAAACAATGCTAAGCAGGAAGTGTGAATCAGGCGGTATAGCGATACCAGACTTCAAACTATACTACAGAGCAATAGTAACAAAAACAGCATGGTACTGGTACCAAAACAGGCGGGTGGACCAATGGTACAGAATAGAGGACACAGTAACCAATCCACAAAACTACAACTATCTTATATTTGATAAAGGGGCTAAAAGCATGCAATGGAGGAAGGATAGCATCTTCAACAAATGGTGCTGGGAAAACTGGAAATCCATTTGCATCAAAATGAAACTGAATCCCTTTCTCTCGCCATGCACAAAAGTTAACTCAAAATGGATCAAGGAGCTTGATATCAAATCAGAGACTATGCGTCTAATAGAAGAAAAAGTTGACTACGATCTACATACTGTGGGGTCGGGCTCCAAATTCCTCAATAGGACACCCATAGCGCAAGAGTTAAAAACTAGAATCAACAAATGGGACTTACTCAAACTAAAAAGTTTTTTCTCAGCAAAAGAAACAATAAGAGAGATAAACAGGGAGCCTACATCCTGGGAACAAATCTTTACTCCACACACTTCAGATAGAGCCCTAATATCCAGAGTATACAAAGAACTCAAAAAATTAGACAATAAGATAACAAATAACCCAATCAACAAATGGGCCAAGGACCTGAACAGACACTTCTCAGAGGAGGACATACAATCAATCAATAAGTACATGAAAAAATGCTCACCATCGCTAGCAGTCAGAGAAATGCAAATCAAAACCACCCTAAGATACCATCTCACTCCAGTAAGATTGGCAGCCATTATGAAGTCCAACAACAACAAGTGCTGGAGAGGATGCGGGGAAAAGGGTACACTTGTTCGTTGTTGGTGGGACTGCAAATTGGTGCAGCCAATTTGGAAAGCAATATGGAGATTTCTTGGAAAGCTGGGAATGGAACCACCATTTGACCCAGCTATTCCCCTTCTCGGTCTATTCCCTAAAGACCTAATAAGAGCATGCTACAGGGACACTGCTACATCGATGTTCATAGCAGCACAATTCACCATAGCAAGATTGTGGAACCAACCTAGATGCCCTTCAATAGATGAATGGATAAAAAAAAATGTGGCATTTATACACAATGGAGTATTACTCTGCATTAAAAAAGGACAAAATCATAGAATTTGGAGGGAAATGAATGGCATTAGAGCAGATTATGCTAAGTGAAGCTAGCCAATCCTTAAAAAACAAATGCCAAATGACTTCTTTGATATAAGGGGAGTAACCAAGGACAGGGTAAGGACGAAGAGCTTGAGAAGAAGATTAACATTAAACAAGGATGAGAGGTGGGAGGGAAAGGGAGTGAGAAGGGAAATCACATGGAAATGGAAGGTGTTCCTCAGGGTTATACAAAATTACATATAAGAGGAAAGGAGGGGTAAGAGAAGAATAATACAAGTGGAAGAAATGATTTACAGTAGAGGGGGTAGAGAGAGAAAAGGGGAGGGGAGGGGAGGGGAGGGGAAGGGGGATAGTAGAGAATAGGATAGACAGCAGAATACATCAGACACTAGAATGGCAATATGTAAATCAATGGAAGTGTAACTGATGTGATACAGCAATCTGTATACAGGGTAAAAATGGGAGTTCATAACCCACTTGAATCAAACTGTGAAATATGATATATTAAGAACTATGTAATGTTTTGAACGACCAACAATAAAAAAAGAATAAAAAGGGGCTGGGGATGTGGCTCAAGCGGTAGTGCGCTCGCCTGGCATGCGTGCGGCCCGGGTTCGATCCTCAGCACCACATACCAACGAAGATGTTGTGTCCACCGAGAACTAAAAAATAAATATTAAGAAATTCTCTCTCTGTATCTATCTCTGTATCTCTCTCCCTCCCTCCCTTCCTCTCTCTCTCTGTCTTTAAAAAAAAAAATTAAAAAAAAAAGAATAAAAAAATTAAAAAAAGAAAAGAAAAGAAACCTTAAAAATTAAAGATTATTTTAACAGTAGAAAAAAATTTTATTCACTACACAAGTCAAGACTTTTTTGGCCCTTTGCTCAAATGGCCATTCATAAAGCATGATATTCTAGGAAGAGATAGCAATGGTAAATACCTCGGAGGTTTGGAGACTTCCTGTGAGCTTGCTTATATATAGTACCTGTTTCCTTCTACTCAACTAAAAATTTATTTTCTATAGAAAATGGCACCAACACTGCCATTCTAGGATTTTCTATTAGGCCTCACTCAACAACTACTTGGCTATGCATGCACAACAGTTAAAACACCCAGTACCCCAGGGAATGTTGTAAAATTTTACTGTCTTCAGTGACACCCTATTCCATGAGTTGTGGAGAACCAAGTTTTCAAGGTAGCACCTGGCTATGGATCACTGGCTTATTGGCCGCCATTTGGAGTCTGTTTTCTTGTTGTAATTAAATTTTCCTTCTGTAATGCACATTCCTCTGATGGTGGTTCCTAACCTTTCCAAGGGGTGCATATCTAATTCCACATAACTCTGAAATGACTTCAGTTGTTTCCAAGGCACTCTTTTGTGTCATTTAAAAAGTGTTTGAAACATCTTAATAGTCCCCTTTTCTTTTTCTTTTCCTTATGCTTATTTTCAAATGGAAGGAAATCTTGTGAGGTAATAGAGTGGTGAGGGTCGGGTAAGTTTACTTTAACTCCTGCTAGTTATTCCATGTTATGCTTCAATGGGTTATTTGCATCTGGTCTCTATTTGTTAACATCAATGGGCTATGTTTGCATAACTAGATCGAATTATGAAAGGACTTCCATTCTGAATGTTTAGCACTGACAGAATGGTTAATGTTCACACACACAGAGATCACCACCAAGCAACCAAGCTCCAAGTACAGATAGCAGCCTTGGAAAAGCTGTGCTGGGGGGAAAAAGATTCTCTTAAAGTTCATCTGGAAGCCTTTCTGGTTTCAATTTCCCCTCTCCTTTTGAAATAAGATCCAGTACCCCCAGTCCTCCACCTTGAGTAAAGTAGCTAGGACTTGGCAGGAAGTGGTGTGGCAGACCACCCAAGAACAGAGGTGTCTGATGTGCAAGGGAAGTTAAAAGAAAATCTAAAGACATGTCAAAGGGATGGGAATGAGTCACGGATCCAGGCTCCCTCTTCCCACCAGTGAAGGTCCCCACATTGAAGCTTTCAGTTAATCATCCAGCTGGAAAAGGTTGGGCTAAGGCACTTCTGGCCCATAACCTCTGCTTTAAGACAACACACAACTAACCCATTCCAAAGACTTCCAACACTTTCAAGTTCTTGAGAAATGTTCCTGTTCCTTCAACCCCTCAGGCTGTGTTTTGTAAACATGCCTCTCTCTTCCTTTTACACACATTTCCTTATCACCATCTGATGTCTTTGGTCTCTTCCATGAAACTGTGAAGTTCCTCAAGCCAAAGAACAGACCTAGTTCCACCTGAGTGTGCCTAGCACCTCCGTGCTAATACCTGGGATGGGCAAGTTAACCCACATCTGGCTTTCAGTACTTAGCTTATTTTATTATCAGTTCAGACCAAAGGGCTCTCTTTAAGATTGCAAGATCTGGAAGGGCAGGACCTCAATTCATGAACAGGCCAAGCGACTCCCTGCCAGGTTTCCCTGATAACAACACTTTTGGGGTGTAATTTGAGGAGTATGGGAAATATCCCTCCTCCCCCACCTCCTGAAATTCCATTCAGAACATTTTATCACTTACAGTTTTGATCCTTGTTAAAACACAAACTCCTCTGAGAGCAGTGACATGATAAGTTATCTGTAACTTAGGATAGATAAGGACAGGTAATGGGGGGGGGGAGGAGATGGAGATGTCAACAGACAGTGGAGTTTAGGTGTCAGTCAGCCCCATTCACACCCGAATCTTTTCCAGAAGGTCTGTGAATATGAAGAATTACTCTCCGTCCCAAGGCTCAGCAGACTAGACTATAAATAAGAAGGGAGACATTTAGAGAGCCCTGACTATGTGCCACACAATGCTCAACAACCTATCATCCCCTCAGCTACCAGAGATACCAGCTACCAGCTACCTATTATTATCCCAACTTTACAGATGAGAAAACTGAGCCACACAGGCCCAGAAGTCAAACAACCCCAGGAGAAGCACTATTGACATGTAAATAGTTCCCAAACTTACTTTCTCATCCCTTTTCCACATTCCCCCTTGATCATCATCCTTCTTTTACCCTTGTCTAAAGACTTTCCTTAGATAATCCTCATGAATCCTAAATGTGGGAAACACAGACAATTAAGAAGACAGCAACAGGGTTCCAGCTATACATAAGCCCCCTACAAAGATGAGTTTTCAAGAAGTGGCAATCAACACGCTGGTTGAAAAATGTAAATTGTGATCTAGGACTTTAAAAGTAACCGTGAGTTCCTCTCAAATGCAGTGCACCCACTGAGATGCTTCCTCCCACCCCATACTATTGTCTAAGCAGGGTCACAAGCCCAGCAACCTTCACATCATTTGACACACATGGAGCCTTGTCCGGGTGTGTTAATTGTAAGGTATAAACAAACACACATATGACCCAGCTAACAACAAGACGATGAGTTGAGATAGTTCATCTTGAGGGTTTAACTGGGGAAGATAGTCTCTTTTTTAATCTTTACATGGGAAAAATTATATGGACATTTGCTCCCTAGAAAAGAGGTGATTGTCCAATAACTAGAAGCAGACCAAGCTAAGACAACGACAACAATGAAAACAGATAGATAGCAGAGTAAGAGGCAGGATGATGGCACCATGTCTTGTTCCTGACAGCCGCTTGGTACACGTTTGTAGGGTTTTGCTAAATGGAATGCTGTGACATTGGAAATTGGATTGCTTTGAGAACATCCTCACAGAGCAGCTCGCAAGGCAAGCATAACTGGGAGATGACCTGGGGAGCCCACACCCCTGCCTACATCACACAAAGAACTCCAGGAACAGCCCTGCCTGCATGGGAAGCCCAAGCACCAGACAGGTGTGGCAAAGCTGAGTAGCCCTGTACACAGGGGCAGAGTGTGGCTGCTCTTCACCCTCCAGGACCTCACTGCTCTGAGATTCTGCTAGATCCTTTCCGGGAACAGCAAAGAGAAAACCAGCTGGGCTCTCACACCAAGCTCCACAACCTTCCTTTGAGGGCACCGGGCTGGGGATTTAGCTCAGTTGGTAGAGTGCTTGCATGCGCCAGGCCATGAATTCAATCCCCAGCACCACACACACACACACACACACACACACACACACGTGTTAACTTCTTAAAACAGCGGCCAAATGTTTTCTCTGACAAGTGGATGCTAATCGAAAATGGGTGTGGGTGGCCTGGGATGAGTGGAGACACTTTGGATGGGGCAAAGAGTGGGGGCCTAGGGACAGGAAAGATGGTGGAATGAGACAGACATCATTACCCTAGGTACAGCGTAGGATTGCACGAATGGTGTGACTCTACTTCATGTACAACCAGAGAAGTGAAAAATTGTGCTCCATTTGTGTACAATGAATCAAAGAGCTTTCTGCTGTCAGGTAAAACTGATTAGAACTAATAAATTTTTTTTAAAGTTTGAGGGTATTTACATGTAGTGTGACTTTAAAACATTTGAATGATCTTCATATAATTCACATAAAAGAAGTAACTCTTTGAAGCAAATCACTTAAATATTCAAAAATTGTGTTTGTAATTTGGAGGCTTTGGACCGATTACCAAATTCTCCTTTTCTCTCATCATTATCACCAGAGGCCACATTTTATGTTCTTCTAGATAGATAGTGTAGGTTAAACTTGCTGAGATTTTTGGAGGCTCATTACTACCAAGAAAACACTGATAACCTTTGTGCTTTACTCTTGTACTTGTAAAATGCAAGTAGGAAATTTCTTACTTTTCAAAAAAATATTTTTTAGTTGTCAATGGACCTTTATTTTATTTACTTATATGTGGTGCTGAGAATTGAACCCAGTGCCTCACACATACTACCTACCACTGAGCCACAACCCCAGCCCCACATATTTCTTACTTTGAAAGAAATTTTTCACTTTCATGATGACCTTGGCTTGCAACTCTACCGGTGCTACAGTATCGACAGCTTCTTAGGTTTGGTTCCTCTTCTTTCTCTCTCATCCATGATTAAAATTAGAACTACAGTAAATATTTTGATGTTGCTGTTGGTACTGGGGATTGAACTCTGGGGTACTCTACCACTGAGCCCATACCCCGCAGGCCTTTGTATTTTTATTTTGAGACAGGGTCTTGATAAGTTACCCAGTTCAGCCTCAGACTTGTGATTCTCTTGCCTCAGCCTCCCAAATCACTGGGATTATAACACCACCACAATTAGGATTCTATCCAGCTCAAATATATCTATAGTTAACCAAAGTTAGAGGGGTTCTCCTTAATTATGTAAGGAAGTGGATTTTTTTGAGAATTATTGAACATGTCCTCGGTAATCAGTACATTATATAATATGTTCAAATATCAGCCTTCAATTTCTCCTTCTTGAAAAACTAGTAGTAACCCTTAACCGATGGGATGAGGAACATCTAATTGTTCACACAAGTCCTGCAGAACCCTGAACATCCCATAGATCTTACCTGTGTAGGCATTTCAGCTTCTTTCTTTAGGGTGTTGAATTAGAGATTTTCTTTTCTTTTTCTTTATCCCCACCTTCAAAGATCCAACCCAGGGCTTTGCACATGCTAGGCAAGCACTATGCCATTGAGCTACACCACCAGCCTAAAGCATTTCTTTCATAAAGCACTGTGTTTAGGCACCAAGTCTTATCAACTTTGTAGGGAAACTTTTTCTCTAATAAAGCCGTTGCTAGGTGATTCTGCAGCACTTGGTATCCCTAGCTGGACACTCTGTGTTTGCAACCATATTCCCTCAGAGAGACCAGCATTCTCTCTCAGCACTGTGATGAGGACAGAGGCATTTTAAAGCCCCTACCAATGGGAATGATTTCTTCCCATTTGGAGTTTGAATGCAGATGGTTCCTTCCTTGGCCGAAATGTGGTTAAAGCCACTGACGAGCCTTTGTCTGTTGCCCAAAGTATTGCTGTTTGAACACCTCATGTTCAATATCACCTTGAGTATGCAAACACATGAGGCCATGAGAAATATTCTGGCATTTCCTTAAGGCAGTACAGATGAGGTGAGTGGGCTAGCCAGTCGTTTGACCTTGAGCTCAAGGAAACACAGACAGTTGCTACCATTTCATAGCAATTGTGTGCAGGAAAACAGAGTATGTTCACCATAAGGTGAATCCTAAATAAATCCAACAAACTCTGGGTTCTCATGATATCTACATGAAAATCAGATCATCCATGAGGGGCCTTAATTTGTAAAACTCTTGGTTCTTCCAGAAACTTTGGGGTGGCCCACATACCTGTTGCTGCAGGGATAGTTTCCAATTCCTACAGTCATAACTCCATGATTTTCCTATATCAACAGTTGTCAGTTAACAAACCCCAAACCCCTGTCTTGTTAGTAAAGTGCATGCAAGTCTAGAAAATGCCAGGGATGTATTAAGTATTCCAACAGCAAAAGGAGGAATCCATCACCTGTGTTGCCTGCCTATTGGCAAGAATCAGGGTGTATGGAGAAGTAGCACTGGCCAGAAAGAGGGGTTCAACCAGATGAGAGATGGCTAAATCCTGACCAAGCTCTGTATTAGCTGCAGGAGAGAGCCCAGCCCTGGCTTTTAGAATTGCTCTCTCTACTTGCAAGCAGAGGCAGGGCACCCAAGAGGGGGCCTGGAAGGCTGGGAGGCTGTTCAGTCAAATGTGAAACTCAAGCCCTGAAAGCTAAGCTCCAAATCCAAATATGCTGTTACGCAAAGCGCTCACAGATTGGCTCACATTTGATTATCGTCTGAGGTTACTTGTTGGCATGTGCTGAGTAATTCTCTGGCATGCCCATGGCTCATCAGTGGCATTCCTTTTTGAGTCACCCCTGGACCAGCAGCCAGGCTCAGGGAGGAAGATCCAGCACCGTCCAAGAGGCTATCGTTTTTAGATGAAACTGAAAGCCCACAGCCCTGATTTGTTAATGTTATGGTGCTTGTGTGATTTTTTTTTTCTGCAAAGATGAGCTGGTGGGTACATCCAATGAGTGTTGGAGGGGTCTGAGGAAACATATTGGGGGTTGCACCTAATTGTTAAAGTGCGGAATAGTTGTCTGTCATCATCTGGATGAGAAAAGTTAAAATTCCTGCCAGAACTCTGGAGGCAGAGGGAGATGGCATCTCTCACGGGAGCAGCATTAGGCCAATTACAATGCTCAGCATTTTCCCAGCACTCTGGGTTCAGAGCTCTTTGCAATCAGTTTGTTTCTTTAGCTGGGTTTCTTAAACACACATCACCCCTTGTGGAGCTCTCTGGGCCTCCACCCAAAAGCTAAAGGACACAAAGAGGAAGAAGAAAAGACTGAGCAGCCGATTCTACCCAAAGAACGAAACCAAGCCAAACATTCAGTGTTTCATTATTCTCCAAAAGCCTGTCAATACTTACAATGGGGGAACCAGGAACAGGCAAAATATGCAGCAATAGAAGGTTGGCTTTGTACATTATGGAAAAACAAGCAGTCGTTGAAATCATGCTGTACATTGCAGAAGAGATTTTAATGATGTGGAAAAATATAAACAATATATTGTTAAGTGAAAAGTTATAAGAGCATATAGATAGATGATTATATTTTGTAAATATAGATGTTTATTTCCAAGTGACATACACCTATGGAAAAAAACTTAAAAGATACAAGTTAAAATGTTTATAGCAATATTCCTAGGCTGGGATGGATTTTGGTGGGGTGGTACTGGGAATTGAAATCAGGGGCACTTTACCAAAGAGATGCATCCCCAGGTTTGGTTTTTTTGTTTGTTTTTGTTTTGGGCAGGATCTTACTAAGTTGTCCAGGCTGGCCTCAAACTTTCGATCTTCTTGCTTCAGCCTCCCAAATAGCTGTGATTAGAGATTAGAGACATGCACCACTATGCCCAGTGATTAAGGCGAATTAGAAGTGATTTTTCTTTTTGGTTTCCTCCAAATTATCTACAATGAACATGTTTTAATTGTGTTTACATCTTTATTATTATTTTTATTATTATAAAATAAAACATGCTCAAGAAAAAGGGTCACACAATACAGAAATGTACAAAGTCTAAAGCAAAATTTCAGGGCTAGAAATGTGGCTCAGTGGTAGATGACTTGCCTAGCATGTTTGAGGCCCTGGGTTCAATTCCTAGTACTGCAAAAAAAAAAAAAAAAAAGAAAATGAGTTTCTCTTAGTCCTGACAAAGAGATAGTCCCACATATACAAAAGTATAAGGTTTTTCTCCATTTAAGTTTTGTTTCTTTAGTTTTGTTAATGCTTCATAATTATACATAGTAATTGGATTCATCATAACAAACTCATACATTTGTGGAATTCAATTTTAGTTCATGATCTCCCCCTTTGTCCTCCTGTCTTCCCTTCCCTCTCCCATTCTCCTTTCTGTGCTTAGCTCATCTCTTAATTTATATTTGATTGGTTCTTTCTACCCAAGTATAAAGCTGAAGTTCCCTGTGGTATATTTATATACACCCATAATGTGATTTTCTAAGAAATCATTCTGCATTGCCTCCCCTAACCCATCCCTCCACTCTGCCTCTTGATCTCCTTCTACATTACTCATCTTCCTTTATCTTATCCTGTCTCCTTCCCCTGCCCCCGATTTCCTTTATTTTTCTCTAGCTTCCACATATGAGAGTTTCTGAGTTTGGATTATTTCACTTAGCATGATATTCTCCATTTCTATTACTGGAAAATGCCATAATTTCACCCTTTTTATGGCTGACTAAAATGCCATTATCTATCTATAAATAGATATATGTATATATCACAGTTTCTTAATCTATTCATCTATTAACAGGTATCTGGGTTGATTCCATAACTTAGCTATTGTGAATTGTGCTGCTATAAACATTGAGGTGGATTTATGCCAAGTTTAGATCTTCGGGAAAATACCAAGGAGTGGGATAGCTGGGTCTATGGTGGTTCCACCCCCATTTTTTGAGGAATTTCCATACTGCTTTCCAGAGTGGTTGTAGTAGTCTGCACTCCCACCAACAACATACAAGTGTATGTTTTCCCCCACAACCTCTCAGCATTTATTATTGTTTGTATGTTGATCACTGCCATTCTGACCAGAGTGAGATGAAATCTTAGTACTGGTTTTGATTTGCATTTCTCTGATTGCTAGAGATGTTGAACATTTTTTCATACATTTCTTGGCCATTTGTGTTTCTTATTTTGAGAAGATTCTGTTTAATTCCTTTGATGGGGTCATTTTTTTAATGTTAATTTTTTGGGTTCTATAGTCTGGATATTAATGCCCTAGCAGAGAGGTAGCTGGCGAAGATTTTCTCTGTAGGCTCTCACTTCACACTCTTAATTGTTTCCTTTGCTGTGCAGAAGCTTTTTAGTTTGATAACATCCCACTTATTGATTCTTGGTTTTATTTCTTGCACTTTGGGGGTCTTGTTTAGGAAGCTGGTGCCACACCTAGATGATGGAGTACTGACACTATGCTTTCTTCTAGAAATTGTAAAGTTTCGGGTCAAATTCCTAAGCCTTTGATGCATTTTGATTTAAGTTTTACATAGGGTGAAGGATAAGGGTCTAGTTTCATTTTTCTACGTATAGCTATCCAGTTTTCCCAACACCATTTGTTAAAATGGCTATCTTTTCTCCAAAATATATTTTGGGTACTTTTGTCAAATATCAGACTGCTATAGGTATGTGGATTTCTCTCTGTGTCTTTGATTCTGTTCCATTGGTCTTCATGTCTATCTTGAAGCCAATACTGTGCTATTTTTGTTACTACAGCTCTGTAGTATAATTTCAGATCAGGTATTGTGATGCCTCCTATTTTGCTTTCCTTGCTTAGTATTGTTTTGACCATTCTGGGTCCCTTATTCTTCCAATTGAATATAAGAATTGTTTTTCCTAATTCTGTAAAGAATGTCATTGATATTTTGATGGGAATGGCCATTTTGGCAATATTAATTATGTCTATCCAAGAATATAGGTTGTATTTCCATCTTCTAAGGTCTTCTTCAATTGTAGAGCTCTTTTACCTCCTTGTTTAGATTAATTCCTAAGTAATTTTTTTTTAGGTAATTGTGAATTGGATGATTTTCCTGATTTCTTCCTCAGATGAATCATCATTAGTGTATAGGAAAGCTATTGATTTATGGGTGCTGATTTTGTATCCTGCTACTTTGCTAAACTCATTTATAAGCTCTAGAAGTCTTCTGGTGGAGTTTTCTGAGTCTCCTACTTATAAGATCATATCATCAGAAACCGAGATAGTTTGACTTCTTCTTTTCCTATTTGTGGATTTGATTTCACAAAGGTATAGTTTTAAATGTATTATGAAATGTTTACATAATAGAATTACATATAGGTCTTCAACTTTCCCTTTTTTTCACTAAACATACCTGGGACATCTTGCCTGAGATAGGAGTTCTTTATTAAGTCAATCTGCTGGATCTCAGACTGGCAGGAAATGAAAGTTACCCCCACAAGCCCACCAGAGTGGGGATCTCCTGGCTTCCTTTTGCAGTCAAGGAGGGGAATAAATGGGCACCAGGGTCACAAAATATCAGAACTGAAAAGAACATTGCATGGGACTTAATTCAACACGCTTCTTAAGTGATAAGAAAATGAAAAGGTCCAGAAATTAGAATACAAGTCTTCTAGCACCCTGTCCAATATTGTTCTCACTATATCACACTACAGAATAGATGTGAATCAGCACTTTTCAAAGAGTTTTCGTCTTGCTAAAGTTTTGTTTCTGTCTTAGCTTGTCTTGAGAAAATTGGGGAAGGCAATCTACCCTATTTTACAGGTAACACTAGCCACCATCTGCCAGATACTCTGAACCAGATTCTAAGCTATTTGCCTGAGTTCTCACACATTTTCTCACTTGAACTCTCGAAAGTTGGTACTGTTTTTGTGCCTATTTCACAGATGAAAAAAAAAAAAAGCTAAGTGCAGTGGTACACGCCTTTAATTCCAGCAACTCAGAGGCTGAGGCAGGAAGATCACAGTTCGAGGCCAGCTTCAGCAATTTAGTGAGGCCCTAAGCAACTTAGTGAGACTCTGTCTCAAAATGGAAAATAAAAAAGGGCTGGGGATGTAGCTCAGTGGTTAAGTGCCCCTGGGTCCAATCCCTAGGAAAGAAAGAAAGAAAGCAAGCAAGCAAGCTAGGGCGGAAAAAAATTAAGGATCAGAGACATTGGGTAACTTGTCAATGATTGAGCCAAGTCTCGAACCTATGTCTAGCCATGGAGTCCTTTCTTTTAAACATTGCACTGTATTTCTTACAGGCTTAGCACATCAAATTTTTGCATAAAACAAATTTTAATTAGTCTTTCCCTTCCCCTTCGTTGCTATCCAGTCCTTCTCAAACAAAGGAAAACAGCAAAGACGATAGAAAATACAATCCAGTGTCAGGCAGGGTTCAGGGGCCTCACTTGGCATTCAGCATTCCATGCCAAAAAACCCGGTAAAAACAACACAAAACACCCGGTTCAACCACAGCGATTCTGGCAAAGGAGTGACCTGGCACTTTTCCTCCAGGGATTCAGTGTGTCCCATACAAGGTAGTAAACTGCTTGCTCCCCAGGTATTTTTATTTCTTATGTAACCGTGCCCTCCTTTCAACTCAGCCAACACGTTAGCGCTTGTAGGTAAAGCCGATCTTCTTTTCAATCAGACACCCAATGTGCGTTGAGTCATGTGTAAAAGGCCCATACAATGTTTTTATTATTAAAAAAAAAACAAACCCAAGGGCTCATCTTACAATCCTCACATGTGTGTCACCCTCGTGGAGAGGGCCTGCCTGGTGCTGCAGCGTGGGGTCCTGTGCATGAGGGGAGGAGTGAGCTGTCACTCTGTTTACCCAGCGCTGGCTTCCCATAAACTGGAGGTTTGGGTTTTACCTGGACATTTGAACTAGCACCTTATATCATATGTTTACCCTCCTCTTCTTCTTTCCACTTTCAGTGTCTCCCCTGCTTGGGTTAAATCTCTTAGCCTTGCCCATTATCTGAGTTATTTCCTCTCCTGTGTTCTAGAAATCTGAATGAACTTCATTATTATTCCCTCAAGCACAGGCCAGTCCCCTTTCCCTTTCTTTCACACTCCCAAAGCCCCTTTGATGTTCCCCACCCTGTCCCACACATACCATTTTGTCTCCTTTCTCTGCTTGCTGGACTCTGTCAATTTTATCCATTCTCAATAAACAGACAGGAGACGCCATCCTCAGTGTGGAGATTCCACGTGTTGAACTGTTCCAACACATCGGCTCAGAGGCTGACTGCTTGGGTAAACTTCCCAGCGTCCCTGTTTACTAGCTAGGTAACCCTCAGAAAGTTCCTCACCCTTTTTAAATCTCACAGTCTCTGCAAGTCATGTGGGAATCATAGAAGACCCCGATTCTTAGAATTGTTGAGAGCGGCACATCAGGCCCTAGAGCCCTGGGCTTTGGTTTCCAGACTTATGTGCCGTGCCATGGGTAGTGGATGATCATAAACTTCTCTGCCTGAGTGTGATAAAATGAGAATGATAAAAATAGGATCTACCTTACTGGTGAGATTAGGGTAGTTAGCAAACCAAATCACCTGGAATAGTGCCCGGCACACAGGAGCCTTCCCCAAAAGTTGTCCATTGTGATGTTTGTTCATGTCTAGAAAGGTGCTTGCCTGGAGACACTCAAGAGCTGGCAGTCCCCCATTCTCTAGAAAACTTCATTCCCTTGCTGTTTCTCTTTAGAAACACGAGCATGACCATTCCTCCCAGGGTGTGTTTTCATAAGCGCGCTCTTCTCTGTCCTCTGCACCAAGTGACACCCAAGCCATGGAGAAGTCTGGCCTACAAACCTACAACTGAAGAACTGAAACAGGAAGGAAATAACACAGTAATTATTATGCCTAACTACTTTTGTCCTGTTTTTGTAGGTGAAACAACTATGTCTTCCTCAATGGTTTGGTAAACTTTTGCAAATCCCATCGTATTTCATTTCTCCCTTAAAATAGTTAATGTATATAAAGAGCTTAGGACAGATGTAGGACTCTATAAGTGATAGCTCTCATTTGTTTATTCTCATAAAATTAATCTAAGCCAGGTGAGGTGGTGCATGCCTGTAAATCCCAGCAGCTCTCGAGGCCACGGGCAGGAGGATCACAAGTTCAAAGCCAGCCTTGGCAATTGAGAGAGTCCCTAAGAAACTTATCAAGACCCTGTCTCAAAATAAAAAATAAAATCAGCTAGAGATGTGGCTTAGTGGTTAGCATCTCTAGATTCAATCCTCAGTGCCCAAAGGCAGAAAAGAAAAGAAAAAAAATGAATCAAGCCACATTATGGAAAATTTAGAAGAGAAAGAAAAGAAAAAGGGCAGATGCTTTACCTTAAGTCTGCCACCTGTGGTCATTCTGTACTCTCACATTTTAATGCACTGCAAGAACTCACATTTTAAAAGAATTGTACTGGGGATAATTTCAGAAAGTAAAGACTTGTTCTTATATTTTTAGGCTCTTCAAGACAAGGGGGTGGGGAAGATGATCTTTGGTAATGTGAGGAAGCCCAGAGCATCAGAGCATCATCTCCTCCAATTATCTCCAAGTCAAAGCACCCCCAGCACCCCTGGAAGATATTCAGAGCCCAGAGTCCTCAGTATCAATATTTTCCAAGCAAGAAATTGCTAAGATTAATTTCCTATCAACAAACTCAAGACTAGAATATCACTCCAGACATCCCAGGAATGCCTTGGTTCCTTCTGTGGGGCATCAACAGTGCACATGTGGAGGCTAAGACTTTTTTGTAAAAATAACAGTCACCTTGATTTTCCTTCTGTGGAAACTCTGCTTTTCATACAGTGGGCTTATTTTAAATGTGATGTATTTTATCTGATGAGTAAGACCTTAATATCTCTGTATCACTGCCCTCTCCCCACCCGAACTGAAATATTCTTTATATAAAGCCACTGAGATATTTTATTTCAGAGGAATAAAGGATATGAATATGACTAAGAAATGGGTGCAGCAGCACATGCCTGTAATCCCAGTGAGTCAGGAGACAGAGGTGGGAGAATCACAAGTTCAGTACTACCCTGGGCAACTTAGTAAGACCCTGTCTTAAAATAAAAAGGGATATATTTTCAAAAAAAACCAAGAAACAAGAATGACTAGGAAAATCTTTCAATTTAGAAAAGTAACTTAAACCCCTTAGAGTATAATGTCCTAAAGGGCAGGAGAACTCTAAAACACCAATAAAATTGTCAGCTTTTAATAATAAGTCACATTTTTCATAGCACTTTGTCATTGGCAAAACACTTTTTAACAGTCATTATGTATTTATCCATTCATTTACTTGTTCTTTCAACACCAGGACCACGTTATGACTTTCATAGGCCCTAGGCACTTTTGAATTCTTAAACCCCTTTCTCCAATAAAACACACACACACACACACACACACACACATTAAAATGATTTAATAGATTCTTGTGAGCTCTAAACATTTTTTTTTTCTGATGTGAGGAAAAATTACAGCATTTCCCCCTATCCTTACAGTTTATTTTGTTTTTCTAATTTTAAGATAGATTAAACATTTTGATGAGCTCCTAAAAGAATTATGGGCCCTACACATTGTGTTTGCTGTACCTACTGGATAGACAGCCCTGCTTGCCCTCCTGGACCAGGTGCAGGTGAGGGGTTAGAGAGGCTAAAGTGAAAGAGGTTCGGGAATCTCAGGAAAACAGACCTGCAAAGAAGTAACATTGTGGCCTGTAGTGGGGGCTATGACTGAGATCTGTTGCTTATCCTGCAAGAGCACAGCCGGGCCAGCTCCTAACTCCGTGGAGAGGGAGGGATGCTTTATGAGAAGAGCATCTTGCAAGTGACTCTTTCAGCCAGCATCTTTCAGCCATTAGGTGTTTGTGGTTTCAGGTTTGAGAGTTTCTGGCAGGCCACTTGAGGAATTGAGAAGCAAAACAAATTTTAGAGAATTGAAACTTTTTGTTAATCTCAGTATATAGAGATGCTCAGGATTTTATATTCTGGCCAGTATGAGAGATTTATTTTTGCTACAATTGCAGGTACATATTGGGACCTTTATGTCAACCAACAGTGTCCAGCTGAGTGGGCCCTGGGCTCTGGTTGGAGGAGGGTACTCTCTGGCTGAGAGTGAGGAACCAGAAGTTCAGGGCATCTAGTTGGGTTCAAAGGAGGACCACACAGATCAAAAAACGTTTTCCTCCTGATTATATAAAAGACTATAATCAAGGCAAAATATAATTTTTATCATTGCCAAAGAAAAACCAGATTAATAAGGTAATGATAATTTTGAGTCTCAGCAATGAAGGAAAAACATAGATCAAAATCTGACAACACAGTCCATTGCAAGATGTTCAACACACATCAGCCCGCTGAGCAACAGCAGTCAAAATCTACTATCCTGGGCTGGGGATGTGGCTCAAGCGGTAGCACGCTCGCCTGGCATGCGTGCGGCCCGGGTTCGATCCTCAGCACCACATACCAACAAAGATGTTGTGTCTGCCGAGAACTAAAATAAATAAATAAATAAGTAAATATTTTTTTAAAAAATCTACTATCCTCAGGATAATAACAGCAAACACTTAGGATGTCCCAAGGACCATTCTGAGAGCTTTATATATACTTTTAATCCTCACCATGGTGTTTTTATTGTCCTCATTTTTAAAATGAAGAAACATAGACCTGGAAACTTTTGATAACCTGCTTTAGTAAGTGTCAGGACTAGAATTCAAACTTACTCCCAGGTCCAGATCTATGTTCTCCACCTCTACACTTGGCCACCTGTGTGGAGGCTTCTTAGCCCCTTCTGCTGCCTGGTATCTGCCTCTGAACAGCCCCATATAGAAGCAACACCTCATCCAGGATTGCAGAGCAGAATAGAAACCCACTGTTTCCCCACCACCACCACCAATGTGCAACTCAGAGGTGCTTCAAAAATTGAACATCATAGAATGAATAGATCAATCCCAAGACAGCTTCCATATGACATCTCTGACAGCCAACCAGATCCAACCCATAACTAGCAGCACTGGCCATACTGCCAGATAAAATACAGAATGCTCCCAGTTAACTTCAAACTTCAGATGAACCACCAATAACTTTTAAATATAAGTATGTCCCAAATATTTCACAGTACATACTTATAGGAAAAAATTCTCTTTTACATGAAATTCAAAGTCAGCAGAGAGAGTTTTGCATTTGCTAAATATGAGAACCCTAAGCAGTAGCTAACTTATCCATACATCCTGCTAGGGGTTTTGCTCGCTTCCCTGCTCAACTCCCCCATCTCTCCTCCAGGTCCTGGACATCACATGTACAAGAACTCGTATGTAAACCTTTGCCTAGTCTCGTCTTTCTGGAAACTCAGACTGCAACTGAGCAAGAATTTTGCCAGCTATTGTCACCTTCACCATGGAACCAAAATCACAAATAAGTAAATTAAGATTCAAAGAGGTTGACCCAGTTGCCAGTACTCTCATTCAGCTGCTCAAGCTTCACCAGTCTATTACTATGAAAAAGGTTTCTGAGCTCTTCTTGAGAGACATTTAAGCATTATTAGAATGGGCATCAATTGGTTTAGACCATCACTGACTTAATAATTACCTCCATTTGTTGAAAGAACAGCCTTTTTTTTTTTTAAAAGAGAGAGTGAGAGAGGAGAGAGAGAGAGAGAGAGAGAATTTTTTTAATATTTATTTTTTAGTTTTCGGCGGACACAACATCTTTGTTGGTATGTGGTACTGAGGATCGAACCCGGGCCGCACGCATGCCAGGCGAGCGTGCTACCGCTTGAGCCACATCCCCAGCCCGAAAGAACAGCCTTGTAGTCAAAAGGATAGTGTGACATACGGACTGAGATATCAGTCTCAAAATAGCTGCAACATCAAGATGCCCAGTATCTCCTGTTTTATGCTAGTCAGAATGGTCAAAATTAAAATATAAAGTTTTCAACCTCAGTTCTTTACAATAAAAATGACGACTTGCTATTATTTTTATATATAACTAAATATATATTCATTCCACAAGGGATGACTAATTGTAAAGAGAGGCATTCAGAAAGCCTTGAAAGTTGCCTTTGACCTGCATCAGAAATTTAGTTACCTTTCCCCTGCATCTCCCTGTAGGTTAGACTCCCAAGAAGCCAAAATAATGCATACCACCAGGTGGGACAATTAGAAAAGAACAGCAAACGTTAGAGAAAACCAGTGCTAAAGTTCTCAGACCCAGTGGGTGTATGCAGGAATGAAACTTCTCCAAAACCAAAGCACACCTTGCTTGCAAATAAGCCTAAAATGAGAAAGAAACTCTCCTTTGCTTCTGAAAAATGAAGACTGTACATATTTAAAAAGCCTTTGCTCTATGTCAACTCTCTGAAATAGAACCTCTTTTTGTTCCCTTTGTCTGCTAGAATCTTCATTGTGAAGGAAGGAAGCTACAGGAATGAACCACCTTGGGGTAAGTAAACCCTTCTGCAGGGTGTCCCTGGACATGCTTCTGAAGGCCACCTCTGTGGCTCCTTCCAGCGAGGCCTTACAGCAGTCCAGGGAAGCAGACAGATTAGAGGGCAAGCTCCGGTTACTTATGGCTGCCTGCCCAGTCCCCTGGGTATTTCAAGGCCCCACCTTCCACCTGGACCGTGACCTCTGACCCCAGCCCTGTGGCCAACATGGTTGGGGGCAGGGGCTAGGTATCAGGCTGCAGGCCCTGGGCCACAAATGAAAGAGCCAGTTGTTTCCATGCCTCAAGCTCTCTTGTGAGGCCCTGGGAGCTGCAGAACTGGTATTTCTCCAAATCCTGGCTGTCATGTGGCTGTGTAGACAAGCTGTACCCGACAGTTGGACAGGTATATGTGTGTTGCAGGGAGTCGCAGTCTAGCTTCCAGTCCCAGTTCTGCCACGGCCTCGCTCTGGGACTTCAATGAGTCTCTTTGTTTCTCTGGAGCCTCGCTTTTTCCTGTCTGTGAAATGGAATGGTCGGATCCTGAGGGCACCTGGGGAAGGCTGGGGTGAAGTGAGGGGAGGCAGTGCTGGGTAGGCAGGTCCCCGCCATCCTCTTCAATCCCCTTCATTATCCAAAGTCAACGGAAATGACTCGACTTTTTACCTGTCTAGTATTTAGGGTTTTTTTTTTTTTTTTTAAGGTTTCTGTTGGCTTCTAAAAACCACCAAACTAGCCTATCTCCAAATGACCTTCCAAGTATAAAACCAAACTTCAGATTTGGCCTTTTTAAAGGATAATGTGTGATCATTACACACTATATACATGCATTGAAGTATCAAATTATACCCCATAGGTTTATACAATTAAAATAATATATTTTAAATGAATTGCACGTTATTTGAGAGGGTGGGAAAATTTGATATATTTCTGATACTGATAATTCTCTTAAGCAGTGTCTACCCACCCACCCCCCGCACATATAAAGTTTCTAGAGCTCAATGACCCCTCCCCCCTTTTGTTACACCCGATGAAGGCTCACACGTTAATTATTTAGCCACTGATGCTAACTGGAACATAGTCATACGAAGAAACTGCCTTGAAAACATTTCTGCATGTAACATAAGGCTCTTGCAATTTAAACATATTTTTTCTTCTTTCATATCAGCAGTTACTTTGCAGATCTGGGCTTAGACGGCTTAGCAACAAAGGGCACTAGATTGGTGAATTATTCATGTAATCTACATTTCCTGGTTGCTGTGGATAATTGACAGGTGTCATGTCACCTTTTACAAACATCCCACAATTATGGGCCATATATCAGGGTTTGACTTCGAAGTAATGCTTCTTTTCTAAGACAGTTTCATATTTTATTTACAGCATGGTGGCGTTTTTGACTTGGCTGCCTATTTCTCTCACTTTTGATTCCAAGCCTTTTGCTCCACTTAATATAACGAGGAATATTTAAATAATAAGGCTTCCTCTCAGTTTGCTAAAGGCAGTCATTCATTGCTGCCGTGTTTTATTCATTCAGCCATTATGTTAGTCAATTTCTTGACTTAAGAAACTTCGGATGAAATGCAACTGTAAGGAAACCATAGTATAAATCTGTTTTTATGACTTGTTTTGTTCACAGGGAAAAAACTAAAAGCAAATCTTCCTGGGGTCTGACACAAGTTGTAAACTGTGGGGAAAGTTGGCTAGTTAAAGAATTATGACTTAATAGGAGCAATGGAATATTTCGAACCTCCACTGGAGCTGGAAGTTTTTAAGCATTAGAAACAAAGCCAAGGTGAGTTCTAGTTGGCCTAGTGAGAAAATAAACCTGGAATTGATAATTCTGAAGACGAGTGAGGGAATGTATTCAGACATCTAACATTCAGAGTCAAATGGAAACTTCAAAATCCTTAAGCCCTACCTTCCTGCTTTCCCCTCACAGGAAAACACGAGGCCGGAGGCGTGCAAGGACTTGTCCACCATCCCAAATCTTGTTGGGGTGAAAGTTCACAGAAGGTCAGCTGATTCCTGTTCCAGCACTTCTGCTGCCCTGCCATGCCAGGGCCCTTCTCATTACCTTCCCAGGGCTCACTTGCCTCTTCCACTGCCAGCAGTCACTTGCTGTTCCCTGAGGCGTTCACTCCTTCCTCATCCTCAGTGTGTGATGTGGGTGGGATTATCGCACACCCACTCCCAGGTGAGCATGATCGACTAAATTCATTGTCCAATCCATTTTCCTAAATGGAATGGTGTGTGATGTAAATCTGTCCAGAGCAAGACAGTGACTCCTAGCACTTGCACAGGAGCTGTGAAGAGCTTTTCTGTCCCACTAGACTGGCTGGTGTAAGCTGGGTGAGGTCTGGAGCTACGGGAGGGGTGGGTGGGGAAAGTACCACCTGATACCTGAAGGGGAAGCCTGCCAACACGAAACTGAGCAGAGAGAGCAAACCTGGGTCAAGTAAACATATCATTCACCTTCTAAACCAGGACCATTCTGAATGAAACAGAGCAGGACAAATGCTAAACCAGACAGGATTCTGGCACAGTGTGCATGAACAGGACCATTCTGGGAAAATAGGGACACAGGGCACCCTGCTGCCCAGGGTCATCACCTGAACTGCCAGGAAAAGCCTCGACCCTGAGTTGAGCTAGTTGGGTGAAACCATCTCTCCCTCTTTGGCCTTTTTCAGTTAGATGATAGTGAACTAATGTCACTGTTGAAGCCTATTTGAGTTAGGAGTTTTGTCACCTGCATAGGAGAGTTTTAATTTACACAAATATTGTGCTTCCTAAGCATTGTGTTTTTTCAAATCTTTCCCTACATCATATCTTAAACTTGCAATTAAAAGTGATGATTATGTGTTTTAACTTTAATAGATATTAAAACTTTAACATTTTACTTGAATACGAACTCTTCAAGAACCTTTATTATTTATAGAGATGTTGCAGGTTATCTTATTTTTACCAATAACTCCATGAAGTGGTATTGTCTAAGATTTGGTGAAGTCAAAAATGTACCTGACTTCACACAGCTGAGGTGGCCCATATGCAGTGCTATCTTTTCAGAGGCAAAACACCCACAACTCTGATTTTCGATGTTTATCAATTTCTGTGGTGTAACTATTCCAACAATGAACAATTTCAAATCATCAACTGACAGCACTGAGTGAACAGCTAGGAAGAGATGCTTGGCTCTCTCACAAGCCAGTCGTACTACCCGCTGCACGGGACATGATCTAAGACATCTGACTCTGTTTCTTCAGTTCCCCCCATTTGTATGCTCCAGGTGCTGGGCAGCAGGCAGGCAGTTCTGAACTGTGCTCTAATTGCAGATGTGCCCCAGGGCCAGTGGTGCTAGGGACTTTCCAAAGAGCTAGACAGCAGTGGCCAAGCCAATTAGATTCTGCATTTCTCCAATCTGTCTGATGCCCACCCTCAGCAGGACTGTGTCCACAAACTTAGCACTCGCTGTGCTCCTACCTGGATGTGGTTACTTCCGTGGCTCCATTACCCCACTCTGCTCTGTTCATCCCACAGCTGGTTTAGACGAGTTACCCAGGGCTCTGCTCTGTCTCCAGCATCACTACACAGAATAGGAATAGGGACAGTAAGACATCCAGAGGAGAAGTCAAGGGCTTGAAGTAATTCTTCTCTGCCCTGGTGTCCTTTAGGCTGACTCAGTACTGTAACTGTCTTTGTATTCTGAGATCACTGCCAACAGACTTGGGCCCCCTGCAGAGAGAGGGACACTTAACCATACCCATGCACATTCATTATCTCATTTGAAGATATTGACTGGTTTGTATGCTAAATGTTTTGCCTCAGCAGAGAGAGCTTGGAGAATGGTTGAGTCATATGAAAACCCTGGTGACAGCAACCTAATTTGCAGTCCTGGGGCTTAGGGGAAATTAGCTAGTCTTAATAGGGATTGCCTTAAAAGCCCAAACCTACTTGGTTGTGAGTAAATGCCACAGAAACCTTAATTGCCAAAAATCATGGAGCTGTGAAATAGCAACAGTAAAAGTAATTTTGCAACTTGACATCTAGATTATGCAAAAATTGAAAATAAGACTCTTCTGGTGACATTACAACTCTATCTGACTCTGAGTAATGGGGTAATGGAGCCACCGCTTTTTAACTGTGACTGCTCTCTCTGCTCCTGTAAGTTGGGAAGGAGGGAAGCAATGCCGACACCACCGCATTAGTAACAGCTAATTCTCCTGTGGTCAGTGCTCAGTCACCCACTTTCAAAAGGATAACGAGACAAATCATACAGGCCTCTCATTTTGGCATTGGTTTTTCTACCTCTGTTTTGAATTTGTAGATATGTCAGAGCGTCTGAGCATTTCATTAGAACAGCTTAAGGAATCAAGTTCATGAAGAACGGGGAAGATGCCCTCTCTCCCCAGCTGCCCTCCTGCAGTGTAGTTCCTAGGGGAAGAAAGGGCTCTTTCCCAGAATGATTGAAAGGTTTGTGCCCTCTCTAGTTTTTCCTACGGAAGAAGTGATGGCGACTGTGACTCATATTGCTTTTCTATATCCAGAGAAAATAGAAATGAAATGAATCAACCCAATCTTTTTTTTTTTTTTGTATCAAGATGAATGTGCTTATGCAAGATGTGTAAAAAGCATAAAGCCATGGTGAAGGCCAGAGTTCCAGATCCATTTCAAAGCCTATGATTTGGCTGAGGGGCTGACCTGCTGAAGAGCAAGAAGTAATCCATGGCAGCTTTTAATGAAGAGGGGAGCTGATGTGAATGGCTAAGTCTGTAAAAATCCAAAAGAACTGGATATGAGGGAGGGCTGGAAAAGTCAGAGAAGAATTCAGAAAGGAGGAGACACTTAAGCTGGGCCTTGAACGATGCACTGGGAAAAGAAATTCCCGCTAATCAGAATGAAAGCATCATGAGACACACAGAGCCGTGAATGTTCAGGGCATTTCTCTGCACCAGTATAGTGAATCAGCTTGGGTTCTCCCATGGAAAGTGAGGACATGTTAACAAAGCAAGCTCCTCAGAAGAATATGTGTTAACTACTCATAATGTTAAGAATAAATTGACCCTGCCATGAAAGATAAGGTGGCAAAACCAGCCACCGTTAACTGGGAATTAACCCGAGTGCATATGTATCAGACCGTGACTCAGAATTATAATTCCTGGCACATCAGCATCCACATATATTCAGAGGGAAAAGTCCTTCCGATATTTTCAGCTGGTGACCAAATTTGATTGGGCACAACTAATTTGATTTGCTGTGAAGTCAATTTTGTCATTAAGATGACCACAAAAGAAACTAGACATTGATAAATTCATGAATTATTTAAAATTATGGACTCAATGTAGCAGATATTGTAGACCCAAAGGACACAAGAGTAATGAAAATGTAGGAGCATTACATATTTTTAGGAGTTTAAATGTCTACATATTTCTAAATCTGGAAGCAGCTTTGATAAATGAAGGACAATGGCTTACATTGTGACCTAAGACACATCCCTGGGGGGCCTATATTTCCATCAAGCTAATCACCATTTTCCCTTGCAGGAGGTAGGATAACAAAAAGTTCTGGATCTTTCTAGCACAATGTGTCACTTTGACCACAATCGAAGTTTAAAGAGACTCAACTCTTCCTATATAGAAACAGCATATTTCCCTCCCATCTCCCCCAGACAAATAGGCCACTTGTCTATGACATGGAGCCCTAGAGAAGGAAGTGTCTTGCCCAAGAGTTTCTCTGAGTGGAGCCAAGAGTTGCATCTCAGGGAGAAATCAAAAGCCATATATTCTACCCCAAGCAAGTTGAAAAAGAGGGGAATATTCAGTATGTGCAAATACCAGACAGGGACCTCATCAGAGGTAAGTTCTACTATCTATAAGAAAATTAAGCAAACCATTGAAAGAAGTTAGGGACTCTCCTTCCATAAATATTTAGGGATCCAACTTTTTTTTTTGTGTGTGTGTGTGTGTGTGTGTGTGTGTGTGTGTGTGTGTTACTGAGAATTGAACCTAGGAACTTGCTAAACAAGCACTCTGCCACCAAACTATATCCCCAGCTCCAGAGGTTTTTAATATAGTATTTAGTTAGAGACAGTAGATGGCAATAATTAGCCCTCTGTACATGGTTTCTACTAAACTTCTGCTCCCAAAAATCTTTCTATGGGATGATTTTAAAAATTTTATTGGGAAAACAGAAAAGCCCCAAATGAGCAAGTAAAAACTTTACAATTAAGTGAAAGCAGGAAGAAAAGACTTTTGACACATGTTGAGAATCTTGGCTGCAAACAACAAAGACCGTCAGATCACCTTGGGAAACCCGGACACGAGCCAGGAGAATCTGCAAGGACTGGAGCAGACGCATAGGCCTTTAGGAACAGTGGCATCTCTGGGTGCAATGTGCTGCCTTCTTGCTCTGGCAGCCACGCATACTCATCCTCTTCTCTCTCCTGACCAGCTTCCTCTTGGTTTCTGCTCCCTACCATCAGCTTGCACATGGCTTCTGGCCCCGTGGGCCCCTCTCCAACCGAGATCCTTCAGTTTCAGCTCCCTGGTATTCACAGTGCTGCACTGTAAATTCTCAGAGTATGAATCTGATTGGCTCAGATCACCTGTTAGGGTCAAGTCACATTATAGACCATTGTCCAGCCAATGCAATGGCTGTCCTTAAATCAACTGCCCACCACTGGTCTAATCATCAAAACCAATGAGGGATGGGATGCAAAACTGTATGGTCCAGGCATTTCTCACCAGAAAGAGCTGAGGTATGGGCAGGCTCTGATTTCTGTCTCTATTAAATTGCAATGCTACCCAGAAGAAGAGCTTTTAAAGTGCAGCTTGAGGGCATGTTCTATTATTTTATTCATGCAATCATTTATTCATTCTGGCCTATCTCCTATTAAAGAAGATTTGAGATGACTTACAAATCTGTATATGATATGTTAAGATCAAATAGTTGAGAAAAATATAGGCAAACAGAAAAGGAAAAAAAAAAAAGAGAGACAATGGGAAAGAAAAAGCCAGGGGCAAAATTAACATCATGTAGTACATTAACATTCAACACTAGAAAATTGCTAAAGGGGAGTGTTATGATCTGCATATTTGCACCCCCCAAAAAAGTTCATATGTTGAATCCTTACCCCCAATGCAATAGTATTAAGAAGTGAAGCTTTCAAGAATTGATTAAGTCATCAGGGCAGAGCCCTCGGAAATGGAATTACTGCTGTTCTATGAGTCCTGAGGGAACTGGTTTGCCTTCCACCTTGTGAGGACACAGCAAGAAGGTACTATCTCCCAAGAAGAGAGAGAGCCAGACACTGAACCTGCTGGTACTCTCTGCATGGACTTTCCAACCTCTAGAATTGTGAGCAATAAATTTCTATTGTTTACAAATTACCCAGTGTACTGTATAAGGTATTTTATTCTAGCAGCAAGAATGGACTAAGACCTTGAATCTGTGTCTGAATCTGAGACCTGCCAAACTTAATATCAAGTAGCTACGGACAGGGAAGAGTCCTGGCAGAAAAAGTCATTTATAGTAGAATAGATTACTTGCCACGCCTATGGAAGCCTGTCCCTCCAAAGAGATGTCCCTCTTCTCTCTGTGTTGATTTGTGGCCTGCCTTGATAGAGAAGGCAAGTATAGAGTGTCTCCAGGCTTTCCCTGGTCCTGAGTTCATAACGATAGCCGAGATTTCATCGACTGCACCAGAAACAAATCATTAAGAAGGTGAGATTTTATGGAGCAAAAACCAACCTCCAACACAACTTCAATCCATGGATACCTCAGTCCCCAGCCCCCTCCCAAACTGGAGACATAGTTTGAAAGCTGAAAAGGCCGATCATAAATTTCTCATTTCTTTTTTATTGTGCATAGTAAGGTAAGAAGTACACGGGAAGGCTGGCTCAGGGATTTTGCTGCTCTCCAGTTTTTTCTTTTGCCTGTAGCATTTCTGATATCCTCAGATCTTCTGAGGCTCTTTATTTACAATTTTTTTTCCTTCCTTTTGATGATAGAGCAGCATTAAGTCCTGGAAAGCTCGGTCCTGGTGCATGACAATGGGAGAGGACTACCCAAGAGTGGCAGGCATGCCATGGAAGGCAAAAGGGAATGCTCCCTCTCAGACTGGAACTGGGAATCATTCTATTAAAAGGACAGCTGTCGTTTAATATTCATTGAGCAGCCACCATGTTCTAAGTGCCATATGAAGCATATACGTGATGGGACTTTTGGAAAGAGGATGCTAGTTTGTACAGGAACCAGTTACTGCTGGTATTTGATTTGACGGCTCCGTGAAAGCTGTAGAAGGGCTCCCCTTTTGCTAACTGAGAAGAACGCTGTATGGATTGCCAAGACGGTAATCCTGAAAAACCATTTACAATATTCAATTAACAATAATTAAGGCACTCAGTGGGAAGCTCCTCACTGACTTGCTAAATAGCAAAAATTGGTACTTGGCAGTCCCCGTGGATGAGAGGAAAGATAATAAGTACCCCAAATGTAAAGACAATCAAAATGAAACCAATTATGACCAAATTATATTACACAAATAGAAGCACAAGTTGAATCAGGAATATTTAAGGTTTTGACAAGAAATATTAAAAAGACATTTTAGCCATTAATTGATCATCTAATCTAGTTTAGTTCTAGGAAAGAAGCTGGTTTATAAATGTTTAAGTTTTACGTATGCTGATAAGGGACCACAGTCTATTAAAACAGCCTTCTATTTTTAGGAGCTAGTAAAGTCTAATTTTCTGTTAATATAGTTAATAATGAACCATAATTGATTCTATTACCAATAATCTTATTAAAAAGACAGTTATCTAGTCATTTAGTCCATCTTTTCCCAATCACATACTCAAAAAATATTAATGCTAATTTGATTTACTATATTCAAATTTAGTAATTTTAGGGTATCCTAAATTAATTAATTTTCTATAGCATTTAAAATTGTTTTTACTTTTTTTTTTGGTAGCAGGAATTGAACCCAGGGGGTCCTAATCACCAAGTCACATCCCCAGCCCTTTTTATTTTTTATCTTGGGACAGGGTCTTGCTAAATGTCTTAAGACCTTGAAAGTTGCTGTGGCTGCTCTGGAACTTATGATCCTCCTTCCTCAACCTCCCAAGTTGCTGGGATCACAGGTGTGTGCCACTGTACCCCACTGTTTTTAACTTCTTTATGGCTTTTTTTAATCACCTATTTTCTTACTATCTATTACTTTCCCTCTTCCATATATTTGAAATTATACAATCAACTCTAAAAGCTTATAATGATCTCCAATATTCAGTTAGGGTGTAAGTTAATGGTTGCCTATATAAACTTCTAATAAAGCAAACCTAAAGCATAGAAGACTTATTAGATTTCACCTGACCCAACCAATATATATGTGAATATATGTATTTACATTTAAATGTTTAAATTCACCTTTATTTTAAGTCAGTTTGATCTCTGGCAAGAAAAAAAAATGAATACATTCATCATTATACATGCAAACTTCAATAAGAGTTCTCTTTTAAATCATTTGGTCTTCCAATTCTTCTGTATGTATATCTAAATCTGTCAGCTCCATTTAAATTTTTACAATTTTTATGTTTGAACAAAATCTTCATTTCTATTATCAGAAAGCTAAGCCAAATCAGTCTTTTCATACAGAAACAACTCTGGAAAGGCATAAATCAGATGTAAACATATATGTCTCTCTCCCTCTCTGTCTCTCTCTCTCTCTCTCTCTCTCTCTATATATATATATATATATATATACACACACACACACACACACACACACACACATATACACATGAAAACATGTGCATGTGTGTATACATATATACATTTTCAAAAAATCATATTAATTAATAACTACACAATAGTATGGATATAGTTTATTTCATTTGATTAACCCTCAATTGTTTAAGATTTTGGTCATATGCAGTTTGCATGTATTATATATATTTATATACTGAGATTGTTCTTTTGGGATGAGTTTCTGCAACTCATGTGTGGAGTTTGTGTACACACACACACACACAAAATTGGCTGTCACTCACACACACATACACAAACACATATAATTTGCCTTCAAAAAAGTATTTTTTGCATTTCTATGGGCAGTGTATAAAAATGTCAAATAACTACTCAGGACAACTCTGGTTTTTCTTGTCTGACAGATAAAAAGAGATATTTGACTGCCATTTGTATTTTTGATTATTGGTAAGGTAGAAAATGCTTTCAGATGTTAAATAGTCATTTCTTCTTTTGTAAATTCTCAAATAATTTTCTTTGTCTACTTTAATATATGTTTAATATATGTCTGTGGCATATACAGTATTCTAAGTGGTTTGTCCCATTCTGTATTCATCTTTTCTATTTGTTCACAATAATATTTCCAGCTAATTTTGATGCTTATTTTTATTAAATAAACATTAGAACTAATTGTGACAAATTAAAAAAAAAACATTTGGGAGACTGAGAGGTGTTTTGTCAACTTTTGTAACAGTTTTTAACTGGCTATAATTTTCAGCATGGACTCCACAATGTACAAGGTTTCTCTGAAGCTCTTCCTTTCATTGAAAGGTACTAAGCTGGTGATTATGGGGAAACTGTCTTCAGACCTATGAAAAACAAAAAAAACAACAACTGCGTTCAGCTGAATAGGAGTGAACATCAGAGAATTAGAGTAATAAATTTGGAGTTCAGAGTTCCAGAAAAACAGTTGAATGAGACTTGTGGGCAGATGTGTGTTTGTTGGTGAGCCAGTGGTTTGCTTCAGTGGCCTTTAGGGTGAATACCTCCTCAGACCCAGCCATGAATTCTGATGGGGAGCAGAGTACTGACTTAGTCTACTATCTTGGCCATTAAGATATTTTCTTCATTCAAATAAAAGCAATGGCCTGAGCTAACATACTTTACTAGGGAGAACGTCTGCTGAACCTCTAAGATTTCCATCAAAATCGTAGTTTGCCAAGGTGTAAGCTGACCGCATCCTTTATAGGTTTGTGGATCAGCCAGCTGGCAAGCCCTGGCCACCACTCTCCCCAGGCAATCAGCCAACAACTCAGCACTCTGAGCAAGATCATTCCCACTGCAACATTGACTTTATTTTTCGAGGTGTTAGCCACATTCTGTTAATTGGGATCTTTTGCAAAGACTTGTGGGTCTTTTGAAGCACCCTTTCTCTCATCGATTTCCAGGGAAAATGTAGAGTCCTGTCACATGTGTTTTCAGGAAAAACTCTGTAAAAAGACTGAAGTTGATTTTTTTTTCTTTACCTAAGTCAACGTAGCAGAAATGAGGCAGGGGAACTGTCAGTCATTCCTAAGGATAACAATTTTCACTACTTGACAATCTGAAATATAAAATTCGAGCTATTTGATGCTATGTCTATGCACAGCCCATCCCCCAGATATGATGATATGTGTTGAAGAGCAGAGTTTAGGGCCCCCTTTGCTTAGGCATGATAATTTAAGAAAATAGTTAGCTCATCAGAATTGGCTGGGAGCCCTGTTTTCATATTATCCAGACAGAAGTCACTGAACCACAACTTTGCTGCTTAGAAACAGGGGCTTAAAGGGAGGAGGGTGGAGAGGTATGAATAGTTAGCCATATTCAGTCATGAAGTGTACTTTACACTCAAGGATAAACGGATACATGCTAAACTATGCTCAAAGAAACGTCTGGAACAGCACTCAGGAGATCTGTTGACTGAACTCTGCTCTTCCTCAACCAGGTGACCTTAAACAGGACCCTAACGTTCTTCACATGTAGAAGGTTCACATGGGCCTCCTCCAGGCTGTAAAGCTCCATGTTCTGAGGACTTGATTGAAGAGCCACATTAATTATTGCTATGTTGAGGTCCCCCCTACTCTTTAAAAATCCTTCAAGACTGTTAACTTAGGTTCATTAAGCACTTGTTTGATCTATGAGAAAACACACTTGGTTCAGCAGAGTATAGCCTCTGCCTCATCTGAAGAAGTTCACAGCCTCAAAATGGGTGAGTAGGGAAGTCCCCACCTGGATAAGATTATTGAGACCCAGAGTAATGAGGGGTTTGGAAACCCACAGGTGGCTCTTCCCAACTCCTTTAAGACTTTGACACTGTGATATCTGGTTGGACACAGTGAGCTGGGTTTCATGGAGAAATGGGCATTTGATGAGAACCTTGCATGAATGGCAAGATTTCCAAAGGCAGCGATGAAATGGACAGAATTCTAGGTGGGGAGAGCAGAATAGAACAGAGGTTGATACAGAAAATCCAGACATTTCAGGAATCCCTGAATCAAAATACTGAGAGACCAAAAAAAAAAAAAAATCTAATTTGTTTGCAATTTCAGTTAGAGGGTTCATTTATTTGTTTCACAAATATTCACTGAACATCTACTCTGTATAACACACCATGTGTGATGATACAGGATATCCAAAGATGACTCCAGAGTTTTCATACAGTTTTAAACCTGTTCTCATACAGGTTAAATCAAGGCTTTTCAAGTAATAAATGAAATATGCACAGTTTATATGAAATAAAGAAGTCATAGAAGGTAACAAAGAATTAAAAATCATCTACCTTGTTTCAATTTATCAACTTTGGAGGCAATGTCTCATCCAGCACATAGAATAAAATATAAATTTGGATGGGTACAGAGGCAATCACTGATTAGCTCAAAGCAACATTTAAATTGATCTTTCCAGTGAAAAGGCATTAGAAAAAGCAATCTAAAGAACACCTGTTTAGATGCACTAGAATCAACAATTAGGTTCTTCAGGGAATGAGGAGTTTTTAGCAGCCTTCACTCCAATAGGAAGCAATAGAGCTTAGCATTTTTATTACTATAATCAAGAACATCTAAGGGGGCCAGAGGAAAATATTCACACCCACCTCTTAACTTGAAGAAGAGGCAGCTCCCTTAAGTCACTCACTTAATTAGCAGGGTCTGGGGCTGCAAGATTCTCTGCTTGACACTTCCTCTTTAAGAAACCTGGGCTCCTTATATCAAAGAAGACATTTGGCATTTGTTTTTTAGGGATTGGCTGGCTTCACTTAGCATAATCTGCTCTAATGGAGAGTAACTAAGAACAGAGTAGGGACGAAGAGCATGAGAAGAAGATTAACATTAAACAGGGATGAGAGGTGCGAGGGAAAGCGAGAGGGAAGGGAAATTGCATGGAAATGGAAGGAGACCCTCATGGTTATACAAAATTACATACAAGAGGAAGTGAGGGGAAAGGGAAAAATAATACAAGGGGGAGAAATGAATTACAGTAGAGGGGGTAGAGAGAGAAGAGGGGAGGGGAAGGGAGGGGAGGGGGGATAGTAGAGGATAGGAAAGGCAGCAGAATACAACAGACACTAATATGGCTATATGTAAATCAATGGAAGTGTAACTGATGTGATTCTGCAATCTGTATACGGGGTAAAAATGGGAGTTCATAACCCACTTGAATCAAAATGTGAAATATGATATGTCAAGAACTATGTAATGTTTTGAACAACCAACAATTAAAAAAAAAAGAAACCTGGGTTCTTTCAACAACAACAAAAAAGATTCAGTCTCAATCATGTGACCCAAGAAGGAGCAGGTGGTGAATCTGATTGGCGCAGAGGTGGAAGCCATGAACTGGGTGCCCCCATACGGTCTTCAGTCTAGAGCAGCTGGTGCTACCCACGCTGGCTCATTCTGAAGCCACTGAGGCTGGCACTGTACAACTCCAGGAGCATTATTCACAGAGACCAAGCTGGGAATGTGAAGTGAGAAAGCTTGGCTTCACTCTTTGCTGCCCCCTTGCTAGATGCCTTCCTAATTATAATAATAATAGCAGCTAACTTGTATTGAGTACTTACTATATGCCAGGTCCCATACATCTTATGTACAAGATCCCATTGATTTCATTGCAACTATTTCATGACCTTGGTAATAGCAATACCCTCGTTTTATGGATAGTTGAGTGTCCATACAATTAATTTATCATCTCAACTAGAGCACTTTGGAGAGGAAATGAGTACCATTACTAACAAAACTGGGATGACAGCTGTAAACCAGGTGTGACCCTGACAAGCCAGAGCATGTGGTCACTCTACAGATAAGGGCATTCAGGTGCAGAGTGCCAGCTTGCCCAATATCCAGGAAGTGGCTGAGCCAGGATACTCTGCAGGGTCAGCCACAGTGTGTTCCTGTTGAACAGCTTTCCTTCTTGGTGCCAGGCCTTTCGGAGTGTTAGTGTTTTGTTTTGGTACCAGAGATTGAACCCAAAGGTGTTTAACACCTAACCACTTCCCCAACCCCCTTTTTGTTTTTGATTTTGAGACAGGGTCTTGCTAAGTTGCTTAAAGCTTCACTAAGTTGCTGAGGCTGGCTTTGACCTTGAGATCCTCCTGCTTCAGCCTCCTGGGCCATTGGGATTACAGGTGTGTGCCACCATGCCTGGCAGTATCCATGTTTCTATTTATAAAATGAGGATAATGAAATCCACGTTATGCAGTTATGGAAAGATTAAATCAGATTGAAGTAACTAAACTATGAGGAAGAGCTCAGAGTGGTGGTCACTTGATAAAGCCCAGTTCCTCTCCCCAGATCCCCTCAATGTGACCGGGGCAAACCCTTTCTCTTCTCTGGCCCTCTGGAGCCTCATTCATGCAGAAATAAAGCTGGGGTAAGTGGGAAACATCCCATTCAACCTCAGCATTCACTCTTTTTTCTTCGATTCTTCCAGAGTTCCTTTCTGTTCACCCATGTGTCCGGGAAGGAATGCCCCATCCTCTGCTTTTGATTCAGAGAAATGGGCCCATCTGTTTATACTTAATTTCATTTTTAGTGCTTTCTCCAGGAGGTTGAAGACTACAGCTGTGAGAAGACTTTTGCTCCCCCCACCCCCACCCTCCCTTCTCCCCTTTGCCTGCTGCCCCTGCCGGGCCTCCTCAAGTGGCCTTTCCTGGACTTGGGGCAGACATGACAGGGAGGCAGCTGGTCTTTGGGGAAAGGAATCGCTTTTGGATTTGACTGGATGAATTTTTTCCCTCTGCAACTTCACACCTATCATCTTGTCCTCTCTAGGGATCACAAATGTCTGTACAAGGAAAAAAAAACCAGCCATAAACTGCATTCAAAGGTTACTGTTTAATGCCAACATAAGGACTATTTTTCCTAAGAATAAACATCAGAATTGAACTGGGAATTAAATGCCTTAATGAATTCAAGGCAGTGGGAAGTGAGAAAAGCATACAGCAGTTAGACGATGTGAGATGGTTCCTTGTGCCTAATACAAATTGTCACACTAATGTGGCCTCCAGAGCAGCAAGGATACTGAGCATGCAATCTTCCTTCCCTCCCCTCCTTACTTCAAAGATATCTATGGAGCACCTACCACCTTCTAGGTCAGGAGCTGTGCTAGGCTCTGAGCATTGCAAGAAGCCAAAAATAGACAAGGTCCCTGCCTTCATGAGCTTTCACAGTAGTGGTGAGAGAGAGAGAGAACTAACAACAGACAAACACGTGTCAGAGAGTGACTCTGAGGGTCACCATAAGTGCTTGGTGCCACAAGGTTTAGCCTGGGTAGGGCGGCATGGCCGGCTGTCCGTGAGGGAGCAACAAGGCCCAGGCCCCTACGGGAAGGATGAGTCGGGGTGTTCCGGGCAGAGGAAGCAGCTTGTGTAAAAGCCCTGAGGTGGGGAAGCTCCCAGAGTTTGAAGAACTGAAAGAAGGTCAGAGAGACTGGAGTCCTGAGAACAAGGGGAGAGGGTGCAGGATGGAGCCACGGAGGGAGGTGGGGCCGGACCCAGCCTGGCCTTGGAGGCCTTTTTTAAGAACATGGTCTGTCCCTAAAACGCACAGGCAGCTTTTACAAGTGCTTCCAGCAGCAAGGTGTCATGACTAGAGCTGACTTTTAAAGGATCACTCTGGAAAGAAAGGAATTAAGAAAGTGCTGAGGTTCAGCATTCCAGAGGCCCTGGGTTCCATCCCCAGCACTGCAGGAAGAAAAGTGAGAGAAGAAAGACCAGGAGGAGGAGAATGGAGGGTAAAAATAGCTACAGTTGATGAATCAAGTATTTCTTTTTTCTTTTTTGCGGTGTGGGGGATTGAACTCTGGGCCTCACTCATGCTAGGCAAGTGCTTCATGTCCCTGTCCTACCACAGAAAGGGAGATGGAGACACAGAACCATGGGGCAACACTGGGTGGCTCTTAAGAGCTGGAACCAGGCTGGGATGCCGGCAGCTCTCCCTTGGTGGATGCTTTGTGTACATGGGCCAGGCTTGCATGGGGCATGACCCTGGATAAACTTGGAAGCTGTTGAATGGGAAGAACCAACAAGATTGAGCCCAGCGGTGTGGGACCAGGAGCAAGGTGGGCAGCACAGCCGCCATGCAAGTACCTCCCCACAGCTCTGGAGCTGAGGATGAGGAAGCAGCGAAGGCCTCCCAGCCTGGGGGCCCACTTCTCCTGTTTCCTTTTCTTCAAACCCCACCCCCTGCACTGAAGATGGAACCCAGGGCCTCACACATGCTAGACAAATGCTTGACCACTGAGCTACACTCCTAGCTCCCTTCTCACTTTCTTTACTGGGAATTCTATAAAATCTACTAAGCACTGCTTACTGCAATTCTCTTCCTTTAAAAACCAGACCTATGCCATTTCTATCCCTGCTTTACCTGTTTATTCCACTTGATTCTTTTGGTTTCTAAAAGTTTTACTTCCACTCTGACTGCATTCCTAAAATTCTGGCTGAGGACTGCTTAGATTCACATGCTCACTGATTCTCCCCCCCTCCTTCAAAATTAATCTGATCAGATAGTCAAACACTTCCTCTTCTGCCAACTGACCTTCTTAGTTCTGACCCTAGTCAGCCTTGACCCTTGGGAAATATGCATTGCTTTATTTTAACAATCTACTTTGGGTATCTACATATTTAAATTTCTTAAATACAGAGTCAGGCATGGTGACACACACCTCTAATTGGGAGAATTGAGAGGCTGAGACCAGGAGGATTACAGGTTGGAGGCCAGCCTCAGCAACTTAGAGAGACCCTGTCTCAAAATAAATAAAATAAAATAAAATAAACATAAAAAGGGCTGGTTATGTGGCTCAGTGGTAAAGCACCTCTGGGTTCAATTCCCAGTACAAATCAAGAACAAAAAACAGAAAGTACTTGCTTATAACTGCCACTAAAATACATTTTTTTTAAATACCCAGTTATGCTATATTCTTGTCTCAAGATAAATTTTTGGAAAACTTATTAGAGAATAATCTTCTCAGATAGGCACAAGGGTGCATGCTGTAACCCCAGCTATTTAGGAGGCTGAGGCAGGAGAAGTTTGAAGCCAGCCTGAGCAATTTGGTAAAATTTTGTCTCAAAATATGAAAAGTAAAAATGGCTGGGGATGTAGATCAGTGGTAGAGGACCCCCAGTTCAATCCCCAGTACCAAACACACACACACACACACACACACACACACACACACACACAGTATCAGTTTATGTATGTCCTCATGATCGTGGATAATGCAATTTATATGCATATATTTTTATTTTAGCTAATCTGATAAGTGAGAAAATGGGATCTTTTTTCCATAGTGTGGGGAAAGGGAACCATTTCAATATTTAAAAGCCAAATCTGGTTCCCTTTTTGGTAAACTGCCTTTTCATGTCCTTTCTCACCTTTCTGTTTGATTGTTGGTTTTTCCCTGTTGATTTGGAAGAATGGAGAAGGTCTGAGGCTGACTTGGTGGAGGAGAGGAGAGTGCTGGGGTGGGCTGGGTCTCTAGCACCACCACAGGCTCCTCCATTTCTGCAGAGGACCAGAAGACAGGCTCTGAAGGTGCTCCCTGAGGGGGACAGGTCTGAATTGAATTGTGCTGCAGCCCTGGCCTGTGATTTCTTTCTCCAGGGGGTTTACAGTTCCCTAAGACTGTTGCCAACAGGCCTGCAGATCCGCTCAGTGTAGGAAGGAAGGAAACCCCCATTCTCTGAGTTCCCATTGTCACCCTATGAGTGGGCGGGGAGTAGCGCATCGGGGAGCAGGTGGCTCAGCAAAAACAGTCCCTTGGCAGTGGGCGAAGCTGCCTGAGTCTGCCTTGGATACCCGACTGCCTGGGGAAAGGATTTCCGGGCCTTCTTGCTGGGTGTTGTTATTCATGGACACCAGTTTCCCTCCTGGATCTAAATGGAGTGGCCTTCCTAAGTGAACTGACCCCTCTCTGGTCTGTTGCCTGCAGTAGTTCCTGATTCGACTTTGGATGCTGCACCATCTTCAGGCAACTTCACACACAGACCCTGGAACCCGCCCTGATAGCTGCGCTCCTTGTCCACACAGTCCAGGACCTCAGGAGCACGAGGACGTAGGGTGGGCCGGGGTCCTGTCCTCAGCAGGTAGCTGGCTCCCAGCGTGATAACTTCCACCACCCCACAGAGGAGGTGCAGGCCTGCAACTCCTCAGTGGGAAGCAAGAAGGCACCTTTTCTCAGGGCAGGACTTTGATCTTCCTGTTACCCATGAAACTGCAAAGAGATGTGAGTAGTTTTTTGAGCTATTTCATCATAACGTACAAATCATAATGCTAGAAATGACCTGATAAATGAAGGAATAGGAGCATGTTTTGAAAATTTACCAGCATACTTGACATTCCAGGTGCTAAACTAACAGGCTTTACACATATTTGGCCCTTACAATAACCCTCTAAGATAATGACCATTATTATCTGTCTTATCCCCACTAATATTTCCCCGTGAAATGACAAAGGGAGGCTTTGGGCAGTGAAGTTACTTTCCCTAAATGCAGGGCCAGGGTGTGGCAAAGCAGGCATTTGGACCTAGTGCTGAAACTTAGAAACACAGCCTTCCTCATTCTGTCATTCCCATCCCATCAAGGCAACCGTGGCCAGAGATGGCTTCACAGATTTGCAAATTCCTTATGTTTCTCAATGTTTTGCAGATTCCTCTTTTCCTCAAAAAGAGGCTTTCCCAGGGATTTCGCCCCAGTATACTTACACCCATCACAGGTTATCAAAAACAGCCCACTTTTCCTCATTGAACAGGACTTTCCTGAGTCCAGTTGAGGCTTTCTTTTTGTCTAGTGATTAGAAGATCTTTCAGTGGGTAGATAATTGCTTAAACTACTGAAATAATTATTAAAAGGGGCATGCCCATTGCAACACTAATATTCCAAAGTATTCAAATCCTAATGCATTCAGGATTCAAATCTTGATATTCTAGCATTTGAGTGAAATGTTCATAACCAATGCTTTTATTCATTTATTCGTTCATTCATTCATTCATTAGTGATGCTGGAGATTGAACTCAGAGCCTCACGCACCCCCCATCCCCCATCCCAGTCCACTAACCAATGTTTTTGGATTCCAATTTTAAAAAGAATCTCTTGCCCTCCTCTCATACCCAACTCCTTCATTTCTGAGTGAAGGTCCAAGCTTGAGAGATCAGGCGTCCATGAAAGTTTGACTTCATCAGGTGCAGACCCATAACTAAAATTCAGAGGGGCAGGTTTTTGTTTTTTTGTTCTTTGTTTTTCCAACCCTCCTGATGGCTGAACTTGCTAAATACATCCCTATGTAACAGCTGAAAGGGAAATTGAACACAAAGAAAAATAAATAAGGGGCTGGTAGAATGCTTACCTTGCTCTAGGTAGCATGGGAGAGGTACTGGGTTCCATCCTCAGCACCACATAAAAATAAACAAATAAAGTATTCTGTTCATCTACAACTACAAAAAAAAAGAAAAAGAAAGAAAGAAAAATAAATAAATAACCATAGCTAGTTACCCACTATGTAAAAGGACAACATTTAAAGAACACCGACTGTAGAAACCTTTCTTTTAAATTTGTACTTAACAAAAGCTAATAATGAGAGGCTTCTTGACATTTGAAAAAAAAGTTTTAACTTTCATTGTTAAAGCACTACCTTTCTTTACAATACACACTCTCACCTGGGACATCTATACAGAGTGAACCACGTAAAAATGAGAACATAATGTCTACGGCTAAAAATTTCAGTAGTCTGTTAACTCCCCACAAAGATTAGCAATTTTGAAAAACTGTTTTAATATCCTTTTTCCTTTCGTCTCTAGACCCTAGCTTCTCATGCTTCAGGTAGTACATGGTTTCCCAAATGCCGGAAGTCCCCAGATCATGATTCTCAATGGTCTCCATCCTCTCAGTTCCTATGACACTACGTCACTACGTCACTGCTTTGGGGGGTGGGGGAAGAATGAAGCTTTTCTTTCACAGGCAGTGGAGGGAACCCCCATCATAATTTTTAGTTCTAAATTTTTTTTTAAAAAAAGTGCAACTAATCAAAATATCCCCAACTTCATTACTGATGAAAACAGCTTATGTTTTTATTTACATAGTTGGACTTTTAGAAGGGTGGTACTAACTTCTGAGTGGCAAGACATAGAGGAGGCTAGGAGAGGCCTCATCTTCCAGACTGGCATTGAGGGACACAACTCAGCCGCTCCTACCCCACAAGGCAGTCCCTTTTTGGGCAAGATGACAACAGTGACTGCTCATGTGGAGTTTCTATGTTTGAGAAATACAGTCCCTAAAGTCCCCATTGTGTGTGTGTGTGTGTGTGTGTGTGTGTGTGTGCGCGCACACACACACACACACACACTCATGGATGCACACATGTGTACTTTTTTATTTTCCTTAAAGGGTAGGGGGAAGAGGAAGGTGTATGGGGCTAACCAGAGAGGGGAGGGGAGAGAAGGAAAACACATTTCCACATTAGAGAATATTTGTGATATAACATCTCAATGAGTAAGTTATTTGTGGAATAACTGTCCACAGTCACTAAAGAGGGGACTCTAAGAGGAAAATTCCGATTTCTAGAAGGCCTGGATTAAAAGTCAGTGTCAACACCTGGGAAGTTCTAAGAATTGCTCCCACAGTTCTCTTCCCTCCTCACCTTTCCCCGCCCCTATTTACTGAGGTAGTATTGCCGTATGATTTTAAGGAAGACATATCTTTAAGAAAGGAAGGCATTAACCAGGCATGGTGGTGCCTGCCTGTAATGCCAAAGGCTTGGGAGGCTGAATCACAAGTTTGAGGCCAGCCGCAGCAACTTAGTGAGGCTCTAAGCAACTTAGCGAGACCCTGTCTCTAAATAAAATATAAAAGGGAGGCATTACATTGCCTGGCAACAGGCCCAAGTACGTGTCTTTGCTCTCCCACTTACAAGCAGTGTCCTACACAGTCCACAGTTTCAGAGTGCTATTTTCCTCCCAACCACTTTCCAGCTGAATGACCTCATGTAAATATCTACTTTTATGTGCCTTACCTATGTTCCCTCATTTGTAAAAATAATAATACTTCATTTAGTTTTCTAAGGGTTAAAGGAAGCTGGCCACAGTGGCATACTCCCAGATACTCAGGAGGCTTGCAGATTTGAAGGAGGTTTGCAAATTTGAGGCTAGCCTCAGTAACACAGCAATACACTGTCTCAAAATAAAAAGGACTGGGTAGGTATCTCAAAGGTAGAACACCCCTGGGTTCAATCTCCAGTACCAACAAAATAATAAAGGAGCTAGTTGGTACCCTCTTTGGAAGTAATGGGCCCATAGTAAATGCTTAATAAATGCAATTGTTATTAAATAACATGTAAAGTGCAAGAACCTAAGAAAAAGGCATGTACTGTAAATGGCTGTACTCACTACTTTGGAAGTTAGTGACAAATATTTAATTGTTCAAGCTAAATACATGGAGTTATAATTTTTAAGTTTCAGATGTTCATAATACCTTTATTTTGTTTATTCTTTTTAACTTTTTAATGTGGTGCTTTTTAAATGGAACCCAGTGCCCCATGTGTGCTAGGCTCTACCACTGAGGCACAACCCTAGCCCCCATCGAGTTAAAAGTTTTAAATATTTTATTGAAGTATATATAGCAAGGTGCAGACATTTTAAGCATAAAAGTAATTATATTTAATCCTGTTTTTAGGCGATTTAAAAAGTTAGACACTTTCTCTAATGAGTTTGTCTATTAAAAGAAAGGATATTAATTTATCTAATTAAAAGGTAGTTTTATTCACAGAAAGCAAAAATGAGTGCTACATTAAATTTACACAGCTTTTGGTCAACAAACAGTGTGCGTTTTATTCACATAATTACCCCATCCTCACTCACCGGAGTTCTAAAGATCCCTTTTAGTCACCAGACATTGGCAGTTGCTGCAAAGCAGAGTGACACTTTCCTATGCGTCTGTGAGTTTGATCTCTTCAGGCCCCTCTTTTGGAGTCTTGAATTTTTTGTCTTTAATTGATTACCTCTTATAGGAAGTTCAACTTTTTTTTTTTTTTTTTTGTGAAGGAGCTTACAGACAGATGTTTTGCATCTGAGTGAAGCACAAACACCAACATCTCCTGAGTTTGAAAATCCTTTATTCTGGAAGCTTGGGCTGAATCCACACATTGCAGCAAATGACAATTCCTCTTAGCAACTCCTCCACCTAGCAATTGACGTGTTTATTTTGACAATCATTGTAAAGCTCATCCTGATTGCCAAAACAATTCAAATGTGAACAGCAAGTGTCTTAGGATGGAGGAAATGTAATTTTAGTTCTTTTTAACATTCATTTCACCAAAAACAAGATAGGTTGGCTGTGTGCAAAAGAACTGGGTGCTGTAATCCTGACTCTATTTGGCTTCCTATTCTGGGAGCTAAACTGTAACAGGGATCAGAGATGTGAAGTGAGAAGTCTTGATATTTCTCCAATTTCAATATTGTTTCAAGACAACTCATCTTCTCGATTGAATAATCATTATTTTTGAAATGCCCACTCTGCACTAAGCACTGTGCAAGGCACGTTATCTCTTTTAGTCTTTATAAAAATCCTATAAAATTTATTGTTATATCCATTTTTATATTAAAAAAACAAACTCAGGGCTAGGGGTATAGCTCAGTTGGTAGAGTGCTTGCCTCCCTGCCTTGCACAAGGCCCTGGTTCAATCCCCAGCAGCACAAAAACAAACAAACAAACAAAAAAACAACAAAAAACACCTCAGCGATAATTGTTCCATCTAAATCATCTGTGTAGAAGATTGTGAATTTGAACCCAAGCTTGTCAGACTCCAACACTGAGGCTCTTTGAAGTATGCACAAACTATGCATAGTTCCCAAACTATGCACTTCTGATTGTGCGTCTCCAGTATATTTGGTGTATCCGGAACACAAAGAATGACTCCAAGGATCTACTGGGGGCCTGAGGGGTGTCTGTCTCTCTCACACACATAAAGTTCATAAGGGAATTTCCTGTCGCTGAAGTTGTGTAAAGCATAAACCCTTCACTGGTGTACACTACTGAGGGAAAGGTCATATTAGTGAAAAATATGAATTTCAAACTCATTTTATGTAAAATATATTTTTCTGATACCTTATCATGGGTTTCAAAATGGACTCCCACCCACTCTCCTTTCAGGCTCATAACCACCCATCTAAGGAGGCAGAGCCGGTAATATCAATCTAATTGTACAGGTTAAAAAAAAAAAATAAGGGCTGAAAAGTTAAGTGCTTGCCTATGGTCATAGAGCTTTTTAGTGACAAATCCATACTTCCCTACACTGCAGGGTGACCTAACAAATTCCTTCTGAATTACCAGATAATTATTGGATAAGAATAATATGCATTCTTATATTAATTATTCATATATAAGGGATTGCCTGAAGTGCTCCAAGATGTAGTTCAAGCATTTCCCTTTATAATCTCATTTACATTACTCTTGTGCACCACTTAGCTAGACAGGGTTTGCTAAATGAAGGAAAATTTCTGCCCAGATCCCAATCAAGTTATTATAAATTCCAAATTAATAGGGTCTAAGTAAATAAGAGCTTATTATAGAGCTAAAAGCTGATAATGTTATTTGTTTCTGATATCTTTTTTCATTTGCTTCAGCTCCAGTTAGAGCATTTTATCTGCTAGATTCTTTTTTTTTCCTGGTTCTCATTACAGAAACAGGGCAAGAGAGACATACAAGGAAATACTTGTATGTGAACAAAATTAATAACCAGAAATTATAGAAAGGGGTAGAGAGGCATCTTTTTGGTAATTTATCATAATGTTTAGTAAAAGCAATTTACAGTAATAAAATAACTAATCTCTACTTCTGGGTATGTGTTGTATTTATTGGGTTCTGCTTTACTTACATTTTTTTATTACTCCATTTGTTAAATTATTTAAACTTACAAGGCAACCTAACCTCTAACTTATTAATGGTAAGGCAGGCTTCTGAAATGGGACTCATGAGAATAATTATTTCATTTTTTAATCCATATTTTTAAGGGACCAAGATACCTCAAATGAGATATCCCTGGAGCTTATAGGGACTACAAAGCTTGAACCCCTCATCCACCATCTGGGACGGGTAAGGCAGCTTGAACTCCTAGGACAGTGAGGCCTCTCTAAAACAAACTTTATGTAAAAATCATCTGGGTGAAAACGTGTGTCTCCTGGCGGTGGGTTTCCTCGCGCCTTTTAAAGCGTCCTAAGGGATGGAGATGGAGTGAGAGACAGATGATAGCATGAAAGACCCTGTACCTCTTAGAGATCTTTCCTCCATGATTAAAAAATAATGCATTTTTTCTGCTTGCCAGGTGCAAGGAATAAACACTCTTGGATTCCCTCTGTTCTGCCGTCCTCCTCTAATCTACAAACGCACCACAAAGACGGCTCTGTGCCTGCCTCCCTCGCTGGCATTTCTCATTCAGACGTCCTTCCTGTCTGGGGCTCTGTTTCGTACTTCCATTTGGTTCTTTGCTTTCCTGTACGGGCTTCTAAGTGTGTTTGTTTTCAGGTCTCTCGCATTTTTTTTTTTTCCTGTCGGTGAATCGCTTCTTTCTGCAGGACAAGCTGCGCCCCTCTCCTTTTGCATGTCGCTCCCTGTCTATTATGTACCTGGTGTTATTCATCATCGTTTCTATTTATTCCCCTCCTCCTGGCTCTTATTTCTTTATCTCTGGCCCCTCGTTTCCTCTCCTCGATTCTCCTGTTCCCATCTCGATGCCCTTTGACCAGACATCCTCTCCCAGCCCTGCTCGACCCACCGAAGAAACGCTCCCCGGAGCGCGGAATGGAGAGAACAGGACGGAAGGCAGCGCCGTGCGCGCGGGAAGGGCGTTTCGTCACGCTAACGACTTCCCCATCCTCCGAGCCTCCGGCTGCCGAGTCCCAGCGAGCCCAGGAGGCCACACAAAGGGAAGGCAGGAGGGGGAGATAAAGGTGAGGGCCCCGCGACAGTGACATCGAGGCTGATCTTTAAATACCACCTCGTCTGCGTTTGTCCCGGGAACTCGACACGAGAGTCTCTGATTTAAAGCGTGGAGCAACCCAGATCAGCGTCTCTGCAGCCTGGGATCCACACCCCTGAATCAAAAACTGAAGGGAAGGGTAACCAGAATCTTTTCACTTGACCTTACAACAACACTCTGCAAGTCCACCCCCCCAACCCCCACACACACACCGCGCGGGAGGGTGCCGATGCTGTCCCAACAAGCACCCTGCTTCTCAAGAGGTGGCTTTGACCCCCCCCCACTCCACCCTTGACATTTTGCATTTTTAGAACATTTCCAGATATGCTTATAAATAAATCACACTTCTTAGGACCACCTCGCTGCCACTCCATTGTACTGCAAAGGAGAGATCTGAGGCAGTGAACACAGTGGGCCTTTTGCTTCTCTCATGTTGCAGCGAAAATAAAAGCAGCAATAATAAGTAATTAAAAGTCACAGGAACAAGCTCTCACAAAACGATTTTTTGCCAGTCCTGTCATCTGAAGAGGACCGAATGTAGAAAGAAGGATCAGGCCTTTCTGCCTTCTACTGACCACACCCGCGGGCCCGCATGGGTCAGGCAGTTTCTGAAGCATCTCTTGAAGTTACTGTTTTGGGGGCAAGGTTTCCTGTCACTTGAAGTGCTGCTGAGGAAGAATGATGGCATGGCTGACTCCATTTTTCCTTTTTCAGGCAAGTGTGGGTTTGTTGATTTTGAAACTGAGTCGCAGGGAACACACGCCTAGCAGTTCTAATTTTTCACCACAACAAGCCAGCTCTGCTCACACCGTGTTTTATTTTGACAAAGGAGTAGTCTCTTTTTGGAGGGTGAGGTAAACAAGAGAAATGACCCCGAGTTTGCAACTCTGCTTTCTAGCCTCCTGGGTGACATCAGTGCCCTCCCCTCACACCCTGGCCTGTTCTTCAGACAAAGGGGAGCAGGACCTGCTCAGTGGAGGACAACAAAGACTCAGGCCTTTGTCTTCCCAGCACAGGCTGAGGTTGGGACCAGGCAGGGTGCTCCCCAGGCAGCCACAAGCCCTTCCTAGCAGGGCAACTTCTGGACCTTCAGTCTGCCCTCTCCGGGATGCCATCATGTCCTCAGGTCATCAGGTCACATGGGATTTTGATTCAGGGGCCTCTCCTTTACAACATCTGCAGGTTTTTTGTTTTTATTTCTTGGCTTCATAAAGATAAAAGAATGAGTTAAGCACTGACTCTCTTTCATAGCACACACACATGCACGCGCACACACATGGAAATGAATTAGGTCACCACAAATATACACACAAAAATTATGCACTGGGGTTGTAGTTAATGCTCATTTTTCCTTCTAAGGAGTTTTAAGATAAAATTTTAAAGGGAAATAAGAAACAAAACTTAAAAATAAGAACAACAAAATCCCAGGACCAGAAGCAGTCTAGTTATGGGTGGTCTTGAGTTTTTCAGATTCTGTTTGTTTGGAAGCCTCTTGCCCCTAGTTCCTGTCCCAACCTGGTCTGTGCACTCAGAGCTTTTACCCACTTTGAGGATCCTCTTTACCATCTTTGTCTCCCTTTGGCAGCAGTTTGGGGTTGGGCAAATACATTCAGGGTGTTAGCTTCTGCGCAGACCTGCGCAATGGTCCAATTTAGGACAGTGACCTCCCCATCTCCCTCAGCAGAGCTCTGGGTGTCTCCTCTCTTCTCTGCCACAGAGAGAGGGGTTCCACAGGAAGGGAACTACCCACAGGGTGAGTGTTCTTAGAAAAACAAACACTGCCACAATGGAGAAGCTATGAACTCCTGCTCCTTATTCTGTCACACAACCTCCACTGGAATGAGCTGAGGTTTCACTCTTACTCCATTTTCTGACCATCATTAAGGATTGTGACTTTCATATTATCAACACAATCAGATGTGTTCACATCCTAGGGCTGTCATGAGGTATCACAAACTGGATGCATATCTTTTTAATAAATAGAAATTTGTTGTCTCACAAGCCTGGGAGTCATGAGAGCAAATTCAAGGAATAGTCGGCGGCATGAAAGCATGGGGGACGAATCTACCCAGGTCTCCTAGCTTCTGGTGTCCCTAGGCTTAGAGATATAACCAATCCCTGTCTTCACAGGGCTGTCTCCCTGTGTCTTCACGTTTTCTCTCCTCCCTATAAGTCCATCTCTGTATGCAGATTTCCCTTTTCCTAAGCAAGGGCCAGTCACACTGGAACAGCTCCCACCCTAATGACTCATTTTAACTTGGTTAAATCTGTAAAGACCCTATTTCCAAATAAGGTCACATCTAAGGTACGGGAGTTAGGACATCATAGTATCATTTTTGGCTGGGGAGGGAGGAGGGGGGGACACAATTTAGTTAAAAACAGTAGGCTACCTTGTCATTTAAATGTTTCCCCGACTTACAAGAAATACCATTCTCTCTTGTTTTAAAGGTCAGCACGTGGAATGTTCTGAAACTAGAGTAATAATGAGATGCCAACAAAGGCAAAGGACAACTGCTTGATGGAATAAATAGTGGCCTGGATTTTAGGAATGTCTGCTTAGCCACTTCCCCTTGTTCATGCCTTCCCAAGTCTCTTCTTCCTGCTTCCCTGAACAAAGCGGGAATCTGATTTGTACTTCAAACTGAGGCTTCTGGAAAGCACTGGAACAAGCAGAGCCTACCTTTTCTTATGGAAACAGTGTCTTTCACCCATAGAAATAACTTACCACCCACCACACACCACACCCCATCCCTGCTTTTTTTTTTTTTTTTTTTTTTTTTTTTGCTGAGGATGAAATTTAGGACCTTGCATATGCTAGGCAAGTATTCTACCACTAACTACACCCCATACCCTCATTATTGAAGGGGGGTAGGTGGGGAGTAGATTCTGGAATATATGTCAACATAGATCATATTGGTCGCCCAAGAGCAATTCACACCCGTTATTATACAGTCATGATGTAAGACTTGAAGTGATTTTGAAGTGTTTTTGACATCCTGAGAAGTAACTGAAAAGAGTAATCGTTGGACCTGGGTTGTCATAGCATTTTCTAAATAATATCAGATCATATTAGGGTTAATGAACATCTTGGCTTCTCCCGATTTTCTTCATAACAAACCCACAACACAAGCCTACTCTCCAGGGCTTACACGTGGGTTAATCACCTTTCATTCCATAGCACTCCTGCCCGCACCAGATTCTCAAAGCAGCCTCTTGGTTAGGGGGAAAAAGATAAAAAAGATATGAGGAACGGATGAGAAAAGCAAGGAGGATCAAAGAGTGGAGGAACCCCACAGGTGGCCTCTGAGAACACAGCACCTGAGTCTCCAGCCCATGCCCTTGTAGTTCAGCTGGCTGCCAGGTCCTGGTACAAATCCTTGGAGAACTAAAACATGTTGATTTCATTTACAGGTTAAGCTAGTTTTCAGTGTCTTGTTTGAACATTCTGTTTGGGGATTTTTGTTTCCAGTTTTTCTTGTTGGGTAAGACTAGGTAAGTTGGATCGAAGGTGAGATTTCTCACCTACCCCACTCTGACTACAAAGGCTTCCTGCAGGTAGGATTTAAAATGGAAATAGGTGAGAGTAAGCTTAGAAGAGCCAGGTAAGAGATGGAGCCAAATCTTTGCTTTTGCATAGAGCAGATAGGAGGCTCCATGTAAAAGGCTGGGCAGTCTCTTTTTTCCCTTTTCCTCCAGTTGGAAAACATTGTTTTTCTTTCTGATAATCTACTACCTCTGCCAAAATTAAACAATGCGAGAAAGTATTGTTTATTCTGCAATCTCAACACTACACCTCTGTCTAGGGAACAGCCGTGCAGACAGTTCAGGTCTATCCTTCCAGGCTTTTAAATAAAAACACTCTACTGGTCCACATCTATATCTCTATATAAATGGAGCCATTAACATAATGGAATGTCATAACATTGTGATCATCCTGTACCAGCTCTTATGTTGCAGATATTTTTTCATGTCAAACCATGAAGAAGTAACGTGATCCTTTTTTAAAAAAAATGTGTTTTAATATATAACAATTCTTGTTCATAATGAAACCATACAAAAAGGTAGACAGTGAATAGCAAAAGTATTCTTTCCACCCCTGAGTTCTGATCCTTTTCCCCAAAGGGAACCAGTATAGCCACTGCAACAGCTCCATTGCATCCTTCCAGAAAGCATGTTATTATTGCCTCCATATGAACACATGGATAACTTTTATTCTGCTCTGCATCTTGTTCTAAGTAATACATCTTGAGTGGTTTTTCTTTTTGTTTATTTTTGTTTTTATTTTATTTTTTGGTACTGGAGATCAAACCCAGGGGCACTTTACCACTCACTAAGCTACATCCCCAGCCCTTTTAATTTTTTAGTTTGAGATGTGGTGTTTCACTAAGTTGCTTAGGGCCTCAACCCAATTGTTGAGGCTGGTTTTGAACTTGCAATTCTCCTGTCTCAGCCTCTTGAGTCACTAGGATTACAGGCGTGTGTCACTGAGCCCAGCCAAAAAGCTGTATTGCAGGTTGATTAGCCAGCTGTGAAATTACGGAGCTGGATTATAATCACCCCGAGACAATAACCACCTTTGCCTTTGCAACCCATTTGATATGAAAGTGGTTCCTTTATGTGAAAAGGTAAAAGTTCTCAATTTAATAAGGAAAGAAAAACATCATGTGCTATGGTTGCTAAGATATACAGTAAATGATTGGTGTTAATTTCTTACTGTGCCTTATTTATAAATTAAACCTTATCATAAATTAAACCTTATCATGGGTATTTATATTCAGGGGAAAACAATACATACGGGGTTTGGTATTGTCTGCAACTTCAGGCATCCACTGGGAGTCTTAGACAGTATTCTCCATGGATAAGGGGAGACTACTATAAATCATATGAATTTTTTTTTAAGAAATAAAGAGTAGGGAAAAAGAACAGCTTGTTTTCCAGTGTCCCTTGCCATCTTTAGGGAGACCATGAAAATACTAAGGAAATTGTTCTTTTCTATTTAACACCCAATGCTCATAAGCAATTCTCTTATATCCTATTCTAAGTACATATAACTAAAAGTAATAAAGTCTGTATATTTGAAATGACAGACTTTCGCTCAATCTGACGGATTCCTCCTCAGCCCAAATTACTGCACTTTTCTTACAATACTTAAAAACAAACCCATTACAGAACCAGTGATATCATGACAATCAGAACCACATTCCTTTTCTCCCTCAGACATTTTCCTACTGGATGACTGGCTGCTTTGTTTAAATATGGAATTCACTGATCATAAAGTGGATTTCATCCAGACGCAAAATATGAAAAAATGAACTCATGGGAAATGACCCTTGAAATTCATACCACCCCTAAGGCTTGGAAGGATTTTCTGTTTCATCAACTGTAGATGAGCCATAACAGTAGAATATAAAATACCACACAAAGATTCAAAAATCAGAAGCAGCATACCTCACGGTTCCTCCCAAGTCTTGTTTTCTTAACGTAACTCATTCTCAGAATTCAAAGCCAGTTTGGCAGTCCCTCCCCAGGAGTTGCACTCCTTCTCTTAAGCCCAGGCTTCCCTCTGGGCTTGTGGGACACTCTGTGTGACTCCTCTTATCTCCTACTATGCAATTTTGAAATTATATTGGATGTGCCTTCTCCCCAAACTGACTGATAGCTCTGCAAGTTAAGGACCACATCTTGTTCATCTTTGTGTACCTGCTGGCTCGCGCAATACCTGGCACTTAATGGGCTCTCAGTAATTACCTATTTAGTTGTGTTACTGTTTGTTGAGTTAATATTTTGGACTACATGGAGGCTCATTTGATCCCCATATTTGCTCACCTGTGGCAAACACGGCCTATTGACTGCCTAAGAGACATCATTGGCCTTGCCGCTTTACCCTCGTTGACTTTATTTGAAGGCCACATGCTCAGGAAGTGACTCCCTTGACATGCTGAGATGGTGACATGACAGGTGATTGGTCCAGGTAGTCTTCCTGGCTGTGGTCCAATCCCAGTCAATGAGGTCTGGGGAGCTTAGGCAAAAGGCTTTTTTTTTTTTTTTTTAAACAGGAGAGAGAGAAAGAGAGAGAGAGAGACACTCATTCATGAGAGGAGGGTCCCTCTTTTCACTGGACACTGCTATCTTTCATGGAACATCTGGAACTACTGCACACATCTCACAACATGAAGGGGGACATCCCTGACCTATTAAAGACTGAAGAGAAAACCCTGGATGGTCCAATTGGTCTGGAGCCACTTCGCCTGCGGACCCTCAGTTCACAGATAGTAAACCCACCACACTTTGCAACACCACTCTTAATAAAGATGGGGAGGAATAAGAGTGGAATCAAGAGTCCTCTCCCAAAATGTTAGAAGAAATCAGAGGTTTTATCTAATGATAGAGAAAAGTCTATGGATGAACTTGATTGCTACTTTCAAGTTTGAGGAGGTTTTTGCAGATGGGATGTCAAATAGTGATTCTCTATGACTTCTGAAGACCTAAGTGAAAAATGGAATTAAATAAAGCAGGAAAGACTGGGGCTGAATTTAAAGGAAACTTGCCTGTAGGAATGAGAATGTAATAGGAGCTACTGAGGGTGAGAATCTGCCCCTTCAGAAAAGGACAAGAATGGGCAACATGAGTCTTTAAGAGTTCATTCCTCACTTACCTAAAAGTAATGGGAATAAACAGATGATTAGCTGAAGTTTGTGATTTTATGCTAATCTGGAGAGAAGTTGCTGGAATGTCAATAGATGGAGAATCAACTACAGACCTCCACAAGTGTCATTAGGCTAGAAGTTTGATTTGACACAGCTGAAATGCCTGTTTCCGCTCTATGAGGCCAAAGTGTCAGCCTGACATCCAGTTCATAATGTACTTTGAACACATACCACTTTATCAGAGCTTTGTGATTAGTCACATGCCTTGAACAAGGACATTGCATGAGAAATGTGGCCTCAGGGATGGTGGCTGATTATTTCCGGGTTGCTTATTAGTAAAGCTGATGCTAATCTGAATCCACTTTTCCATGGAAGAGTGCAAAAATGAGTACTGGATTTGGTCAGTACCTCCGACTATATCAAAACTCTAAAATACACATAGTATGTAGGTCACCAGGAAGTGAGGTGTGGAGTACCTCTGCTTGAGGCCACCAGTTCCTGGGTCTATGTCCTGGACCAAAGGAGGTATTCAAACAAATGGTATTGTGGGTTGATTTACTAGCTGTGAAATTATGGAGCTAGACCATAATTAACTTGAGACAACAACCACCTCTCCTCTTAAACCAATTTTACATGAAAGCTATTATTACTAGTCTTTTGCATTACTCCAGAAGCTAATGTAAATACAATAAAGTCATGATAAATTCTTTTGAAAGGTTTCTTCTTGTTGATTTGAATATGTACACATCATTTCATTTACTGAGATTACCACTGGGGCATCCCTGTTTCTTCTAAAATGTGTAGGACAGATCTTAAGATGAAGATGCTGGGTCTTGAAAACCAGCATTCTTTCACAAACCACCAATCCGGTCATATCAGGCTTTTACTAAAGCAGCATGAACTGATAGAGGCTGGCGGCAGGGGTGCCCTCGACGCCCCTCCTCTTCATGAATTCTCCAACTCCCCTCCTTCTTTCAACTTGGTTAGTTGAGAATCTCTTCCTGACTCTCCCCATCCTCCATAGCACACGAGTGCGGGCTCCTTACTCCAACCGCACAGGGCGCTGCAGAAATGCCTCGGGGTTTCCAAAGAACTTGTTGAGGAGCGGCAAGGCCTCCGGAGGTGCAAGCCTTGCCCCCGCCCACCTGAGGATGAGGGTGTCTGCAGCCTAGAACTCTGAAATCCAGTTGGTGCCCACTAGGCTGTGCTGCTTGGGTCCTCTCTCTTTACCTTCAGCTAGTGGGGTCAAAGCACGGAATAATCTGTTAACTAGATGCTTGCAACTCACATCTTGGTTGCAAGACAACCAGTCCCCGGTACAAAGTCCACTCTGCCACGGGAGAACAGTGAGTCTGTGGGCAAGATACCTCACCTCGAAGAGCCCCGGATTCCTATAAAATGAGAGTAAAAATACCTACTTCCAACAGTGTTAAAACGAGTAAGTAGACATTAGACATTTTAAAAAGGCATTTATAAACTGAACGCGGTGGTTCATGCCTGTAATCCCAGCAGCTTGAGACAGGTAGATCGAGAGTTCAAAGCCAGCCTCAGCAAAAATGAGGTGCTAAGCAACTCAGCGAGATGCTGTCTCTAAATAAAATACAAAACAACCTTGAGGATAGTGGTCGAGTACCCCTGAATTCAATTCCCGGTACCCCCCCCCCAAGGTATTTATATGTTAGTGTCAAATGAGAAACAAATATCCCCCCTCCCTCCCCTCCATACTGGGAATTGACCAAGGGGCGCTTTACCATTGAGCTACATCCCCAGCCATTTTTATTTTTTGAAACACAGCCTTGAGATGGGCTGACCTCAAATTTCTCAGCCTCTGGAATAGTGAAAATTACAGGCCAATCATACTGGGGGCAAATATCTCTTTTTACAGCAACACCTCCTTCATTTCTTTTCAGGACCTGGCAAGACAACTGCAGAGCTCAAGGTCTTCATCCTGGAGTTCAGGAGAAAACCAACTTCCCTTTCTTACAGCAACCATTTGAGTAGCACAAGCCTCCCCAGACCGGGGAAGGCTAATGGGCTAACATCTAGATGGAAAGTGCTGTGTGCAAACTCTCACCAAGTTGCAATTGCCCTGATCCTGGAGCAAGTGCTCCTTTGTCCAGCCACTCTGAAAAAGAAGGTACAACAGGTGAGATGTTAAATAGCAAGGTGTTAAATAAACACACCCTATCCCCAGGCACAGCTTGCTTCTCAATGTTGGGATCTGGGAACAGGAAAGAAACCTCTACAGTACTCCAGTTCAACTGGTTAAGTTTCTGGGTTTCCAACAAGATTCTGTCCTGTTACTACTGAGTTCATTAAGGCCACTAACTAGAGGAATCGTGGGTGTGCCTGGGGCAAAATCTGCCACCTCCCTTTCTCTGCCTGGAAAATGGAGATTATAATCTCACCTATTTCATTCAGTTCTGAGGCTACAAAGCAAAAGTGCTTTGAAAATTGTAAAGTGATGCATATTAATGTGAACACTTAGATGCTACTTTATATTCTCTCATTTCTTATTGGTGTTAAAAAATAAAAGTCTCTGTCTCTACTTCCTTGCTACTAGTGATGGCACATAGAAAAGTCTAGTTGAATTTCCACAAGGCTGAAGTATGGATTAGGAGCACTGAGAAAAGATGGTACGATTGGTTCTATTTTTAAGGACCAGCTTATCCACAGCTCAGTGCTTACAGTGTGCAGATCTACTAAGTCATGCTATTGTATAGAAATAGTATTAGCTTCTATTTGTATAGTGCTTGGAATTTTTCAAAACACTTTCATATGTATTATCCCACGGGTGTCGTTAATTGTCTCTGTATAGGTCTCCATCTCTCTGTTTTAGGACATCTGCTTTCTCCTTGCTGTTTTCCTGCATTTTGCTCCTGGAAGAGACAGAAGCCCTGGGCTTCCAGGAGCCAGGTATGACCTTGGGAGATCTGCTGGACCTGGCCTTAGGGGCAACAGTCACTGTGGAAATGATGACAGCCCTGAGCTGTTCAGTGGACCAATGGAGCAGACACAGATGGCCCTGTTCACAGGGAGGCAAGTATCTCTCCACGACCCCAGGCCACCATGCAGCTTTGGAAAAGACTCCCACTTTCCCAGAGCCTCTACTGTGGCTCTCTAACAAACCAGTCCCTCAATAATCTTATTGTATGTTTTCAAAATAATTCTCAGTAATGCCCCAAGAATGTCTAAACTGCTCTGTGAACTCACTGGTTTGCATATTTTTCATCTTATTAGCAGGGACTGAGATGGACAAGGCCATAGGCAGGCTTCTGGACCAGGCATAAGGGCAGTCTCTGTGGCTGGTGAACTCACAGTGGCCTCCTGTTTTGTTCTGATTCTCCCCCACACAGTCCAGTCCCTTTCACAGCCACGCGCCCACTTCATAGCCAACATCAAGAAAGAAATAGCTTTGCTTCCAGTATAGGCTATGCATTAGAAAATGCCGCAAATTCTGATTCTAAATTTTCATGAAGCAAGATTTAGGAAAAATAAAGCAGGAGTGAGGATGGTGCTGCCTTTGATGACCTGTTTGCCTGAGCTTGATGCTTCTGGGAAGGGAGCACTCGGCTTCTGATTTCAGGATGACTGCTCACGACCCTCTTCTCATGCAGCTTGTCATTCATAAATCCCTGATATATCACAGGCACTGCCAGATGTGATGTGGCCTGGCCTAATCCTTCTGTGGAGATGCAAGGAAGGGTGAAAGCTAAGCCTTCATTAAAAATGAGATCTGATACTAGAAAATTAAGGTTTTCGAAATGCTTGGAATGGGCTATTTAGGAATATTTTCAAGTATATGGATACATAGATTCAGGAGACACTGTTATCTTATTTTGTTCTGTGCAACTAATTCTACAGAGTCATAAAGAAGATACATATCAAACTTCATAGGTATAGGATAAGATGCTTCCCAATTCCTCCACCCAGGCTTTGGCTACATGTTGCCTCATATATTTTGATCACATTCCTCTCTGTGAATTGCTAGGCACATATGAGATGACACCAGAGTTGGGGTCCCACAACAAAGGACAAGGGTCCAAACTGGTACATAAATTTAAAAAAAATCTTTCTTGAGTTTTTGCTTATGTCATCCAGTCACATATATTTATTCTTTTTTTGTTTGGTACCAGGGATTGAACCCAGAGATACTTTACCTTTGAGACACATCCCCAGCACCGCCCCCCCTTTTTTAAATCTTGAGACAGGGTCTCCCTAAGATACTTAGGGCCTCACTAAGTTGCTGAGGCTGGTCTCGAACTTGTGATTCTCTTGCCTCCCGAATTGCTGGGATTACAGGCATGCTCCACTGTGCCCAGCTTATTTATTCATTTTTTTAAATGAAAGCTTTTCTGAAATAGAAGGGAAACCAGTAGAGCAGGAGGGGAGGGAAGGAAGAGGTACTGGGAAATAAAAAATGACCAAATTCTGTTTGGTATAGGTACAAATGTCATGATGAATTTCTGTATTATGTATAATTATAATGCACGGATAAAAATTCATTTATATTGAAAAAGAGATGCAAGGAAGTTGTTGCTTAGAAGAGCATAGGCAAAATTAGGTGTGGCCTTCATGGAAGAAGGGAAGGGAAGGGGAACAGACCCACTATGAAATGGAGTAGAGGTTATTATGCAGGACCGTGGTTCCAGTAAGAACTCAAAAACATGAATTCACCATGGAAAAACAGAAAAAGAAATACAATGATAATAATAAATGGTTGCTGTTTCAAGTAAAAAAGAAAAGAAACCTTTCCTGATTGCTACTGAAGTTGAGTCCTTTCTCTGATCCCCTCTTAGATCTACATAAGAACTTATAACTACAAGTATCCTGCCTTTTCTTTTAGAACTTTTATCTCTTTGTCTTTGTTCTACCTTATGAATAATTTCTTCCAGTTTTTTGACTGTACTTAATCTGTTTAACCAATTATTTAAAGGTTTTTATTTCAATTATAACATTTTTTTTATTTTTACATATTCTATTTGTTTTGCAAATTTGCAAGATCGTTACTTTTAGTCCTTTTCCCATTTATAATCTTAATATCCTCTGTTAATCTATTTTTTCCAATTAACCACTCTTATTTTTGAGTGTGATTGATAACTATACTACCTAAGGTCATTTTGGTTTGATTCCTCTTTGTTTCTTGGATAGTCTCCGTGGTGTCTGGATTGCTTGTGTGTTGAGAGTTTTGATGGTCAGACCATATTCTTTGTTGCTATCATGGAAATTTTTTGAGGCATGATTTGAAGGTGGTTTCCTTCAGTAAAGATCATGTTTGTTGAAGTGACTGAAACTTGTAACCAACTCAAAAAAGTTTTTTTTGAGCTTGAATTTTTCTTTTTAATAACAGACATAAATTTTGGACCACAGACTCCCGTGCAGGTTTGTTTGTGGTTATGAATTTTGGAATTTTCCCCCTTCCACCCAGCACAGTGGTCAAGAGGAATGTTTCCTTACTGCCTCTATCTGTGGGGTGGGTTTGCATCTAGTTCACTTTTCCCCTGAAGATGTTGCCCTTTGGGGTCCTGGCTTTACAGGGGACTCTCCTGAGAGACTTTACTTTGGTTGGGCTCTGGTCTTGGTCTCTTGTTCCCTTCACCTCATGGACCATCAAAATCGTGAAGAGGGCTACATTAAGAGCATTCTTTCCTTTCAGAATTCCCACATTCACATTGTTTACCTTTGATACACTCGCCTATCAACTCAGTGATGCATTTAAAACTAACTTTTAATTCTGATATTTTATTGAGCATTTTTAGTTGTATACAGTGGAGGAATGTTCAAAGAATTTAATTTGTCATACTGAAGCAAATGGGAGTCCTGTTATATCATTTATTGTTTTTTGTATAATTTAAGAATTTCATATTTTAAAGAATAACAATTTTAAGAAAAACTCCTAGAAAGAAATAGATACCTCCTCCAGACCAAACAGGGTTAAGTTAGGATGGCAAGATTATTGGTAAGTATTCCTTACCCTTATTTTTCTGTATTGTACATAGAAAAAAATTAAAGTTAGTAACCAAATGAGTCTTTAGGATTACATCCTTTTTTCTTTTCTTTTGTGGTACTGGGGATTGAATCAATGGGTATTCTGCCACTGTGCCACATCCCCAATCCTTTTTTTATATTTTATTTTGAAGCACACACATTCTCACTTAATTGCCCAGACTAGCCTCAAACTTGGATCCTCTTGCCTCAGCCTCTAAGATCATATTTTAAATAATCATTCATTTCCATAAACTGAATTGCCAAGTAATTCTAATTTAATTCAGCAAATTTAGAGAGGCAGCATACCCTCCCCATGAAAAAGACCCAAGAATTTGCTAATACCAAATATTACTAAATGTAGAAAAACCACTATACAACTTTAAAATATATAAAGTGAGTTTATGTAGAATTTTTCCTGGAAGAGCTGAATACATATTTTTCCCTTAAGAACAGTAAGCAGGTGACTGAGGATGTAGCTTAGTGGTACAGCACTTGCCTAGCACATATGAGGCTCTGAATTTGAACCCCAGCACCATGAATACAAACAAACAAACCCAATAATACAAAACAACAACAAAAACAATAAGTGATATTCATAGGAAAGACACCTGAGGAAAATAAATAATAGAATTCTTTTAAATTTTTTATTTTTTATAGTTGAAATGGACAGCATGCCTTTATTTATTTTTTATTAATTTTTAATAAGGGTCTAAGGATTGAATCCAGTGCCTCACATGTGCCAGGCAAGTGCTGTGTCACTGAGCTATAGCTCCAGCCCAATAATAGAATTCTTTAAAATCTCTTTTTGAATCTCTTAAATGCATAAAATGACTTTAGAGTGTTTTATAAGTAAATAATTCAAGTTCACATCTCATTAAGGACAGCATCTCATTCTCCTGAATATTTGAGGATTAGCAAAACTTGATGGTAGCCAAGCCTATGGACAGCTCCCAGTAAAACCACAGGATAAGTGCTTTATGGTCCTCCTTCATGCTACTCCTGACCTTTTTATTCCACATTCTTCAATAAGAAACTATCAGACTTTCAAATTGCTACCTATGTGATAGGAAAAAAAAATCTCACCATGGGTCTTTACTTACTACTTTCCTTTTTAACAGTAGCATATTTCATTGCATGACAGTAAAATAATTTGTTTTTATTTAAATGACTTCTCTATTCATGGTTTATTATTTTCCTTTCAAGTTTTTTGTTATTATAAACAATGCTGCAGTGAACTTTTTCAGCATCTATATCTTTACACAATTAAATTCAATATTTTGCTACATGTTATTAAACTGTCTTAGAAAAATGGTACCCCCATGTACTTAACCTTTGTTGTTATACAGTTTGGGATAGATGGAAATTCTTAGTTTAGAGAAAAATTATTTTCAAAAACTTCTAAATCGTTAAAGTTTGAAAACTATTTAGCTTGTATTTACAATTTTATTAGTTAGAAAGTCTTAACTGATTATATCTATAAATGTAAGCTTTTAGAAAAAAACATATAAACATGAAAGCCCAAACTTATAAGTTAGGGAGTAACTATTTGCATTGCCATATCATTATTTACTTTACAAAATAGTACCAATTTAAATCAAAAGAACCTTAACAATATTTGAAATAAGGCCAGATTTGCAAAAATTCGACTTATATGACTTTTCCAGAATATATCAAGCACACCATAGTGTGTGTATAGTTGAACATGATTTTATGAGTTCAAAGAGGGTTTTTTTTGGGGGGGGTGTTCAAGTTTCGTACAGTATAAGAAATTTTTGAAAGTTGAACACAATTGTAATAATTATGTAATTTTTTTTCTCTGAAACTCATTTTTATTATTACTAAAGCCTGTGCTTCCAAAGCAGAAAGATCCATTTCTCTTCCCTTGCTTTTTCCACTGCATGCCAGCCAACAAAGTGACATATGGCACATAACGTGCATAGTCAACCTCCCACCAGCATCTTTGCAGAACCAACAGTACATATTGAACCAAACCACACCTCATGTAAAAGACTTGTAACCATGCCTTACTCAGGAAAATGGTGGTAAGTGGGGGTGGAAGAGGGAGGCTTGATTGTTGGCCAGATAACTGAAAGGAATGGAAATACAGCATGGCTTATTCATTGGCTCTAACTCCCTTGCCAGACACATGAAATGACAATACTGTAGAACTTAGAAAAATTGGGGCAACTTTGGGGCAGTGGGTGGCAGACAATGTATTAATGACAGCTTTCCAAGGTCCTTGAGTGGCAGATAAATGACGCAGATACACACTCCCCACATTTAACCAGCCCCCCAGTCTTGTCTAACAGAGAATTTTTATCTTTTGTTCTGATCACTCATTTTTTTTTTGAGCCCAGTTCTGAAATATACAATATGCCATTTAAAAATATCTCAGAGGGCTGGGGATGTGGCTCAAGCGATAGCGCGCTCGCTTGGCATGCGTGGGGCCCGGGTTCGATCCTCAGCACCACATACAAACAAAGATGTTGTGTCCTCCGAAAAACTAAAAATAAATAAACAAATATTTAAAAAATTATCTTTCTCTCTCTTTAAAAAAAAAATTCAGGGTTTTTTTTTTGTTTTTTTTTTTTTTTTTGTAAGAGTTCACCATAGAAGATTGAGGGGGAAAGTCTGGCATTTTCCCAATACGTTCCGGAATTCCCACCTGCACTCTGACCATATTAGCATGTTGCCTTTAGAATGCAAGCCTAGGAGGAAGAAGGCCTGGAGTAGGCTGGGTCCTCTTGGCCCTTCCCTTTTTCCTTTCCTCTCTCACCACTCCTGCAGGAGCTGCAGGCAGCTACTAGGCAGCTACCAGGTAGTCCCCAGGATGCCCTAGAGGACCAAAAGGAGGTGTTGCACAGGGGCATCTGGCACTTGCTGAGTTTATGGCTTCTGGACTAGAAAAGAATCAACCCATCTTATTTTATGAGGAGTGGGAAATTAAAGTAATTAAGTGGAAAAAGGACTGGATCAGGCAGGCATCAGAAGACCTGGGCTCACCCTTAGCTGGACCACTATTTAGCCTTATGACCTTGGGCAGGAAACTTAATCTCTGTAGGTCAGAGTTTTCTCAGCATAACAGTGAGGTTTGAATAAAGTGGTTTAGGGAGTAAAACTGGGCTAAGCCATAGATTCTGAGTGGGGGGGCAGGGGGAGTTGGCTGAACATATGCAGCTGTGTGTGGTATAAAACCAAAGAAAAGTGGGTAACAGAAACCGAAGCCCAAAGGTCCCAAAGTGAAAGTAAGCAGCTGGAATAATCAGAAGGTAAAAGGCACTATGGCACTATGGGGCAGATTACCCCCAACACAGTAGTATAAACCAAAAACTAATTTGTCGGGGTATTTTTAAAGTTTTTGTGTACTGGGTATGGTGGGTCACTCCTGTAATACCATCTACTTGGGAGGCTGAGGCAGGAGGATCACAAGCTGGAGGTCAGCCTGGGCAACTTAGCAAGAGAGGTCTTGTCTCAAAATAAAATTAAAAAGTGCTCCGGGGTGGTAGCTCAGTGATAGATCACCCATGGGTTCAATTGCTAGTAAAGCAACAACAACAAAAAATTGTGTGTGCCATGAATTCAGTAAGGGCTTGGCTGATGCACCCTCACAGGGGTTTCCATGAGGCTGTAGGCAGATATGAGTGGAGATCATCTCAAAGTGCACATGAGCTGCATGTCCAAGATGGCCTTTCCATGGGCTGCTTATGGATGCTGGCTGTCTCTGGAAGCTCAATAGGTCTTCCCAACATGGCTCTTCCAGGGGGGGAGCCACACATCTTGGGCTGACCAGCCTTCCCCAGAGCAAGCATCCCAGAAGGAAAGGAGCAGAAGCAGAAACAGCATGGCCTTTTCTGACTCAGCCTCAGGTCACATTTCTACCACTCCTGATCTCCATCACTCCTGACTGGAGTGGGGAGGTAGGGCCCCTTCTCTTGATGGGAGGGTGTGAGACAATAGTGGAGCCATGTTTTAAAATTGCCACAGGCAACTTCCCAGAGCACTCTGATTTTCTCAGTATCTTTGAAATAAATGTCTTGATAATATATATAATTTAATCAGCTTTCTGAGACAAGAGGCTTCCTGAGTAATCTGGTTTGCTGAGTCCTTGGGAGTTAAGTGTACTAAAAGAGTCACTGCACTTTTCAAGTAAATTATATGGCTCCAAATGGAGGATAACTTTAACCTCCACAGCTGTTTGATATGAATAAAGTTAGCTATGTAACCCCTCAGTGCAGGGAACTGTTGAAAGAAAGAAAGAAAGAAAGAAAGGAAAGAAGGAAGGAAGGAAGGAAGGAAGGAAGGAAGGAAGGAAGGAAGGAAGGAAGGGAGGGAGGGAGGGAGGGAGGGAGGGAGAGAAAAGAAGAAATTCAAATAACCAGACTATGATTTCCAGGCTGATTTGAATGCTCCAGAAATAGGCCACTGTTCTCAGGGATCTGACATCTCCTATGTGGGAGATAAGTAAGCCATACAATGTGGGAGATAGAGACCCAGACTCACCAGGAGGGTCTCAGGGCTTGGGAAAACCTTCCAGAATTCCCCTCAGGCACCACATAGGCTGCCCAGACCCAAACACTATTGATGCTGGTGGCTGGTCTCAAGCATGCCTCATATGCTCTTTGCTGGGTCTAATTTCAGAGATGATCTCTTCCCATCTTGTGCAGCAGCCATCAGACTCATTTTAGTTGCTGGGGATTAAGCAGTTTCTGAAGGTTGTTATCACTCCCCTTCAGTGGAGCATGTCTTCAAACACCTTCCTGGATAATTAGCATGGCCCAGTGATTGGGGAATCTCCACAGTGATTTTAAATTCTCTCTCTCTCTCTCTCTCTCTCACACACACACACACACACACACAGACACACACACACTCTCACACACACAAGTGTGTCTCTTTGTGTTTGTTTTGTTTCTGCATTTTCAAAGCCCAGCGGTTCATGAGAGACAGTAGAAGGACAAAATAAGAAGACATATGGTAGTGCTTAAATTATTCCCCCAAAGGGAAAGTGTCCAATATTAAATTATTCAGTCTTTCTACTATTCTGGGGTGGAGAAGAGGCATTTCGACCAAGAAAATCATAGTGTACCCACAATGCCCAGAGGAGACTGAATTATATTATCAACTTCCAAATATAGTCAGCAATATTTCACCAGAAAAGCTGCTTTGCAAAAATTAAACCTCTAATGTTTACACTGGGAAATACCTCTAGTTCTTCTCTGCCATCTTCACCAATCCTCCCCAGTCCACACACACACTCTCTCTCTCTCTCTCTCTCTCTCTCTCTCTCTCTCTCTCTCTCTCACACACACACACACACACACACACACACACACACACACACACCGCTTTAGTTTTTTTCAGGATCTTCTTTGTTTGGTTCACCTGTTTTCCTAACAGGCACACAGTAGAATTTCTCAAGATGGTCTAAGAACCTATGGATTCATCTGATATAAACCATGGAAAATGGTAGCAGAAAGGAAATCAATTAAACAATTTCTGGAAACCTCTTTTCATCTAAATTGATGACTACAGGAGACAGTTGGGGGTTGGGTTTCAGCTTCCTGTTGTTTTTACTCAGTGTCTGCGGCTCTGCTTTATTCATTCAACCCAGGCCTAGGCTTGTTACGTAAAGGTTTCATGGAAAGAGACAGCTTTGAGAAATGCTTTTTATTTTACTTTGAAAGACAGATGAAGTGTTCACATGGTGCAATATAAAAACAATATAAAAACGTATATGTCAAGAAATCTGTCCCCATCTACCACTTCCCCATCCACCTTAAGTTCAAAGCATTGTTAGTTTCTTGCATATCCTCTCAGGTTTGTCCTCCCAGGTTTGTGCTGATATAGCAAACACAAACAATTCCATATCTTCCTCTCTGCCCCACATTTTTTTTTTGTGTGTGTGTGTTACTGGGGATTGAACCCAGGGATACTATACCACTGAGCTACACCCCCAGATTGTTTTATTTTTGAAATAGGGTCTTTCTCTAAATTGCCCACACTGGCCTCAAACTTGTGATCCTCCTTCCTCAGCCTCCTGGATAACTAGGGATTACAACCTTGTGCCACTGCACCTGGCCCTTTCCCACTATTTTTGAGAAATAATTTAGGACAGAAGAAACTGGCCTCATTTGTTCTGGTAGTGGGAATACATGAGCAGAGAAAGCATCATGGCTGATCAACCTCTTGTAAGTATGGAATGGAAATGATTTCTTAGTTACTTAGATGCCCAGACTCATTATCTTTGACTGGTTCCTTGGTCAAACTTATTTTTTGAGACTCTTCTTTTTTTTTTTTTTTTTTTTTTTGGTATCAAGGATTGAACTTAGGGGCACTTGACCACTGAGCCATATCCCCAGCCCTTTTTTGTATTTTATTTAGAGACAGGGTTTCACTGAGTTGCTTAGTGCTTTGCTTTTGCTGAGGCTGGCTTTGAACCCATGATCCTCCTGCCTCAGCCTCCTGAGCTGCTGGGATTGCAGGTGTGCGCCACTGCGCCTGGCTCAGACTCTTCATTCTTTAAACTTTTAATATCTTTGTTGTCTGCAAAAGCAAAGTTTTAAATAATTCGGGTAGCTCCTCTTTTTTTGCCCTCAAACAAAAACCTGTGTGCATGCCAGCTGTAAGAAAAGAGCAAAACCATGACAATGATTGTGGTGCAGGTCCCTTCCAGAGTTCCCTTCACCCACATCTGACTGTTAGCATGTTGGCTCTTCCAGTTGGGGTGCTTCCCATGGCCTGAGGGAAGAACATTCATTTCCTTTAGCTTTTCTCATCTTGTACCTACAAAAATAGAGAAAAAGAAGGCCTTAGAAAAATAGTTATGCATCACTGAACTAAGGGCATTTTCTGGGAAATTCAGCATTGGGTGACTTTGTTCTCATGCAAACATCACAAGACTTTCCTTACACAAGTCTAGATGTAGCCTACCACACAGCCAGGTTATATGGTGTGTCTGTTTGTGTATAATACAGCCTATTGCTCTAAGGCCACAATGAACAAAACAACCTGAGCTTAGCTTAAGCACAAGGGAAAATGAGACAATCAAGACCTGCGGTAAACATGAGATGGAGGAGGCAGCTGCTGTGTAACAAGACATCCTGTTTGACAGTGAATGTATTTTTTGTAAGAAGGAGTTCATTCTAAAATAGCAATTATCATATAGTAAATACATAAGCCAGTAATATAGCTGTCTGTTATCACCAAGTATCCTGGATGGTACCTAATTCTATGTGCTGTGTGGAAGTCTGACCCACTGTGCAGTAGGTGTGTTTACACCACCATCACCACAAAGTTAATGTGATGCATTGCACAGTGAGTAACGCCACCACGTCACAAGGGCTGTGCCACCACTCAGCCATGGTAATCTTTCAGCTCCAGTTAGTCCTTTGGGACCACTGTGCCTGTGCATGTGGTCCACTGTAGACCAAAAAATCTTTGTGCAGCACATGACTGTATCTGACCTTCTAACCACTGGGAGCTCAGATTTCAGACACTGTCGGAATGTGTATGTAGGCAGACAACTGTCGCAGGGCACTGTGTGGGGGCTATGTCAGACCCCAGAAACAATACAATCATTTTAAATTTGTATTCTGTGAATGAACAGACAACTTGTCTTTCAAACAAGTTGGAACAAAATAACAGCACAATTTGTTGTCATTTTTGCATGGTGTTTTATGCCAGATGCATAAAAGGTGAACTACATTGTGAATGACATATAGAATAAACTACTGCCTGAATGCATATTTCAACAACTGCTTTACACTGTAGATGCTTTCCTAAAGTGTTACATGATAGGTAAGCTTGTGAAAATCAAATAAAATTTGATTAAATATTTAAAGAAATTCTTGAAGTGACCTATTTATTTTAATATTATATTCTATTTTTCTTATTTTAAAAAAAGAAATGCTTGAAAATTATAAGATTTTTTAATCATTAAATACAGTAAAAATAATCCTCCTTCCACACCATCTGATGTTGTTAGGCCTATTCCTCAGAGACAACTATTATACCACAAAGTTTCTTATGTTTTCTACAGAAATATTTTGCACATTATAATATGTCAATGTCTCTGTTTTGAAAGCACAGAAGGTAGAAAACCCTCCTTTGCTTCGTCTTAGTCCACAATAGCACCTGCATTCTTCCCTCACCTTTCCCAAGGCTGCCCAATAGCTCATGGGAAGCAAGCCCATTTATTCAGCCAAGTCCTCTCTATGTGACAGCTTATGAAGTGAACACAAATTCTTTGCAGAGTAAAATAACTTCCAGTACTTCTCTCTTTATAAATTAATTTTGTCATACCTGAGTGTTGTTCAGCTCTCTCCATTCTGGCACCTGCCTGGTGACATTTAGCCATCTTAGCCTCCTGGATGCCCAGCTCTATCCCCTGGACTCAGAGAGACCACCAAGCTCCACCAGGGGTCCCCTTCCCTGATTTGCAGCCTGGAAACTCTCCAGGCAACCCACTGGGGCCACTCTAAGTTGAACTCACTGGTTTCCCTCTCAGTAGTCTCTGTCCTGTCTTCCCAAACCCACAATCTGAAAGCCACTCTTTTGTACATCATGCCCAGTGTTTCAATTGCGTCAGGCAGGATAAACCTACTTCGTGTTACTCCTTCTCAGCCAGAAGGAGAAGTGTCATATTTTTTAAACACCAAAGTGTTTCCTAAACTTGGATGTATACAATAATCTGAGAAACTCATTGGAAATAAAGATACCTGGGCTTCCACCCAGAAATTCTGATTTTCCAGGGCTGCCTGGGAGTCTGTATTTTTAACTTTAGCCGTAAGCAATACTGATTCAGGCCTGCCATGGACTGCCCTGTTATTTGGGAACCACTGGCTTAAAGGATGATTATGTTTATTTGTGAGCTATCCTCAGATGATACCACCATATGGACACTTTGTTTTCCAGATGAACAAAATAAAAATAAATGGTACGATCAGTTCCTTGCCAGGCTTAAATTACTGGGTTTTGGGAAACAACACTTCCACCTCTGATGGGAGTGTAAAGAGGCCAGAGCTCCGTTCTAAAGGGGCAGCTCTGCTCAGCACGTGACCCCACAGATGCCACCAGCTTGAAGGCAGGTTGGGGAGTAAGTTGGAAGGGGCAGGTTTACTTGTCCATACAGAGAGGGCACCAATCCCAGCAGCTACAGCTTAGTTAAACTCATTTTGGGAAATATTTTTGGCTCATGTGGTTTCATGTTTTAGAGTTCCATTTTTAAGCACTGGGTCCGTCCAAACCCACTGAAGCTGAGCTGAAGCATCCAGGGAAGATGCTGAGTTTCACACAGCTCTCTGCTGAGTTTGTAAAAATTTCGCAGATTTGTCCAAACTGCTTTGTTGAGAAACCAAAACAAAAATCACTAATCCCAGTGGGGATTTGTAGGGTCCTGTGGTTTTGATCCAAAGTGGTGGCAAAAAGAGTGGTCAGTCATGTGACTTACAAGCCAAAAGTTTTCATTATGAAAACTGAAAGAAATCTACAAGCTTAGTCTTAAAATATACTCCCAAGAGACAAACCAGAAAAAAAAATCATCTTAGTTTTGGCCCTGGAAACACAGACTAAGGAGACAGGTCCAAACCAAATGTTGTTAGGGCTCACTATGTTTTAAATCCAAAGCAGAATTTTATTCCACTGGGGTGACACTGTTTATTAACACTGTTGCAATCAGATTGTCTAGAAAGTTCAGGAGTGCTAGGGGCCGTCTCTTGTTTGTTCTCTGAACAGAACCAGATTGCAGTCCAAGAAAATGAGTACCAACAACATAAATTATGAGATTTTTACTGTAACTTCCTTTACCAAGGATATGTAGACAATACAGTATGAAATTTTTTTTCTATACTTTAATGTAAAATTTTATTCATTAAATGTCAGATCATGTTACAATAACAACTCTTAAGTTGTAGGACACACAAACATAGTCTGGAGAATTTGTGGTATCTGCATATTCTTGTTTGTCACTATGTAACAAATATAAAGACTTAAAACAACAGCTCTTTTATTGCATTTCCTGCTTTCACAGGACAAGAATTCTGGCAGGGCTCAGCTGAGTGATTCTTCTGCTTCATGTGATTGACTAGGGTCACCCACTAGTATTCAGCTGGTGGCTGATCTCATCTGGTGGATAGAAGACAACTTCACTCGAATGCTGGGCAGTTTGGAAGGGCAGATATAAAGCTAACTCAGTGAGCTTTGCTGTCTCCATGAAGTCTCAGGGTCTCTCGTGGCCCAGAGTTCCCAGAGACCAAAGGGTAGGCCTGCAATGGGCATAGCATCCCTCCAGTTTCAAGGGTCAGAGAAACAGATCCTGCCTCTTTTTTTTTTTTTTTTTATTGGTTGTTCACAACATTACAAAGCTCTGGAAAGATCCTGCCTCTTGATAGAAGAAACATCAAAGGATTTGTGGTTAGCTTTCATCCACCACAACACAAATGCCTGAGTTCTGCTCCCCAAAATTCTGATTTTCTAATTGTGTGGTGAAGTACAAGATCTGCATTTTAGAAAACACCCAATAAGATTGTAATGCAAGGGAGCCTCATAGTTTACTTAGAAAAATGTGCTTACAAATGTGTTTACAATTAATCTATTAAACATTGACTGGTCATGTGTCATGTATCCAAAGTTATGTTAGATTCTGTGGAGAACAGAAAGGAGGGGTGAAGAAAAGATCCCTGTCCTGATGGTGCTTGTGCCTCACTGGAGCCAGGTGTGGTGGTGGAACTGAATGCCAGGAGCATCTTCAGGGGAGCAGAGGGGCAGGGAAAGGGGTGAGTGCAGCCAGGGTGACTGAGGCAAGCCTGAGGCTGAGCTTTGGAAACCAGATTGAAGCGTGTGTTGGAGTGAGTGGGAAGTCAGAATTAAAGGGGAAAAGGAAACTGGTCTTTCTAAAAGTTCTAGCCAAAGTGGTGCTAGAGGTGAAGGAGCAGGAGACACAATGGGACCAGAACACATTTTTCAAAGTGTACTCTTTCCTCCAGGCTTTTGTTAGGATCATCTCCCCTGGTGTCTTAGCTTGGGCTGCCATAACAAAATACCACAGACTGGTGGCTTTAAAAACAGACCTTTATTTTCTCACAGTTTAGAATCGGGAAAGCCCAAGATCAAGTTCCAGCAGGGTCAGTGTCTGTGGAGGATTCTTTCCTTAGTTTGCAGATGGCTACCTTCTTGTTGTGTCTTCACATGGCATTTCCATGGTGCATGCCCTCAGAGACAGAGAGGTAGACTCTTCCTCTTTTTTTAAGGCCCCTAATCCCATTCTAAGGGACCCACCCTCATGACCTCATCTAACCCTAATCACCTCCCACAGGTTCCTCCTCCAAACATCATCACATTGAAGGCTGGGGTTTCAACATATGACTTTGGCTGGAGGGACACAAACGTTTAGTCCATATACCTGGTCTATTCCTTCCCCACCCTGGCTTTCTGTCTAGGCCTGTGTTTCTTGTGGCTGATGCATCAGGCCACTCAGATCCAGCAGGAGGACAGACAGTCAGTCCAGCAAAAATGCAGACTTTCAGCACAGCACATCCTCCCCTCCTGACTCCACATGCTCTAGCTCCGTCAACCAAATAGTTTCTGGGCCCCCACCCCCAAAACAGGCTGTGGATTGAGGGGAGGGAGAAGGAGGACCTGGGGGTGGCATGCATAAGGTTGGGAAGATCTCAGGAGCTGGGTCAAGCTATGAGGAATGTTAGTGAGAGGCTGTGAGCAAACTGTCAAAAACAATGCTAAGACCAATCATTAGAAAGATGAATGGGATTCAAGACAACAGTGAGAGAATCCTGTGATTTCTGAGTAGAAGACCAGGTGGGGAGTGAGTGCTGGAATCAGGAGGGTCCAATTGGCCACCTGTAAAGAGGTCCAGCATGCCCAGCAAGTTGAGTCTAGCTGCTCAAGAATGTCTTATTGAGCTGGACAGAGGCCCTCCACCCATGGACGACAATCTCTTCTGTCCAGATCATAGGCTGCTGCCTGTATGAAGCCTTCAAGTTTTGAAGCCCAGAATCAAGACTGAGCGTCAGGTCTGGCAGCCTTCAGGGATAGTGTCAGCATCCAGGCAGGAGCCTAGGCACAAACAAAAGGAAGTTCAGGGCTAAGTTCAGTCAGGAAACTGCCAGGCGAGGAGCCAGGGGACAGGCGGGGAGCAGGATGAGCAGCCACAGTCCCTATTGAACAGAGTGATCAAGGGGTCAGAGGATGCTCTGCAGACAGAAGTCAGGAAGATGCAGATATTCATGAGCAAGGCTGAGAAGATAGGCCAGGAAGATAGGCCAAGATCCCAGCCCTTCTGGAGGAAGGGGAATGGGAAGCTGGTGGAGAACAGGATCGAGGACAAGCATCTCCAGTGGTCTCATTGCCAGTAAGAAAGCCTCTGGCGTACTTCCTGTTGGGGCTAGAACACTCTCAGATCAACCAAGGTTTCTGGTTTCAGTCTAGGGACCGGATGGGAAGGGAATATTGAACCTCTGCTAGTTAAACAAAGGGGACCCTCTGGGCAGACACAGCCCTGACTTGGCAAGCAGTCGGTATTTCTATGAGAAGAAAAGGGCCCCCTCCACCTGGCAGATGCAGGATGCAGCCCCACCCCCAGGCTTAGCAACAGAGCAGAGTACAGTCTGGATTCAGCCCCCAGTGCTTCTCAGCCAGAGACTTGGTGTAATGCAGAGTTTGTAACTACATGTGGTCACTCTGAAGTGAAGACAGGAATGAGGGCCTATTTTGATCCTGGAATACTTGGGACCAAATCTTAGTGTTTTAGCCATAATTCAGGAAAACTTTGGGTTTCTCTGAGTTCCCTCTTCTTCCTCAGATGCAGGTGCTATAAACTAGTCATCACCAGAGAGTATGAAAGGTTAACACTGGGCTAATCGCTTATACCAGGTAAGTGGGTGAGACCTGTGGTCCTGGTGCATGAACACAGAGGTGCCACCCCAGCCTGTCTAGAAAGTGGCTGGCTCGAGCAGGGGGCAAACTGGAAAATGCTACCGAAAGGCACTGCTGCCAAAAACCCTGTTCCAGTTGGATGGCAAGCCATGCTCCACGCCCTGGCAACTAGAGAACAAAAACTTCTGTGCTTTTAAGATCAGGCAAACACCACCTTACTATGGAGTCACCTCTGAAGATTCCAGGACCCTTTCATTAGAAGGAAACATTGTCCATTGGCCCTGCCAGTGGACTCAGCTTGCTTCTCCAGGAGAGATTCTTGCTCCTGACCAGCTGCTTTGCCATTCCAAGTAGCCTCTCCACTCCCTCATTTACCCTTACTCCTGTCCTTAAGCAGCTACACTAGCTTTCTCAGTGAGGATGTTGGTTCTAGCAAGAGACTCCTGCTCTGATTGCAGTTTCAGTTGGTCTGTTTCTGAAGGTCTAACCAGTTCAGTCTTATGCTAATCTTTTGTTTAATAATACTTTTTTGTTCAATGTTTTAGGATGTACCAGGTATAATGTTGGGGGTGGGATGCAAATGATCATGACATGGTCCCTTCCTCAAAGAGTTTGCAGTATGCTGGGAGACACAGAAATGTGAAGTAGCAGTAGTGGACAGTACCTGAATACCCAGCATCCATTCCCTCCTTCTTCATCCTGGCAGAACCTAACACTGTTCTGGAATCCTCCTTTCTCCTCTCCTACAGCCTGCTTTGGGACTATTTGGTCAATGGAGCCAGAAGCAAGATGAGTCAGAAGCTGAGTTAAGAGGAAAGAGATGGGGCTGTGCTGTAAATCCACCTTGTGACTGCACTAACTGGAAGTCCAAGGCTGGCATTGTGTGGCATGGCACTGTGGACTTAAGCAACACAGGTCAGTAGGACTAAGCAGAAAGTCCACGTATAGTCCTGCTTCACCCATTTTTCACTGATATAAAATCTATTGTATGAATACTATATATATATATATATATTTTATGCTAATAATAAACATTATTTTTTCATACAAATAAACTCATTTTTTCATTTCATCAGTGGACATCTAAGTCCTTTCTAGCTCCTTAAAAACCATGTTTCCTTAAGGGTGATGATTAGATTTTTGTGATTATAAACAATGCTGCTATACACATTCCTAAATAGGTCTTCTGATACACATGCCAATACCTTTAGATGTTAATACCAAATTGTCTTTCTTATGATGGCCTAAATGCTGCGGAGCAGAATGTGAGTGTTCCATATCTGTGCTCACACTTGTTTTATTAGTGAAATAAAAAATCTAGGGATTTACATTGCAAATTTGAATTTTTGAAATGTTCTGATTACTAATGAAATTAAGCGTATTATTTTGCATGCTGGTCATTTGTGTTTCCGCCTCTGTGAAGGCTTTTTAACGCCCTTTGCCTATTTTCATTTTGAGATATTCACACTTTTTATTGACTTTTAGGGGTTTATTATATATTCTGGATAATAATCATTTGCCCGTTATGTTTGTTTCACATATCTTATTTTGTTATGTATATTTTCACTTTCTTTCTAACATCTCTTAATGAACAAATATATCTCATTTTCATGTAAAGAGATTTATAAGTGTCTTCTTTGCAGTTAGCACTTTTAGGGGGCCTTTTTGAGCAAGGTCTCTCTTATCCTAAAGTCATTAAAATATGCTCTTCTATTTCCTGCTTGAAATGTTCAAGGTTTTGCTATTTAATTCACCTGGAATTAATTGTATGCATCGTGTGAGATAAGAATCCAATTTCACTTTTTTTCTCTTGTGAATAATCAATTATCCAATCTTTATTTATTGAATACCCTTTCTGGTATCTCCAATGATTGCAATGTTACCTCTGTCTTATAATAGGGTTCCATACTTATAGGTCAGTTTTCAGGTTTTCTATTTGTTCTATGGTCAATCTGTCTAGTCCTAAACCAATACTACTTCGTATGTTTTACTGTAACTTTATGAAACAGTTTTTTCTTCCTTTCCTCCTTCCCTCCCTCTCTTTCTTTCTTTCATACTGGGGATTGAACCTAGGTTATTTTATCAAGGAACTACATCCCCACCCCTTTTTATTTTTGAGACAGGATATTGCTAAGTTGCTCAGTCTGGCCTCAAGCTTGTGATCCTCCTGCCTTAGCCTCTCAAGTTGCTGAGATTACAGGTATGTACCACAATACTTGGTTTTAAAAATTTGATATGTAGAAGGTCAGATTCTCCAAACTTATTCTTTATGAGTGAATAGCTATCCTTAGGCTGTGTTCATCAATATATGTTAAGATTCAATTTATCAAGTTCTTTGAAAAACTCCTGGGATTTTTCAGTGAAATTATGAATCTGTAGATCAACTCGAGGACAACTGGTATCTTTATATTCTGAGTTTTCCTATCCATTGAAACACTGTATCTCCATTTATTTAGGTCTTTTTTGTGTTTTCATTATTTCAAAATTCAATTGCTGTGCACCAGACATGATTCCAAGGAGCAAAAACCTCTGCCCTAATGGAACATGCATTATGGTAGGAAAAAAGACAGTAAAATAAATAAGTAGGTTAAATAAGCAAAAAACGAAGGAGTGAAGGCAGTGAGGAAACTAGTCATGTGCCTGCTATGGCAGGAGACTACTGGGCAGAGGGACACAAGATTCATGCCCGTTTGAAGAGCTGTGAGGAGTCCTGCATGGCTGGAGAGGGGACAGGAGAGATCTGTTTGTAGTAGGACTGCCCTGGTCACTGTGCTGAGAACCACTGAAGGGGAGCCTGGGAGGAGGCAGGGAGGCCTTCTTAATGCCCCAGTAGTAATCCTGAGGAGGCTGATGGAGGCTTGGACAAGAGTAGTAGCAATGTGGTAGCATGGTGTGGCAAGCAGTGGCCATTGGAAAGTAGCACCACCAGGACTTGCCAACATTGTGAGATGTGTGAGAGAGAAGGCAAAGCTGCTTAGACCAGGAGACACACTTGAGCAGCAGGAAGGACATCACTGCCATTGACTGAGATGGGAAAGATGGGAGACAAATAGGCTGAAGGGAGAATGCCAGGAGCTTGGCCCAAGACATGCGTGTTCGAGGTGATCTTCTATAGCCCGATGGTTAGAGAAGATTGGAATTCAGAAGGGAGATATATTTTTGCCTATAGTTCCAGTTATTAGGGAAGCTGAAGCAGTAGGATGTCTTGGGCCCAGAAATTCAAAGTCAGCCTGGACAACAGAGTGAGACCCTGTCTCAAGAAGAAAAAAGGAAAAGTAAAAAATACATGACATGAAATTTAATATTTCGACCATTTTAAAGTGTAAATTCAGTGGCATTAAGTACATTGTTGTGTTAACATCACTACTATGTATCTCTAGAAATTTGTCATCATCCCAACTAAAATTCCACACCCATTAACATATCCTTGTTCCTCCTTCCCCCAGCCACTAGCAACCTCCCTTCTATTTTTCCTCTTTATAAATTTGACTATCCTAAGTACCTCAAGTAAGTGAAATCATATACTACTTGCCCTGGTGATTGACCTATTTCACTTAACATAAGGTTCCTTCAAGCTGTAGCATGCATCAAAATTTTATTCCTCTTACAAGCCAAATAAGGGTTGGGATTGTGGCTCAGTGGTAGAGCGCTTGCCTAGCATGTGTGAGGCACTGGATTCGATTCTCAGCACCACATAAAAATAAATAAAGGTCCATCAACAACTAATAAAATATTTTTAAAAAAGCCAAACAATATTCCATTAAATATGTTTATATATATTTATGTATATGTGTGTGTATATGTATATATACATATACACACACATATACATACACATAACATATTTTGTTTATCATTCATCTGATTTTTTTGGGGGGGCCTACTGGGGATTTAACTTAGTAATGCTTTACCATCAAGCCACATCTCCAATCCTTTTATTTTTTATTTTGAGACAGGGTCTTGCTAAGTAGCTTAGGGCCTCATTAAGTTGCTGAGACTGGCCTTGAATTTGCAATCCTCCTGCCTTGGCCTCCCAAGTCTCCATGATTACAGATGTGCACCATTACACCTGACTATCATTCATTTGTTGATAGACATTGGGATTGTTCCACTTTTTGGCAACTGTGAATAATGATGCTATGAATGTGAGTACACAAATACATATTTAAGTCCCTTCTTTCAAATTTTTACACACAGAAGTGGAATTGCTTGATCATATCATGACTGTGTGTTCATGGATCCATTCTGAAGACCCAGGAGAGGAGCATCCCAGAGAGAACAGGACAAGAATGGAACAGAGAAACAGAGAATAAATGTAGGGCATTAATAGGGCTCAGTGGAAATTTAGTAACCTTGAATTTAAAGTGAAATTCTTCAGCATGTTTTTATATATGTATGTGTGTATGTGTGTTTCCCCAGCCACAATCATACAGGTATACAGGTACAGGTTGGAAAAGATGTTGGATATAACCATGATTTTGGTTTAGTCAGATCAGTGTGTTAAAGGAATTGAGGATATGCATGTAATTCTGAGTGATTATAGTTTTTCTTCTCTTTCTTTTCTTTTCTTTCTTTCTTGTTTTTTTGGCAGTTCTGTGAGTTGAACTATTCAGGGAGGGACACTCCATCACTGATCCTCAGCTCTTCTTTTAAAATTTTATTCTGAGACAGGGTCTTTCTGTGTTGCTCAGGCTGGCCTGGAACTTGTGATTCTCTTGCCTCAGCCTCCCAATTGGCTAGGATTATAAGTGTGTCACTGTGGCTAGCTGTAGTTATTGATCTTGGAATATAAATTGGGTAAGGACTTCAAACACACAAAATTTTCCATATATTCTGGTAAAAGCTTTGTTGAATTAATTTCTAGTTTCTCCTTCCTTTTTTTTTTTTTTTTTGTACTGGGGATTGAACCCAGGGGCACCTAACCACTGAGCAACATCCTCAGCTTTTCTTTTGTATTTTATTTAGAGACAGTGTCTTGCCAAGTTGCTTATGGCCTTCCTAAGTTGCTGAGGCTGGCTTTGAACTTGTGATCCTCCTGCCTCAGCCTCCTGAGCTGCTGCTGGGATTATAGGTGTGCACTACTACACCTGGCTATTTCTAGCTTCTTAATAAATGAAAATTTTTAAAAATATGCTTTCCAACTATTTGCTGCTGGAATATAGAAATAAAATTGTTTTTATAACACAATCATATTTCAAAACAACCTGAAAGCCTCTCTTAGGAATCTCAATAATTTGCATATAGGTTGCTTTGCGTTCTCTTTTAGGTGGCCACACCCTCCAGAAGTATTGTCCATTATGTTTGTCGTTTTTTCAGTTCTGGTGCTTTTCTTTCTCTATATGCCTTGCTTTGTCAGCTAGTAATTTCAGTATAATGTCAAATACAAAGGCGGTGAAAAGTGACTTTTATCATCATTAATGGATGCCGTCATTAATAAAGATGTTAACTCTAAGTTTTTATCAAGTAAAGGAAGGTCATAATAGTTGGTTGAGAGTTTTCATCATGATTAAATGTTGAAAAATTTCAAATACCTATTCTATATCTGCTGAGATAATCATACAGTTTTTCTCTAATTATTGGTTACTGGGTAGATTAATTTTATTAATTTTTAAAATATTAAATGACTCATTAATTCTTTAGATAATCCCAACTTGGTCATGATATACATTTTTATATAACTAGAGTTTCTAAATATTCACAATATCAGAAATAGAGCTTATTATATTCAATTTTCAGACAGGAAACTAAGATAGAGAAACAATGAATATATGTAAGTTTTATACCCAGCAGGTGGCAGGACAGGGATTCAACTCTGGCCTGCCTGATTGTAAACTTATGCTAGCTTCCATCAGTTTTTCCTCCTTGAGAACAAAGGCCCAGACTTTCTTATATGTCCCAAATGCCCAGACTTTCTTATATGTCCCAAATGCCCAAGGCAGTGTACATACTTTTGCCCATTTGAGAATTTGTACTGAATGAATACTGAATGTATGTTTCAAGACCCTGTATCCTTTAGAAATTCCTTAGTTGGAAAACCCAAAACCAAAACATCACTTCCCCACCAACTTAGTTCATCATAGGTATTGGTCACAAAATAATGTAAATGTAAACAGAAGAGGGACTAGGGATGTAGCTCAGTGGTAGAACACTTGTCTAGCATGTGTGGGGCCCTGGGTTCAATCCTCAGAACCATAAAAATAATGAATGCTCTTTCCTATGCCACCATATAACAGCTATCCTATTAAAACAAACAAACAAAAAAACCCAGAAGAAAACATCTATAAAAGTGGACCTAACTACTAAGTGATTCCTTATTTTTAAATTCTTGAACTTTTTCATCACATTGAAATGGATAAAAACAAGGTCAGCACAAGACAGAAAATAAAAATAAAGAAAAAGTCTTTTGATTTGTACAGCGTTTTCCTTGGTCCACGTTTTCACTAGTGTATTCATGCTCAAGCCTTCCTTAGAGCTTCTTCATTTCTTCAGTAAAAGAAGTAGTATTTCCGGAGCAGACACATGATAGGGAGATTAGGAATCAGTCTCCCCACTCAGAAAAGAAGCATGAATGCATAAGACACATCTGAGTGTGGGGACAGACAAAAGACCAAGCCCCAGGGTTCCAGGGCAGGGGAATGCCCTTCATCCTGCAGGAGGACCCTGCGATGTAGCCCTGGGTATAAACAAGGGCGGGAGACACTCTGCATCAAACTTTTGCCAAAATAGGAAAAAGGAATCAACAGCTGTAGCCAAATAATATTTCACTGCAAGTAGAAAAACAGGCAGAAAAAACTACCCTGTCACCTCTTCTGTGAAAAGCAAAAATAAAGTTGTATTTCATCCTTAATTTTCCACCTTGTGGGCAAAAATAAAAGGAAAATTACTTCTGGGCAATCTTGCACGTATTACGGAATAATGAGCCATTTTAGGCAGTTGAACAAGAAGCAGGACAACGAATGTTCTCTGCAGAGTGTAGTCGTGTTGTTTCCAGAAGTGAATCTTACCAAGAAACCAAAAGGAAGCTGGTGACATACACCAGCATTGGCCAGTCACATTTATCATGAGCAGACAGTGGGAGGCTTGGGTGTAAAGTGGAAGCTTAACACTTGGAGGCTGATATGACTCACACTGGCACCCTCACTGCCACGTGGCTCTCTACCTACAGCATCAAGGCCACTCGTTTCACACCAACTCCCCTCCCCTTGCCTTGTAACTTGATTCACTGAACAATCCAATGAACTATTCCATAAAGTCAGCTATTAAGATGGTTCCAAACATCACTAAACCAATCAGCTTTCAAGGCAAGCTTATAATTGCACAGATGTGGTCCCTCTATATCTCTGTTAGCTGGATTCTAAGATGACCCCCAAGATCCCTTTCTCTGGCGTGTACGCCCTATATCCTCCTTCAATGTGAGAGGTATCTGTATATCCTCCTTCAATGTGAGAGGTATCTGTGACTACAATGGGGTACCACTCTCATAATTATGCTATATCATATGAAAGAAGGGATTCATAGATGTAATCAAGATGCCTAAATAGTTGGTTTCTACTTACTTGAAGGACAGATTATCCGGGATGGGCCTTACTTATAAGAGGTCAGACAAATGCAAAGTGAGAGAGATTTATCCTCTGGTGTTGTGGAAGCAAACAAACATGTTGTGAGCTTCTTATAGAGCAGGTAATGTGGCAAGAAACTGATGGTAGCCTCTGGGAACTAAGAGTGGTCCCAGCTAACAGCTAGCCAGAAGTAGGTAGAGGGAATTCAACAACTGCAAGGAAATGAATTCTCCCAACCACCAGTGAGATTGGAAAAGGAACCTCAACCTCACTTAGGACAACTGATTTCAGCCTGGTGAGTCTCTGAGCAGAAGACCAAGCTCACCCATATCCAGATTTCTGATTCATGGGATAATAAATGTATGTTGTTTTAAGCCACTAAGTTTGGGGATACTTCTTAATGCAATAATACAAAAGTAATAAATCTATACTCAAGCCTTGAATTTTGATTAAAATATCCTAGTCTGAGTTCTGAGATGTAGAGAGGACTTATTAGTATGGCAGAAGCAGTTAATGAGCTTATCTATCAGTTGGAAAAAAGTGTCTCTATTGTTTCAGTGGAGGGCATGTGGTGGCCATTTATGCTGTTCATCAAGGATTTTCAGTTCTTATGGATAAAAAAAAATGTGGTATATATACACATTGGATTGCTCAGCCATAAAGAAGAATGAAATTATGGCATTTTCCAGTAAATAGATGGAACTGGAGACTCTCATGCTAATTGAAATAAGCCAATCTCCAAAAACCAAATGCCAAATGTTCTCTCTGATATGAGGATGCTAATATACAATAAGAGGTTGGGAAAGGAAGATAAAAGTACTTTGGATTAGACAAAGCAGAATGAAGGGAATGGAGGGGGTAATGGGAATAGGAAAAAACAGTAGAATGAATCAGACATAACTTTCTTTCCTATGTTCATATATGAATACGTGACCAGTGTAAATCCACATCTGTACAATCAAAAGAATGGGAAGTTATACTCTATGTATGTACAATATGTCAAAACACACTCTACTGTCATGTATAACTAAAAAGAACAAATAAAAAAAAAAAGAAAGAAAAAAGTATTTTCAGTTCTTCTCCTCTCTGGAAAATTATGGCCCTTTATTGTCTGTTGCTCTTGGTAATCCTGATTGCATGGACCATATGCATCATATTGGTCAATGCAATTGAGAGCAGAAGTGATACATATCAGTTCTGAGCCAGGGAGTTTTATCAGTACATGACTCTCCAGAGCTCGTTCTCCTTCTGCTAGTAGTATACAACAATGTTCCTGATAGCTTGGTTATTAAAGTAAGGTATATGGGGCAGATTTCATCCTCTGACTAATGATGGATCTTTAATGTGAGTAAAAAATTACTTTTTTTGATTTTTAAGGCCCTACTATTTTATGGTTGGTTGTTACTGCAGCATAAGTTAGTCCATGCTGACTTAAATGGGGGAATTACTGAACAACGAAGCCCAAAAAGACAGCCAAAGACACAGAAACAAGAAAATCAAGAGGATAAGAGGATATATAATATCTTTCATGTTTTTGTGTACCTAAATGATTCTCTCTTATTATAAAAAACAAACGAAAGCCTCAAGTAAGTGAAAGCAGAAGAGAGAAAAGTAAAAATGTCACTCATTACTTGTGTACATTGAAAAGCCAGACAGTCACAGGTGCTGGTCATGTCTGAGAAGATCAGAACTAGCAGAGTGGTTGGCTCTTTGCCCTGCAGGGGAACAGGAGGGAAGCTGCTCTTGGACAACTCTTCTCAGGACAAATGCCATCCTGTTTTTGGAGTTTCCACACTCCTTTAATTGCGAGAGCTTGGAAGAGAGAGTCTTCATAGCATGCTGAATGATATTGCCAAAGATAACTTACAGGGAGTGTGTCTACCTAGCAGAGACAGACAGACAACAAAAACAAAAGTTCTGATGAAAAATAAAGTACTATCATAGCAGAGAAGAGATGTGCTGTAAAACCCTGATATTCAAAGGGACAGAAGTAGCTCTGGATGGATAGAAAGACCGAGTTAAGTGATCAGTTGGATAGGTTTTAGGACCCTTGGGAAACAGTTGAATGGGTGCTGTGGCAAACACTCAACTTATTATTATTATTTTTTTTAAGACTAAAGGTTTTATTGTGCTTTTGTTTTTGTTTTTTTTTCATCTTTTTTTTTTTATTGGTTGTTCACAACATTACAAAGCTCTTGACATAACATACTTCATACATTGGACTGAAGTGGGTTATGAACCCCCAATTTTACCCCAAATGCAGATTGCAGAGTCACATCGGTTACACTTCCACAATTTTACATAATGTCCTATTGGTCATTGTTGTATTCTGCTACCTTTCCTATCCCCTACTATCCCCCCTCCCCTCTCCTCCCAACTTCTCTCTCTACCCCATCTACTGTAATTCATTTCTCTCCTTGTTTATTTTCCCATTCCCTCACAACCTCTTGTATGTAATTTTGTATAGCAATGAGGGTCTCCCTTCATTTCCATGCAATTTCCCTTTTCTCACCCTTTCCCTCCCATCTCATGTCTCTGTTTAATGTTAATCTTTTCTTCCTACTCTTCCTCCCTGCTCTGTTCATAGTTGCTCTCATTATATCAAAGAAGACATTTGGTATTTGTTTTTTAGGGATTGGCTAGCTTCACTAAGCATAATCTGCTCTAGTGCCATCCATTTCCCTGCAAATTCTATGATTTTGTCATTTTTTATTGCTGCATAGTACTCCATTGTGTATAGATGCCACATTTTTTTCATCTACTGAGGGGCATCTGGGTTGGTTCCACAGTCTAGCAATTGTGAATTGTGCTGCTATGAACATGGATGTGGCAGTATCCCTGTAGCATGCTCTTTTAAGGTCTTCAGGGAATAGTCCAAGAAGGGCAATAGCAGGGTCAAATGGTGGTTCCATTCCCATCTTTCCCAGGAATCTCCAAACTGCTTTCCAAATTGGCCGCACCAATTTGCAGTCCCACCAGCAATGTACAAGTGTACCCTTTTCTCCACAACCTCTCCAGCACTTGTTGTTGTTTGACTTCATAGTGGCTGCCAATCTTACTGGAGGCAAACACTCAACTTAGATCTTAAAGATAAGAGGTTCTGGTGAAACGTTCTGTGGTAAATTAACAGAAATTCCATTCTAGCAGGTTTGGATTTTTGAAGATAAAATACCACTGGCTCTGCAAATGATAGGAGACTTACAGCAGACATTTATAAATTAAGCTAACCCTATGTATATCTTCTCAAAGTGTTATTCTGTTCAGACACATCAATAATGCATAGCCAAGGAGACAGATTTAACAGTGAAACAGGCCTCCTGACTCCAGCATCTGGTAATTCTTGACCAATTATACCAGAACTGAATGGATTCCATTCTCAGGGAGCCAAATTTGATTAAAAAAAAAAAAAAGATACAGAACCAAGACCTAGAAATGGACACTCTGACTTGTAGAGCATTTTTCAATTTGAATATATATTGGCTGTGTCTATGTAGTAAGAGGAAATGGAATACTGCAGCCCTGACTAATTCAGGCCATAAGTTTATATTTACAATGAAAACATAAAGTAATTATGACAAAATAGGTTGTTAAATTGAATCACCTATGGTAATTGCTTCAATTCCCTCACCCCACCTTTTTTCTATAGATGTGTAGTCATAGCCTTTGGGAATGATGAGGATATTGTGGATGCCAGAATATCGTCCCAAGGGACACACTTCTAGATAGTCCAAAAGCTACTCTAGCTGCAAAATATTTGCCTACTAGTCATATGCTCTCCTCATTCCAATGCTAGGTGACGTGACCAGCAAATGGCTACTATAGGCAAGCTGGTTACTGTATTTTTCAAGTTCTATCTTGATTTCTCTGGACCTTAAGTTAAATGGAAGATAAGAATGAAGTATAGCATTCTCGAAAGCAACGTTATTTTGCTCTCACAATCAGTATTCACAACAGAGAGAGGCAGCAGTTTAGGGTGCATTTAAATGTAACTAACTGCATCAAATTTAACAGATTAATTCACAAAGAGATACTGGAACAGGCAAGTGATGGTTTCGTGCTCTGCCCAAAATTATAAGAGGGGGGCACAAATGAGATAATTTAGGTCTTTTTAAAGAGTCATTTCCTTTCAAGAACCTGTTATCCCCCCTACCCTGGCTTCTCAGCTTTTCTTCTAAATAGCATTGCTGACGCTTTATCAGTTAATCAATAAGACATGATACAGAGTATGGTTATCATAAAATAATCATACCCTGGAGCATTTTGAGGCATGAGCCACTTGTCTCTAATCAGATTGGGTTGAGATTACCGTTGGATAACCACACTCCTGGGAACAGTCTCATTTCTATTATGAGTACATTTTATAATAGGGAAAAATGTACATTTCTGCAGGGGAAAATGAAGTTGGTAGTGTATACCTAGCAATCATTTCAGTTGAGCTGAGAAACATTTCTCTTTTTGAACCACGTCAAACTCTGCTTCGTCTATTCAAGTAATGTCAGAGAAAAGAGGCACCACACACTCGGTGTGGGGAATCCAGTACAATAGAAGCTGTATTTTACTTTGGCATTGCAAGCTTCAAATTATATGCAAACATTCAAAAAGGGCATCTGAAACTTGGCATGCATGTTTATAAATGGCACACTTTGAATCTGGAGTGGGCTTAGGTGTGTAGGTTACAATACCGGATGATCTCCCATGTAAAAATGGAACAAAGCCTTTCTCTAACTTCCCACAGAGCAAGATGTTCATTTCTGCTTCAATTATAATCCTAGGCACACTGGAGATTCCATTAAGAGCAATTTCCATCTCTTCCTCCTTATCCTGACTAGCCAAAAATTTTAATCAAATTACATATATTAGAAAGTTAAAGACAGAAAAGCCTGGTGAGCCATGAGATACACTATACAACAGTGTAACAGTAGCTTAGAATGGTGGAAAAACCCATTGATGAACCCACTGTAGGCTCCAGAGATGATTATAAATGCTTAGAGCCCTAGGTTCTAATCCTGTTTTTATTTATGTTTTTACACATAGGTAGATTTATATCCAGGGACTTTTAACATGGGATAAATGATGAAAGAAAAAAAGAGATGGTAAGATAACATATGCTAATTGCTCTGTGATGGAAATAATATTTGTAACTAATAATGAAGGAGAAAAGAAAACCCAATGATATTATTGCCATATTGATAGAATCAGATGCCTAATACTCTTTGTGCTGTTCTTGTTAGTTACATAACTCTCATAATAAAATAAAATTATTTCAGGTTGGTTTTTTGGAATGAAAGGAGAGAAGGTAAGAAAAAGAGAAACAGTCTTATTTTATGGATTTATTACATTAGAATTAAATTTAGTCTCTATATGGCAATACTGCATTTGATTAATGATACCCCCTTGCAATGCCAGTTATTTCAAGAGTCTCAGAATGTCTGTCTTGGGTCCAACAATTGCTTAATCCTTCCTACTATTTCATTTCCTCAGAATTCTACTTGATCTTTGTAAAACAGTGAGGGCAGCTGGGCTCCTGGCTTGAAAGAAATGAAGCCTGGCCAGAAAGAAACTAAGCAAAGATTTGTATTAGTCATTTAAAAATTCAACTCACACAACTAGATGGAAGCATCTAGTTTTAGTTATTCAGAGAGCAGAAAGGCTCCCTATCTCAGATTCCCCCAAGTTGGGAGATTACTTGTGTTTCATACTTAAAAGTCACATTTTGCCTTGCGCAGAACAGCCCAAAGGCAGCCAGAGCCAATGTGAACTGTCCTGCCACCTCACACCTCCCAGGATGAAAGCCCTCCAGGGCTGTGTAGGTGGAGCTGGAGTGATAGGGCCTGAGAAACTCTTTGAGAAGCAGTGAGAGCCTGGTTGGCCATTCTCTTGACTGATTGGGGTTCCAAGGGGACTCTTTCCACTATCTTAACATCTCTGTCCTGTCATTCCCTACAGCCTCAACTGTGACATCACCACTTGACCAGACAGCTTTCTTCAAGGTCTTTGCATGGTAAGGGGATGGGCTTCACCAACATCCTCCTTGATGGTTGACTCTTGTCAATCACCCTGCTCTTAAAATTCCTTCCTATTTATAGGACAATTCATTATCAGTTTCTTACATTCTTCTGATCTTTCTCTACTTCTGTAGGTCCTCTTTCTTCCTTAAATATTAAACAGCTTCCCCAAACCAAGAGAGTCTTTTGCCCTTTTGTTTTCATCTCTGTGTAATGTATCCTCTCTCAAACCAACTGTCAAATCCACAAGTCCCACTTGACTTTTCACCTGTTATTAGCTTATCACCTTCCACCAACACTCAAAACTGACTTACTGTGGTATGCAGATGCAGATGGCACCCATGAATGCCTCCAGCCTGGTGTCTGTATCTTTATGTAACCCTCTCTTCTTAACTGTGAGAAGAACCTGTGGCTTGCGTCAAACCAACAGAATATAGCAAAGGTAAAGGGATTTAGCAAATGTGATTTAAGGATCCTAATCAGTTGATTTTGAGTTGGGTGGGCCTGACCTATTCAGATGAGCCCTTTAACACTGGGTATATGCATTCCCTAAAATAAGAGATTTGAAGCAAGGAACTCTCCTGTTGAATTTTTTTTTTGGGGGGGGGTACTGAGGATTTAATTCAGGGTTGCTTTACCACAGGCTACATCTCCAGACCTTTTTGTTGTTGTTGTTGTTTTTAGTTGAACATGACAGCAGAGTATATTTTGACATAGTTATACAAACAAGGGAGTATATCTTATTCAATTAGGAGCCCAGTCTTGTGGTTGTGCATGATGTGGGGATTCACTGTGTATATTCATATATGTACATAGGAAAGTTAAGTCAGATTCATTCCACTGTATTTCCTATTCCTGTATCCTCTGCTCCCTTTGCTTCATTTCCCTTTTGTCTAATCTACTGAACTTCTAGTCTTCCCTGCCCCCTGTCGTTATCATCTACATATTAGTGAGAACATTCGACCTTTGTTTTTTTTGGGATTGGCTTATTTTGCTTAGCATAATAGTCTCCAGATCCATCCATTCACTCACTGGCATAAGTCATAGTCATTCTTTTTATGACTGAGTAATATTCCATTGTGTATTTGTACCAAGTTTTCTTTATTTATTCATTTGTTGAAGGACACCTAGGTTTGTTCCATAGCTTAGCTACTGGGAATTGAGCTGGTATAAACATTGATGTGGCTGTGTCATTATAGTATGCTGATTTTAAGTCCTTTGTGTATATACTAAGGAGTGGGATAACTAGGTCAAATTATCTCCTGCCCCCTTTATTTTTAAATTTGAGACAGGGTCTTGCTAAGTTTCCCAGGCTGATCTCCAATTTGTAATCCTTCTGCCTCCTCCTCCCAACTCACTGGGGTTATAGGTGGGTGCCACAATGCTCAGCCTCTGTTTTAAAAAAGCAAATAACCACATTGTGAACTGGCCATGGATAAGACAGCCTCTAGAAGCTGAGAGCCTTAGTCCTTTAACTGCAAGGAACTGAGTTCTGCCAAGAGTCCAGGTGAGCTTATAAGAAGATCCCAAGTTCCAGATGAGAGCATCAGCCTGTGGAATCCTGAGCAAAGGACACAGCTTAGCTGTACCTGACCTCCTGACCCACAGAAATCCTGGTGGTAATTTGTTTTGCAACAATAGAAACTTACCCTCCCAACTGCTTTATTATTATCATTTTGTGTTCAAAGTGTGAAACTTACCTCATTCCCTTTATTAGGTACCAAAATCTATCATTTTTTTCTTGACCAATATCTATTGAATTATTCAAACGACATCCCTCTATTTTATTCAAATCATTAATTCAGCAAAGATTTGTGTCCAGCTCTGGGTATGCAATGATGAGGCCAGAATGATTCCTGCCCTTATGCAAAGTAAAGGGGCCAAAATGAACATTGAATATATAATTGCAGGAGGTGCTGAAGTTCTCTAAGGGACTTGGACCTCATGTGGTGGGAGGGGAGTCCTCACCACCTCAAGGCTGAGTTGTGCCAGCCTCCTACTTTGTCTCTTTCTCTTTCCTCCAGGCACAGAGTTACTGGGTTAGTCTTTCCCAAAGATACATTTTAATTTAAGGACATTCACCTCTGTTTGAGGATTTTCAACAGCTCCCTATTACCTTACAGATATAATAAGCAAAATAGTAATAAGGTTGTGGGCAATGTCATTTGTGCCTTATATACTAGTAACAAGAGAAGTTTGAAGACTTGAATGACGCCACAGTAGTGGTGAGTTCCTGTGAGCTAACTCTGAATTGTCTTTTCACACTGTTGCTATCTCCTTGATATTTTAAACTGTTTGTAAAAAATTATTTTTCTAATTATGAGTATGGAGCTTACAAATGTATTACATAAATTAATACAGTCCCCCAAAAGAAAACCAATTAACCCATTTTGGCCCTTATCTCTGGAAAATTTTGACTAGTCTACATGCTTAAAGCTAATCTAAGATCAATATTTGGTTCATGTCTACCCCACAAGACTGTAAAATGAGAGTCACATTTAGGTTTATATCTAAATGACAATAACTCTGAAACCCCCATCTGCCAAAAAAAATAAAGCAGTTGTAGATTCCTTTTGGTACTCCACCTGGCTCCCTCTTTTAGGCCATACACTTATAACTATAGTTTGCAATTTAACAAGACAGAGATTCCTTTTACTCCAAAGAATTTGCCCCGGAGTCTCTTATTAGGAAAGCTATTCCCACCTACAAATCTTGTGGGGAGAAACACTAGTCAAGACTGGCTGACACATGGAATACAAGGACTGACCACCTGCCTCAGGTAGGACCAATTCTGTGATGCAGTCCACCCTCCAGAACTGTTGCGTGGGACCCAACAGAAGCTGACCTCCAGCAAGACCTTGTTTGTAGGTAGCTTTCTTCCCCTCCCCTTTGCTGCTTCCCTCATCCCCTTCTCTTGGGAACATCCCTCAAATCAATCACTTGAACAGGAATTTCCATCCTGGGATCTGCTTTTAAGGAACCAACCCCTGAACAATCCTTCAAAGAATCCCTTGTTTGTTTCTATGAGCCACTAAGAGAGTCTCACTGTGCCTACCACCAATCTGTCATGGTGGACTCCTGTGGCATGCTTCACCTTTCCCTTTTTGATTCAGATGTCCTTGCCACCACCCAGGAATCTAGCTAAATGAACCCCATGTGGTTTCTGAAGAAGGCTCACACTCTGAGAACAACCATGTCCATGCCAGGGATGCTATTTTTTTGGATGTTCCTCAGGTTGCCAGTCTTCAAGATGTCACAGTTGGCTCGACTTCCATGAAGAATTGGAAGAATGGCCTCCCCCTTCACTTTCTGGGCACTTGGCAACAGACCTGCTAGTGCCCAGTTTCTGAAGGTCTGCTTTCTGGCCTTTATTTCTCTAGTGCTGAGGGATTAGGCCCATTTCTAGGGACACATGGCAAAGTCAATGTCATTCTTTTAAAAAATCTTTTTGTAGTCCATGCCCTCAACTAAACACCTCCCTCCTGTGCCAGCTGGAAGCAGAAGTCCCATGGAGTGCAAGGGCGTGTGGGAAGGAAGCACGGTCTGTGCTAGTCTTCTGGTACCTAGCTCAGTCAGCCAGAATTTTTTTTTTTTAATTTGGCTTTTATTTTAAGCCTGTATCAAGGAAACCTCCTTCCTGAAACTATTTTGGATAGAGAACTTCCGTAAAGAAGAACAGATACAACCTGTTTCTGAGAAACTCTCATTTTGTGAAAGTTAATGCACTTAGATACATATGAAGAAACTTTTAAAATATAATTCTTCTAAATCTTACAAAGTTTGTTTGGTTTTATATAAGGAACTTCTAGAATAAAATCCCAGGCAATTTTCAATCTCTTTCATAGAGACTTAAAATTTACAATGGTATTTTCTTACTTTTGAGCATATGGCAAAGATGAATTTTATGGGTAACAAATCTATAGCTATTATCAAGATTTCTGCCTTTAACATTTTGCTACAGTTGCTTTACCATGTATTTACATCTTTGTCTATCCATCTGTCCATCAATGATGGCATTGTAATTATTTTTTAAAAGATATTTTATACTTTGATTTATAACAAAAATACCCCGTATATGGGAGTCTAAATGAAAACAAATTATACTGAATGTTATCTCTTCAATAGCAAAAATACCAGAGACATAATATGGTCTTAAGAAGTGATACTTGACAGAGTGGCCTGGCAAGGAGATCTTAATTTATTTTTTTAAAAAACGCTAGTTTTGGGGCTGAGTCTGTAGCTCAGTGGTAGAGCGCCTGCCTTGCTTGTGTGAGGCCCTGGGTTTGATCCTCAGCACCACATAAAAATGAATAAATAAAGATATTGTGTCCATCTGCAACTAAATAAATATTTTTTAAAAAGCCCCACTAGTTTTGGGTGAATATTGTTTTAACACAGTGGGTAAAGCAGTGGTGAATTAAATCACATGGAAAATTGAGTTGACTACCAGGCAAAGGTTTAAGTAATAATTCTCTAAAGCCCTGATCTACTCAGTCCTTGATGTGGGAAACTATTTTTATTTAATCAGTAAATAAATGTGTCTATTCATTAACACTTGAGTATAAAGTCAGAACTAAAGTTCAGTTACAATATTAATGCACTGAATAGAACCATATATTTCTGCACAATGAAAAGCTCTTAATCACCTCTCTAACATTTACACTGATACGACTGATTTACTTACTTACTTACTTACTTACTTAATTAATTAATTCCATCTGTGATGCCATTTTCACCATGGGTACAGGAGTACTCTACTACTGAGCTACAATTTCTAGCTCTTTTTGAGACAGGGGCACTAAGTTGCCTAGGCTGCCCTGGAAACTGTGATCTTCCTGTCTTAGCCTCCTGAGTAGCTGAGAGTACAAGTATGCACCACAGCACCCTAATGGATAATAGAGATTCTTGAAGGAGAAAATAAAACAAGGCAATAATACAAATATTTAGAAAAAATTTTCCTAAAATAAACAAATATTTGAAACTACATTTAAAACCCATAGTCTTTAAATAAAAAGAAAAAACTCTGAGCATCTGACCTAGGATAAAAAAAAATTAGATGACAGACCATTTTGACACCAATTATTCATGGCAGGAGAAAATGGAAGTCACATAATTAATACACTCCAGAAAGGAAAAAGCCAAAGTTTTATACCTAGCAAGTCATATCTTTCATATATACAAACTATTGTCAGTAAGTGAGAACTGAAGGATGTCATTCCTGTGAGTGTTTCTTCAAGGAATCCACTAGAGAATACGCTTTGGACAATGAAATAACTCAGATACCTATAGAAGGATTGGTAGTGATCATTAAATATATAATTATTTGTAGAACTAAGACTAAAGATTAAAAGGTAATAATATGCTCTGACAATGTAGTTATAGTACAGCACAAAAAATGAAGGGGTAGAAAAAGGGAAAGCATATCCAAAAATCAAAAAAGAATTTGAACTGCTTTTAGTAAAAATAATTGCTGGTGATAATATTAGAATTGTTACTCTGAGATTATTGCACATGCTGTTGGGATAAAACAAATGAATTATTATATGATATTCTAATTCTCTCATCCCTTGTGTCTATGAGAACCAAGATTCATGGTGTAGAAAAAAGGAGATACAGAGGAAGCTAAGTAAAAGCTCTATAATCATGAATTTGAATTGAACAAAGTAGCATGCATTTTTTAAAAAAATATATATATATCTCCTGCTTCCATGAAAATCCTAGAAACAATGACCAATCCCCCAGATGGTGGTCTCAAAATATAATTTTCTACTGAAGGAAACCAGAGCTTCTAGAAGAAATGACTGAGGCAAGTATTTTAAGATAAATCAGAAACATATCATACCAGAGTGTAAGTACACTAACAAGTAACTAAAAGAGTGTCTAAAAGATTCAGGGGACAACCTAAAGAGGCTCCTGCTGGACTAAAATGTAACACTTTGAGCTTCAATAAGGACAGGAACTGCAATAAGTTGAAACCCATCAGGTCTGTATAAAGTCATCTGTTTATACTGGTATTTAAAAAAATTCTCTACTTCAGAGGATGACAAGGAATAAATTTATCATTTGAAAAAACTTTTAAAGAATAATCAAGGATTTATCTTGTCTTTCCTACATGGATTGTACTACTGAGTTACCAAACTATAGATGAAAAGAAGAGTTTCTTTAAAAAACTTTTCTAGCTAATAATGCAAATGAAACAACTGAAATATTTCAGTATTTCACCTTTTTTTTCAACCCCTTGAGTTAATACCTCGGGTCAATGATGACATTACAAAAGACAGACAAGCACCTACCACCTTACTGAAGCACCTGAGTTCAATCAAGTGTCTGGATCCAATTTGCAGGAAATTCAGGAGACAGGATCATGTTGAACTGTGCCTTGAACAAAATCTTAGACTGTTGGAAATACTAGAAAAATGCCCAAGTTCTTCAACAAACTAATTGTAGAGGAAATTAAAAGACTTGTTAAAAACTTGGGCAAGACTACACTATAAAGTCTAAGGATGCACACTTGAGGGATAACATCACTAAGAAACAAAAGGAAGAGTTTACTATAAGTCAGAGAGTAGCTAATTCTGGAGGCAGATATTTTTTTGACTCTGATGATTAAAAGGGTAATGATAATAACTCCTTAAACTATGAGATGAGACAGAATGAGATGATACAGGATAAATAAGATGAGGTGAGAAAAAAATGAGGTAAGATGGGATGAGAGTGAGTTTGAGATTGTGATTTCGATTGGAATAATTTTGAAATAAAGATAAATTGAGGAAGAGGAAGAAGGGACATGAAAAGAAATAAAAGGAGTAGTTGAGAACACTGAAGAGTTATAGTATTTTGGTAAATGCAGAGATTGAGCAGATAATTATAATGGTGTTGACAACAATGATTAGCATACATTGAGCATTTACTGTATGTCAGGCACTGAGCTCAGCACTTTAACTGCATTATCTCCTATAATCCTCACAAAGCCCTCTGGGATGAGCTCAATTAGATGCATGCTTCTTCTTTATCCCTTAGGCAGATAGTTCTAAGGTGCATTTTAAAAACTCTTCAGAGTCTCATGAACCCTGTAGCAGAGGCCAACTCCATAACAGTACCTTGGACTAGCTTTCCTCTGTTCTGCAATTGCTCACTTTAGCTCCCTGGAATTTTCCCCCAAACCATCAGTATACAAGTCTTTGTCTCTGCTCTTGGGGGAATAAAAGAGGTATCAATTGGGTTGCATGCTGCCAAGAGGAATCTGGATGATCAATTTCCGTGAAGTAATGCAGGCAGAAGCTCAGAGAAGGTTGGAGAAAACAGGAGATGAGGAAATGGAGACAGCCAACTGCAAATCCTTGGACAGTTGACCTCTCAGTTTCTCTCTCTCTCTTTTTTTTTAAGAGAGAGAGGAGAGAGAGAGAGAGAAAACTTTTGATATTTATTTTTCAGTTTTTGGCGGACACAACATCTTTGTAATGTGGTGCTGAGGATCGAACCCGGGCCACACGCATGCCTGGTGAGCACGCTACCACTTGAGCCACATCCCCAGCCCTCTCTCTCTTTTTAAAATAAATTATGTTTGCTAGTGACTGGGGAGAAGAGAAATGAGCCCCTAGCTAGGAATGGTATGTAGGGCCAAGGACAAAGAGACAGCAGATGACAGGAATGATGAGTGTCTAGCATAAGAGAAGAAACTCGCAGAAAATGGGGAATTGAGGGGAGAGTGGTAGTGTACGATCTTGAGCCTCAGTGTAGGGTTGGCTTCCAGACCGACCAGGGACTCCTCATTTATAGAATTGGAAGGAAGGCAGAGTACAAACAGGTATGAATGTGGGTAGGTTTGATGGTTTAGATGGTGAGAGGAAAAAAAAAAAGGAATTCGGGACAGTTGCTTCTATTTTCTCAAGGAGTTTTGTTTTAAGGTCAAAGCTGAGGAAGGGCAATAGGGACAAAGCAAGTTTGAGCAATAAAGGGAAGTAAAATAATTTTGGAAACTGAGAACAAATATTTTGAGCAAGTGATTGCTAAATGGTACTGAGCACCTATTTATTTTACTGGAAAGGCTGCTAACTAATTTCTGCTCCATTTTGGGGGCAGGTAGCTTTTATCTAGGTATTATTTATTTCAAAACAAAACAAACAAACAAACAAAAACCCCCTCATTGTTAACAACCTAATGAATTGGAAAGACTATAATGAAGAAGAGTAACATAGAGCTAGCTTCTCAGACCAAAAGCAAGTTGTTAATGAGGGCCAGCTGAAGGATGATTGCTGAAAGGAGGGAGGCCCAAGGGGGAACATTAGTTTGGGTCACAAAATTAGCTAAATGTTGTCAATGTACATCAAAAAACTTTTGCTGGGAGCTGGGGGGTTTATCTCAGTTGTAGAGCACATGCTTTATATGAGCAAGGGCCTGGGTTCAATCTGTAACACCAAAAACAACAACAACAAACTAAAAAACTCTTGCTTCTAATGCACAGGTGACTTTTCACAAGCAGTACACTTTAGAATATGTATGTTTCCTCAAACAATGAATTAAATAGAAAGATACTATTCCTCCTATCAACAGCTCAGTTGGCTTCCCAAACTGAGAGGCTTCTGCCCAAGCAGAGAAGCCTCTAAGTACCGCACTGAGCAATGACATCACTCTTTCCCTAGTTACTCAACATGGAGGCAGAAATGAATCAGCTGGATATAAATGCAATATCTAATGGGGTGGGAGTGCTATAACTTTTTATGGCCATGGGATCTGTCATCCCTGTAATTTAAAATGTGGTCACTCAAAACATGTAACAAAAAATGTTATGGAGCCTGTCAACGTCTTGCTTATTAGGGTGCTGGAAAAATATGTTCTATATTCATTTATTCTGGTGGAAGCTGTAAGCAGCTGGTTCATTGGCTATACCTAAACTCCTAAATTAGGGTTTTGTGGATATGTCAACACCAAAATAGGCACATTATTTTGTATCTTACAAGAGCTAGTCTATATATAACAAGTATCTAGTAAATATCACAAGATTTTAAAATATGTATGTTTGTTTACATAGTATACATGGTTCATTCCCTTCAGCTAAATTATACCCTCTCATGCAGACACCCTAAGAAGCTGAAACAATCCTGTTCCTACCTTGATATGAAACTCATTGTCACTTTTTTCTTTGTGCTTATCATCATATGTAACTACCAAGTAGTCTGGGTTTTTTTTGTTTTAAGTGATTTGTCTTTGACAATTGTCATAACTTTTTGGAGCAAACATAATAAAAAAACCAGAATGATCATTCCCATTTTACAGCTGGCAAAACTAAAGAATATAAAGTTTAAATGTTCTATGCAAATTCATCTTTTATAGTTGAAAATATTTTTCAGACTGTTTTTGCAGACTGGATGTAAAATGAGAGGCCTGCAACTGGTGCCTTACCCTCACGTCTAGGGTCTGGGGTGTTGTATTTGAGTGCTAAGCTTAGTATATAGTAACTAGGAGGGAAAACACACGGTTAATGGCTAATGGACACAGTACCAAGGTAACCACTCATCATGCCTGAACAAAGGATATTCTCTACCAGAAACGTAGAACTGTTCCTGAGCTAGTATGTTGGAGTGTTGGGCCCACATTTTCTTCTAGTATGCGCAGGGTTTCTGGTCTAATTTCTAGGTGTTTGATCCACTTTGAGTTGAGTTTTGTGCAGGGTGAGACAGGAGTTAAATTTCATTCTACTACATACGAATTTCCAATTTTCCCACAGGAATGGGGTCCTAATTAGACTAAGATAAATATGAATGATTATATAAAAATGGATCCTACTGTCATGTATAACTAAAAAGAACCAATACAAAAATTAAAAAAAAAAATTCAAGAGCAACCAAAAAAATTGTAGAAAAGGATTTTCAGCAATTCTGCAAAAACTCTCAGTTTTTCAGTGTTTAACAATATTATTACCTCTTTTGGAAAATAATTTTTCTAGTCTTTGGTTTACCTAGTAATAAGTTTTCAATTATTTTTTTGGAGGTTTTCTTTTTAATTTGAATAATATCTTTCTTAGCTATCTTTTCAGTTCATGATTCCTAAATAAAAGTTTACTCTTTTTTTTGAATTTTAGGATAATATACTATGGTTATTAATCTAATAAAAGTCCATGTAGATGTGCAGTCTGTATTTCTTTTCATTTTTTAAAAATTATAAGATGGCAAAGAAATTGAGAACCAATTGGTTAATAGATCAACTGATAGGATCAGTTTTAGGCACAATATCTTCAGGCATGAGTTTCCATTAATTTTTTAATATATGTCTCTTATTTTTAGTTATTCCAGATTACACATTTAAAATAATTTATCATGTTTAATTTTGCTAAATTTGCAGATTTTACAACAGTTTAAATGTTCAAGCAGCTCTAATAGCCTTGTCATAAACATCATCTTTCTTTTTGACTCTCACGATACTATCCTTTGCACCATTTTGAATTCTGGTTGAAGATGCTCGTTTATCTTGTTAGATCTAAATAATGATTGTTTTATGACTTCCTGACTTTTCCATTTTAGGTATTATTATCTTAATTTCCCAATAAAGAAGATAAGGATTTAGTTATCATTTACTTCTTCTGCACAAATTCACACTTTGAATCTCTAAACTTAGTTCTAAAACAGTTTTGGTTAGATCACTATTCAGTGCTTACATGAGTTAGGTGCTAGCCCCTCCTGCACTATATAATATACTATGATTATTTTTCCTTCCCTATTTTTTTATTGAACCCAAGGCACATAGATTTAGATTAATTATAACAATTATTCATGACACCTATTTATCACTGGTCTATGCATGGCTGTCTTTTATTTCCTTATTTGAATTAGCTGTTTTAAATAATGCAATTATTTTTTTTTTAATTTTTTTTATTGGTTGTTCAAAACATTACAAAGCTCATGACATATCATCTTCCATACATTTGATTCAAGTGGGTTATGAACTCCCATTTTTTACCCCAAATACAAGTTGCAGAATCACATCGGTTACACATCCACATTTTTGCATAATACCATATTAATGACTGTTGTATTTTGCTACCTTTCCTATCCCCTACTATCCCCCCTCCCCTTCCCTCTCATTTTCCCTCTCTACCCCATCTGCTGTTGTTTAATTCTCTCCCTTGTTTTTTTTTCCCCTTTCCCCTCACAAACTCTTATATGTAATTTTGTGTAACAATGAGGGTCTCCTTCCATTTCCATATAGTTTCCCTTCTCTCTCCCTTTCTCCTACCTCAGATGATGTTTATATGACCTGTTATAGGTAAGTTGTACACTCTTTTCATAGAATATTTTATTGACATGAGGGGAAAAGCAGGTTATGGTGGAGTATGTATCAAAATGATATTGTTTTTTGGGGGCTGGGGATGTGGCTCAAGCGGTAGCACGCTCGCCTGGCATGCGTGCGGCCCGGGTTCGATCCTCAGCACCACATACCAACAAAGATGCTGTGTCTGCCGAGAACTAAAAAATAAATATTAAAAATTCTCTCTCTCTCTCTCTTAAAAAATGATATTGTTTTTGTAAATATTTGTGTGGATGTATACATATAAGAAAATTAACCAAAAAAAAAAATGCAATTAGCACCTTTGAACTGGCACCTAAAATGAAAGCTAGACTTGTAAATAACCTTTATCTAACCATCTTCTCACTGACAACCTAACCATCCTTCTACCTCTCTTTACCTAAACGAACCATAGTCCCTGAATCTTGTTTTTGTCATGTCCTTACTTTCTTCTTTATATAACTTTATAGAGATGATCAAAGCTAGCGATTATAAACAAAGCTAGTTTTGGGGTTCACTTTAATGGCAATTTTTGTAACTGGAATTATTTCATGGAGAATAAGTTGAAATTCTAGACAAAGTTTTTTTTTTTTCCTGTTTGAAATTATCAGAGATAACAAAACAGAGAAGAATTATAAGATTGTGAACAGGAAGAAGAAAAAAACTCAGAGAGGCAAAGTAGGCATTCAGAGCTGTATTTTCCTTAGCCATCTGCAGATTTGGAAGAGGTGACTACATAGCTGAGCAAAGCTTTTGATAGACTCATAAGACCAACAGGACAAAATTGGAGTTCAGTGCCCTAGGGAAGAAGGGTGTAGGATATCTGCTAGGTTTTAGACTGAGATCATTAATAGCTAAATCCTAGGAGTAAAGAGTGAAGGAGAAGTAGACTAGTCCTCATAAATATTGAAGCCTACCTGAAAATTCCTCAGTCCTCTAGGAAATTAAGATGATTCAATATTGCCAATGCTTTTAGCAGTCAACAGGAATCAAACTTGCATATTCACTATAATAAGATGAGCTCTTCTTAGACCTCAGGGAATCTCTATAAGATTTCATGATATGCTTGATACGACCAAAAATAAGAAAACATGATGAAAACCCAAGAGAACAAAAGATAGCAGAGGTTCAAGATAATGGAGTTATCAGACATATACTTTAAAATAATTATATTTGCTATGCTCAAAGAAATAAGAGACAAAAAGAAAATTTTGGTAAAGAACTGGGAGCTATAAGAAAGAGCAGGGCTGGGGATAGGGCTCAGTTGGTAAAGTGCTTGCCTCACATGCACAAGGCCCTGGGTTCAATCCCCAGCACCACCAAAAAAAAAAAAAAAAAAAAAAAAAAAAAACCAAACAAAAAACAAACAAACAAAAAAAAAACAAAACAAAAAAAACACCCAGAAAAAGACTGAAATTCTAGAACAAAACCCCCAAGAGTAAATGAAAGATTAAACATAGTTGAAAGGAGGATTAGTTAACTGAAAGTTACTTGGATAAAAACATCCTAAATGAAGCAAGGAAAAGAATAAAAAGTAATATTTTTTATTATGTCTTGCCTTGATAGTTTTTTTTTGTTTGTTTGTTTTTAGAGGACACAGGAGGGGAGAAAGAAAATTGAAAAGAAGTAATATTTGAATTTTCCTAAAAATGATTAAGTATATAAAGCCAGAGATTCAAGATTCAAATCACAAAAAGGATAAACACACCCCCTCTAGACACATTATACTGTGATTACTTAACCCTGAGAACAAAGAGAAACAGAAAAAAGTCAGAAAAAGACAAGATTGTGCAGGCCTGTAATCCCAGCTGCTTGGGAGGCTGAGGCAGGAGGATCGAGGATTCAAAGCCAGCGTCAGAAACAGCAAGGTACTAAGCAAATTGGTGAGACCCTGTCTCTATATAAAATACAAAATAGGGCTGGGGATGTGGCTCAGTGGTTGAGTCCTCCTAAATTCAATCCCTGGTAGCCCCCCGCCCCCCCAAAAGACAAGACTGCCTTCAAAGAAACATCCAGTAAAACAGCATTAGTGGAAACTATAAGACAATAAAACAATATTTTAAAGTGCAAAAGGAAAATAAGTCCCTGTTAGGTACAGTGGAGTATACCTGTAATTCTAGCCACTTGGGAGACTGAGGTGGGAGGATTCCAAGTTCAAGGTCAGCCTCAGTAATTTAGGGAGAAACTGTCTCAAAATAAAATATAAAAGGGATTTGGGATATGAGCTCAGTGGTAAAGTGCCCCCTACGTTCAATCCCCAGTACTCGGGGGGGGGGGGGAAGAAAAACAAAAATTCCCAACCTAGAATTCTAGTTCCAAAGCTAACCAAAGCAATGCTTTAAAATTGTGGGACATATGTTTTCAAACAAAAACCGAGAATGAAAGGATGTTCAACAATCAGAAGGAAAATAATTCCAGGTAGAAATCTACAAACATGTAAAACAAGTAAAAATTATATATAGAAAATAAGAGAAATCATGTTTTCTGGCATTAAAACAGAAAATTAGAATACATGGGAATGATAAAAGAAATTTAGGTGTTCCAGAAAAACATTAACTTAAAGCAGGGTGAAGTGGCATTTGCCTGTATCCCCAGCTACTTGGGAATTCAAGGCAGGAGAATGAGTGGAGTTCAAGACCCCTGTGTCAAAAAAAAAAAAAAGTTAGGTTTTTATACTTCAAGAATAAAGTTACAATCTCCATAATACCAGTCATAAATGATTTTTAGCTGCTTTTTAAATTTACTATTAAGTACATCACACTATGTAATATTTTGAATTTCTTTATTTTTCTGGTATTGGGTATTGAACCCAGGGGTTCTTAACCACTAAGCTACATTCCCAGCCCCCACCCCCCCTTTTTTTTTTGAGACAGGGACTTGCTAAGTTGCTGAGGCTGGCATTGAACTTTGATCCTCCTGTCTTAGCCTCCAGAGCTTCTAGGGTTATAAGCATGCACCACTATGCCTGGCTTCATTTTAAACTTACGCTATAATAACTAAGATTCATCCGTATATTTATTTGTTTTGACTGTTGCAAACTATTGAAGTTTATTCATCCACTCTCCACCAATGGGAAGCTTTTCAGTTCTTTCCAGGTTTTTACTGAATGGTGTTTTTAAGACTTTTCTTGTTCATATCTCATCATTCATATTAAAAACTTTCTGTGTCCATAAAGAAGGGTTATAAAGTGGGTTTTTCTTCTACTTTGGAAGGTTAATGACAAAACAAAAAATTCTAAAAATCCTACAGCAATGTGTAAAAGACTTTATGAATCTACAACTCCAATATTTGCTATTGCTTGGTCTTCTAAAATTTTACCAATGAAAATGACTATATTATTGAGGTTTTGATTTTCATTTTCCTGATAACCAATAATGTTGAACATCTTCTCTATGGTTTGGATATGGTTTGAGTGTGTTCAACAAAGGTCCATGTGCCAGAAGCTTGGTCCCTAGCATGATGATGATGAGAAGTGGTGGAAGCTTTAAGAGATGGGGCTTAATGGAAGGTGATCATGTCATTGGTCCCTTGGAAGTGATTAATGTAGTTCTCATGGAAACCTGGTTAGTTTCCATGAAAATGTTGTTATAAAAAGACTGTGCCTAGGGTTAGAAGTGTGGCTTAGTAATAAAGCATTTGCCTAGTATGTATGAAGCTCTGGGCTCAATCTTCAGAGCTATAAAATAAAATAAGACAAAACAAAATAAGTGAGCCTGGTTCCAGAATCTCTCTTAACTTCCTGTCTCACCATGTGAACTCTTTCCCACATTCTATGCCATTGTGATGCCATCCAACCCTGAGGACCTCACCAGAGACTGAACAGATGGGGTCGCCTGACCTTGGACTTTTAGCCTCCAGAACTATGAGCTAAATGAATTCCTTTTCTTATAAAGTATCCAGCCTCAAGTGTTTTGGTTTATTAATAGAACATCAGTACAATCTCTTTTTATGTTTATTGGCTAGTTGTGATTTTCTCTTCTATGAAAAAAATATAAATACATTTATTACATGGTGCTAAGGATCAAACCCAGGGCCTGCTCATGCCAAGCACATGCTATACCACCACTGAGCTGTATCCCTAGCCCTGCAAAATACTTCATGATGCTTGCCCATTTTTCATTGTTTGTGGTCTTATTGATTTTTAAAAGTTCATCATATAATCTTGATATTTTTGTCATTTATGTATATTTTGAACATCTCCTTCAAGATCCTAATTTGTCTTTTTACTTGTTTTAAGGTCTTTTAGTGAGTAAAAATTCTTAATAAGCTGTATTATACTGTTTAATTTTCTGTGAAGTTAATGATGTTCTTTTTGTAGATTTGCTAACTTTTGTAGGATTTGTCAGTAATTTAATCCAAGTCCTTCCCAAAGTGTGCACATTTCCTATTAAGAAATTAAATTAGGCATTCGATCAATTTCATCTTCCTGATAATTCCTTCCTGGAGCTCTGTGACCCATTTCTTCCTAGATGTATTCTCTAGGTCCTTTTGTTATGGGAAGACCTCTCTTATACCAGTTCTGCTTGGGTCCTAGGTCTTCCTCTTTTTGCGTTACTTCCTTGTTTGTAGTTTCCTGAGAAAGGAAGCAAGGAAGATATATTTTAACATTTTGTCCCCAAAGCTTGAATGGGCACATTATTGAAATGAAAAATAATTTTTCTTTAGAAATTTGAAGGCATTGTATTATTGTCTTATAGCTTCTACCATTATGAGAAATATAATGGGTGCCTTTCTGGGTTTTTTGTTTGTTTTTTGGTAGTGGGAATCGAACTCAGGGGAACTTTGCCACCGTAGAGGTACATCTCCAGCCCTTTTAAAATTTTTTATCTAGAGACCAGGTCTTGCTAAGTTATTAAGGCTGGCCACAAACTTGTGATCTTCCTATCTCAAGCTTCCCGAGTAGCTGGGGTTACAGGCTTGCACCACCACATCTGGCTGCCTTTCTGATTCTTGATCCTGTTTTGAAACTCATTTCCCAACCTCTCTGGATGTCATAGAATTATCTCTTTGTCCCTAGTGGTTTAAAATGTCATGATATGATATGATATTGTGTGGGTCTATTTCAGACTTCTGTGCTGGCTGACATGCCTTTTACTTCTGAGATATTTTCTTAAATTACTTTTTTGTAGTTTCTCTTTTTCTATTTTCTGCTTTTTTCCCCCTGGAATTCCTATGACTTAGTTATCAAATCTTCTGGAGAGGTCTACTTCTTTTTTTCCCCTCTCCTATTTTATATATATATGTTTTCTTAGCTTCTCTATCTATCTTCCACTTTATCTAAACTGCATGCATATTTGCTATCACAGAATACTAATGATGGTTCACATTTTTGGGAAGTGCCTTTGTTTCTTCCAAGTGTGTTTGGGTCTCAGTCATATCAGAGGCTTTCTGTACCTTTCTGGTGTTCCTGGCTCTTTTGCTTAAACCAAAAGTCGTCCACCAGAAAAGCTGATTAGGAACTCTGCACACATGCATGCAATCTTCACCGTAGGGCAATCTGGCTGAGTTCATTCCTTGGGGGATTCCCACTGTCAAGATCTTAGTTCAGTCTCTTGGGAAGTTCCTGATGTCAGTAACTTACTTCTATTTTTCTGCTAGGAGCATGTTGGTTTGACAGCTAGCAGTCTGGGAGCTGAGAGGGTCAGGGGCAGTGGCTGTGCAAAGTGGGAAAGGGATAAAAGAATAATTGCTTCATTAACACAGTCAGAGAAGCCTTAACCTCATCTTCACCCTCACTTTCCAGAGGTACCTGGGTCTTGGGGGAATTTTGTAATGTAAATCAAGTTTCCATTCAGCTTTCCTAGCCCTCTGCAGCCTGCTATCAGTACCTGTGTGCTTACCAACCTCCACAATTTTGAAGTGTTATCCTCTTTCCTGGTCTCCATAAAGGTTAGCTTTTTAAAGGATTGTCATATCAATTCAACAAGCATATAATGAGCACTTATTATGTGGCAGGTTCACAGAATCATTACAACTTAATGCATTTGTGGGATTTTGACTATTTTCAAATGCTGAACTGGAATCATAGTTATTTCTCAAGCCTCTGTTTTCTCCTTGTAACCACTGGGCTACTTTCTCCAGCTCCAATGTCCTTTATTTATTCTTTTTCTCCAGGGTACCATTAATTCTTTTCTCATCTTCTATCAACTGGAAATATCTTTTCTTATCTTTTTATTTTTTTTAATATTTATTTTTTAGCTGTAGTTGGACACAATACTTTTATTTGTTTTTATGTGGTGCTGAGGATTGAACCCAGGGCCTCAAGTTTGCTAGGCGAGCACACTACCACTGAGCCACAACGCCAGCCCTCATCTTTTTCTTTTAGATTTAAGCACATAACCTATTTCTGAATTGTGCCTTCTTTCTACATAAAAATGCCTCCTTCACCAATTCGCAATACACAGAGAGGACTTTAAACTCCAGCTAGTAAGAAAAACTTCTGCCAATTTGTATTCAAGCTGAAAATGGAGCATCCTCCCCAGTCTGACTGGGCAGTGCCATGATTCTTCCTGTGTCACAGACCTGGCAAGAGTGATTCAGAGCTATCACATATTAAAATGATTATTATTTACTAGACTCCACTACATAGCAGACAGGAATTTTCACACCTGTTAGGCAGCATTGCTTTCTGGAGACACAGTATCTGTATTCCAACCCCTCTAGTGATCAGCTGTATGACCCTGGATGAAATATTTCTTTGTGTTGTTTCCTCTTTTGTAAAACAAGTAAGATAATAATATGGATCTCAAATGACAGCTTTTTCATCTCTAAATGAAGATAATAGTGGTAAGTTCTTCAAAAGATCATTTTGAAGATCACATGACTTATGTCAGGGCCTCAGTTAATCCCTGGGGCACAATGGGCATCATATATTTTCTATCTTCATGATTATATTATCATTATTTTATCATCATGCCATTCAACAGATGAGGAAAGAAAAGTTCAAAGAAATTAACTGACTCTGCCCATGACTAGACAGTAAGTGAACAGCAGAATTAGAAGGTAAACTCAGGCAATTCTGATAACACCTTTTTCAGAGTATCAGTATAATACATGTCCTTTTAAAAATGCATAGTTTTTTAGTCCTAATGATTAAATATTTATTATTTACCAATTATTCATGGATAACATGGATAAGTTGAATAAAACACACTTAGTTGGCAATAAGGGTTTCACAAGTGGATGAGAAGAGACAGTGAGGAGGCTGCCCATGCATGGGGCAGTCTAACATGGGTCTCAACCTGGGCGGGGTGAAGAGGGTATCCATGTGAGGTGAGGGGAGGAAGGAGCAGCTGCAATAGAGCCCAAGGAGGATAACGAGGACATTTGTGCAGGGAAGTGGACAGCAGTAGTGAAAAATATTTGTTACTTACAGAAACCTTCATTAATTAAGGAAATACATGAAAGATAATGGGAGATGAGTTTCTCATTGTCAGAGTAGCGAGTTACAAATACAGAAAGAATGAAAATGAAAATCAACTCTGTGGTATTGGATTGGAATTGAGGGTATTTAATGGTTAAAGAAATGAACATAGTAGTTTGCAAAATTCCCACAAAGAATGCTCTGAGCTCAGGTGGCTTTTGGGTAAATTTTCCGAAACATCTAAGGAAGAAATAATAAAAATTCCATTCAATCCTGCCAAGAAATAGAGGAGAAAATACTTCCCAACTAATTGTCTGTGGCCAACATTACTACGGTACCAAAAATCATACAAAGATATTACAACAAAAAATAACTAAAAACCAATATTCCCCGTGAACATTTATGCAAAATTATCAAATCTAACAAGGTGTTAAGAAGATATCATCATGCAAGTGGGTCTTATCCCAGGAGGGCACAGTCAGCTTAGCATTAGAAAATTAGCCAATGGAATTCATTATGCTAACAAACTGAAAGACAAAAACTTAGAATCATCTCAATTGAGGTAGAAAAGGCATTTGACAAAACCCAGCAGAGATTCTGCTCCACCCCATCAAGGACAACCTCTATTGAAAATCATGTTTCAGAGGGAAGAACATGGACAACTCTCTATTCTATTCTTGAAGGTATTAAAAACTGGGTCTCCACTGCATTCTTGCTACCTGCTGCTCTAGCCTATATTCTAACTTGATGACCTCTTACTAATCACTTAACTTGGTGTTTCCCAAATTCTGTTTCTTGGAACACTAGCATTCCTTGAAACAAAAGCCCTACTTGGAACCTCAAGATGAACAAAACCTGAAGAGTTCTAACTTCTCCACAGGGAAGAAAACATATCCAAGATTTTTTTCTTTCATGGTAATTTCAACCATTGCTGTTATTGCTGTTCCAACAGGGCAAATTATTCTATACTTGCTGCTAAAAGCATTTTATTTTGACTCACCTGTCCATTCTCGCTTATATATTATAAAATAAGTTATGGGAGCTTGAAAAATATCATGGTGAGAGCAGTCTGGAAAAACATTGTGGAAAGGTAGATGTCTCTGGATCTAGCCTGCTACCAGTTTAATCTTTAGACACCAGTTGTACATGAGACTCCTCTGCCTGAATAACTTCCTACCCCCACCATGGAAACTGGCAACTTTTCCTAGATATAATTCCAATTTTTTGATTTCAATATCTTCTATATTCATAAAAGAATCTAAAGCCTTTACCCCAGAAATATTGTCAAGAAATATTTTAAAACCACAGAAGACATCAGTCAAAAAGACACTTTAGGCGGTTCTGTAGAAACACTTTAAGGGTCTTCTCTCTGTACCCAACCAATAGAAAGTCATGCAGCTAAAAGGAAATTTCTTCTGGTGTTTGCTAACACAGTATTTCTTTCTATAAGCATGGAAAACATTAAAGAGAATTGTGTCCTGTGAGAGGTGAGTCTATAAAGAAGCTGGGCACAGGGTCATAAAACTACCACAGAAAAACAAAATTAAAGGGAAATCTAGCAGAGCGTGCTCCTTTTGTGTGTTCAGGGCATAAGAGACTTGTGCTTTGCGCAAAGACCTGCACATCTGAGAAGCAAATAGTTTAAATAAGGTAGTAATATATATAAGAGCACCTTTTGAAAATTACAATCCCCAAGAAAAATAAATCATAAGAATCTTCTCACTGCAAAAAAGAACACATTTGTTAGAACAAAGGCATAAAATGAATCGTGGTGTGGGTATTATGTTAAATTCACAAAAAGTAGTCTTCTTTTCCAGCCTGATTTTGCCTAAGAAAAATTTCAATTAAAGTACCTTTTCCTCAACACTTGAAATAGTTGTTGGATGACTTGTAAAGTACTCATGTTAACTGCATTAGACCAGTGGTCATTTGGTGTACGCAGGAACAAGACTTCAGCTAACTCAGAATAGTGTGATAAACATTTTGATTATTCCTGTGAAGCTTTTGAACAAAGCCCCCCAAACTTATGGCCATAAGGCCAAAATGTGCACGGCAACTTAACTTATGCCTTAACTTATAGCAAAATCAGGCCATGCTTTGAAGCACATACAGGTCTATTCTATCAGAAATAATCATCTCATCTCTCAGCATATTATCTATTTTGTTTTCCATGTCCAAAGGAGATCAAATGGCCCAGATTTTAATTTAAATAGGCCTCACAAATACACTAATATTCCCCATTCTTAGGACATGTACAAAGGAGTAAGGCAGTAAAAACAAACAAACAAAAAACAAAACTGAGGAGAAAACATAGAATTATACTGATTCATTCAAATTATTATTTTCTCTTTCAGGAAAGCAGCTTTCAAAACAGAACAAGTATTAAGCTAAACTAAATCACCTTTGCCACATGCTTAAAATTAAGGAACAGTTAAAGTTCTGGCTATCTGAGAAATTGTACTTATTTGTACAAATAATTTTACTCCAAAGTATTAAAGCAATGGGACTTCACATCTGGCTAGCATTGCAATGACCCCTGGGAAGTACATAAAATAAATGGAAGATACAGTTTCTGCCCTCTATGGACTTTTCATGCTGTGTTAGAATTCTAGAAATGAAATCAGAGATGGTTTAAAACTAAATATAGATTTTCTTAATGAAATGTACTTGTAGACATTAATCTCAAGCAATGGTACAATCTTAAGCAATATCGATACTCTACTTTTTATTTATCACATGAAAATGGCCATCTCTGTGTCAGACAGCACCTGCTACCTTAGAATAGACCGAAAAACCATTAGATTACTACCTCCTTCTCTTTTTCCCATGAGTGGCAGTTATAAGGAATATTTACTCTTAGAGCTATTTGTAGACTGTGCACGTTATTGCTTTCTTGTATGTAACACTTCATATAAAAACACCTTTAAAAACTTAAAGGGTTAGTATGCTAAGCATTACATACATACATGTATTACACACACATACATACTCATAATCTAATAGGCTTGTGAGAAAAAAAGAACAGTGATTCTATATTAGACTTATTATCTTCTGTTGAATACATATTAAGTGTTCAAATGTACTTAAAAATTAAAGAGGGTTTCAAAGTGCATCAAAAGTGCTATACTGTGTCATGAGTATTATTTGAGAGTTTCAAAGATTTATGAGTTTTTGGCTGGTGGTGGAATTGCGTGTATATATCCTTATTCTCTCCCCTCTCTTTCTGTCTCTCTCTCTCAGTTGATACAACTTGCTGATGTTAATGATGCAGAAGCAGTACTTGAGACAAAGGGGCATGTTCCTGTCCTTAGAGCTGCAACAGAGCAGCAGCTCTACTTTGACCTTATACCTAATAGCCTGTCTTTAACTTTCCTGCTTCCACTAGCATTGTTGATTCTAATTTTAGAAAAAGTCTGCTTCTCTGAAATAAAAATAAACAAACCTTAACTAACCCAGCCACATCCACCTATAATTTATTTGACTTAAGCCTTAATCAACCTACTTTTCCTCCATGTCCTTGAATTAGTTGGGTACTAGGTTATTGTGTCATCAAATTATCTCCCTTCCGTCTGCCCTGGATGAAAACCTATAACATTTAATTACTGAAAATACAATATCCTTAAAGTCTCTTTTGGTCATGATCCTAATACAAATCTTGGTCAATAGACAGATAATATCAAGCTATAACATATAATACCAGCAAAAAACTGGATTGGGGCTGGGGTTGTGGCTCAGCAGTAGAGCACTTGTCTAGCACCTTTGAGGCCCTGGGTTTAATCCTCAGCACCACTTAAAAATACATGAAATAAAGGTATTGTGTCCAACTACAAAATAAATATTAAAAAAATCTTGAGTTAAAAAGCCATGCAGTTTTCAACCAAACTTTCTCTCTGAAGGTTTTCCCTGAAGAATATCATGAGATCCTAGATTACAGCTGTGTACCTTCTTTTACACTCCTCAGGGATCATTATGATCAAAGAAAGACTAAAGTAAGAACAGGATCTAGAGCTTACATATTATTAACATATTAGTGTATGGTTTTTGTTTGTTTATTTTGGTACTAGTTATTGAGCCTGTGGGTGCTTTACTACCAAGTAACCTCCCCATTTTATTTTATTTTGAAATAGGGTCTCACTAAGTTGCCCAGCTGGCCTTGAACTTGAAATCTTCCTGCCTCAGCCACCTGATCTGCTGGCCCCACCACATCTGGCCAGTATAGATGGTTTTAACTGAACACTTAACGACAAATTAAGTAAAAGTGGCTTCTAAGTATGTTTTAAAATTAGTGAAATACTTATGGTAAGAGGCTTACTTGTTAATTCATGAAAGTCAAGATCATACCTATTCAGATAATTGCAGCCATCTAGTAGCTTCAATTGTAATTTTAACCATCTAGTAGCTCCAATTATAATTTTAACCATCTAGTAGCTTCAATTGTAATTTTATTTGCTTTAATTTACCTATTTCAAGATACATATAACAAAGTCATTATTTTATTGAGTTACACTATTAGTTTTAAATTTTTATAAGCCAGCATATAGTTATTTGCATAATGCTAAGTTCTGATAAAGGGTATCAACCATGTAAATTCACAATGTATGAGTAAACAATTGTTGCTATGCTTAAAATCACACTTTCCTCAGTTTCTGGACAGCTAGGGATTGCTTACATAAATAAATAATAAGCTGTATATACACAGAAAATAAAATTTTAAATACTTATCTATGTGTCAAATAGTGTTCCTTAGATAAGGCAAATGGACAATTTTCACTCAATGCACATAATACCCCCTCTCTAGATGTTAATGCTGTACTTGATTATAACTCAAAGTAGGAAATCTAAAATAAATGCCCAAAGCATAAAAAAAGGCATCCAGGTAGACTACAGTTACACAAAACTAAGTGCTTAAGAAGCCCTCAGTATCTGAAATTGGAATAGAAGTCTTAGATATAATACTTTTGATATCAGGAAAAAGTATTAATAAATAACAACAACAACAAAAATACAGTCATCTCTTTTATATGTGTGGTCCTTGATGTCTTCTTGTCTTTTGGTGATGGAATCCTCTTTTTTGAGTGTGTGATCCTGCTCAGGCTCATACTCCAAGAAGTCTCTGCTCATCAAGTGAATAAAGAGGATGAGGAAGTTGGAGAGCCAAGAACATCCCACCAAGAGCAGGATCGGATTGCAAAGGAGGAAAAGCCATAACTATGCTCTCCTGCAACCACGAATTGACAGCTTTGTCCAAATCACTAGTTCTCATATCATGTCATGGAACTGGGAACACCTGGGGAGTAAAACAACTCCTAATGCCTATGTACTAGCCCTAGAAATAGTGATTTAATTGGCTCGGTATATGTTCTGGGATTTGGAATTTTAGAGATAGCCAGATGATTCTAATGTGTAGAAAAGTTTGGGAACAACTGGCTTATATTCTTTCATATTTTTGACAACATGGGTTCAAATTAACTTTAGCATGTTTCCAAATCAGTCTCATGCCATTATAAAAAGACTAAGGAAGGACTATTTGTTCTGGAATATTCCCATAACTGAAAATCCATGGAGGTAAACCAAGATTCTAAGCAAAACAACAATATAACTGAATTATTCATCATTGTCAAAAGGAGAATGAAAAGTAGGAACAAAGGCATGAATAAGCTGAGTTTTATTATGTATCTTCAAGACAATAATTAGTATGCATTCTTTTCAAAGCCATGCCATCCAAAAACCAGATTGAAGAATTAGAGAAGAACATAGCCTACACAATGTGTGCTTAAGTAATGACGTGGATTTGTATCACCTAGTCCAGCTTTTGACTTCACTAGATGCAGTAGGGGTAGTTGTTGGAGGAAGGAATAAGAATTGGGCGCTACACATAAACTAAGTTCATTAATGTTCTTGTTGGAAGGAATCAAAATGACCCAGAGGCAGCCAAGTTGAATTACAGGTTTGATGTACATATGAGATACAAGTCAATCAGACATCAGCATTATTTTACACCAGTCTCAAGGCTCAACATGGAGACCTGGTAATCCTTTTTTTCACAGTAAGATCCAGATGTGTTGCCTTGTGCCACTTCCTCTTGCAAAGGATGTAAGCTTTCCAGATTGAAGAAAATAGTTTTAAAAGTTAAGTGTCAGTTTATCCAAAGCAAATAATGAGAATACTAGATACCTTTGTCCCTTAAAAAAGGAGAAAAGAAAAAATATGTCCCACCTACAATAGGGAACAGATTGAAACTGTGGAAAACATACCTTTTCATGTCAGGGATTCACAATAAGAACATGTAACTTTACTCTGATACACAGGGTTAGTGTGTTTAAGCACTCGATATAATGTTCATTTGTAATTATAATGACCCCATCATAATGAAGATATATGGATGTCAACAGCCAAGCTTTTCCACTTCATGACACAATACAATCTGATGTCAGTTGAAAACTCTACCAATGGTTTTACTTGCCTACATGGGGTAAATATATCTAAGAAGATTGTAGTGTGAGTGAAGTATAGCCAGGGGACTAAAAAGAAATAGTGGAAAGCAGCATTTCTGCTTCACTTTCAAAGATTTCTGTGGTTTAATGAAATAGAATGGGTTCTACACATCAGTACAACTAATTCTCAAAATGTTCCTAGTCCTACTGAAATCCGACAGCAAATCACCAAACACAGAGACTTAACAGTAGCTATGTTCTTGATTATTTTCAACTCATCCAGAAAGATGTGCTCTTTTAGCAAGTGACACAGCAATTTGGTTTTCATTTCAAGTGCCAACAACAACCAGTTGTTTATTCTGAGGCCCTAAACTTAACATGTCTGAAACTGACCTGTGCATTTTCCTGTCTTTTGCATTGCATCTCCTCATTGGCTGCCAGGTGACAGGCTTCCATCTGCACTTGCACTGAGCCAGAATCTGGGAGTCAGTGCCAGCTCCTTCCTTTGTGCCCTATCCTTGTGCATCTGGAATAGCAAATCAATCTGCTTCTCAACTCTCCCTTTGCCAAGACCATAGGTCTGTCTCATTGTCATGTCTAGACTGTTGCAGCTACTGTCTGGTTATTCTCTGTCAACACTCCCCCTAGCCCTGTGGAGTTTCTTCCTGCCCTATTACTCAAAAACATATCATCTCCTTGTATTCTCCAAAAATTGTGGGCCTTAATTCCTTGGGCCAGAATGTTTACTCCCCCATGTTCCTGCTGACTAGTTTTTATATTTAGCTTAAGCATTTTCTCTGACTTTATCAGGCTGAGTTAGGGAGTTTCCTCATATGAGCTTCTTACATCATCTTGTAACTCTATTGGAGCATTTGCTACAATGTTGGATTTTTTTTTTTTTAAACATGTTGATGTCTCTCCTTATCTATGAAGGCAGGGTGAGCTCCATATCCTGCTTAGCCTCATAGTTCTTACACTGGGCACTCAGAAAGTGCTTAATAAATTGATCTGTACTAAATCTGTGATTCTTCTACGTACCTGAATTTATAGGACTCTAAAAAATACTGAGATCCAGACCCTAGACTAATACAAACTGCACTTCTGGGGTAAATTCCAGGTACCCACTAGGTGACTCTAATGTGCAGCCAGGGCTGAAAAATACTGTGTAGATCATTTATCTTAAATTGCTAAAGCTGTATCAAGAAAAAGGGAAGTTTGAGGGTCTTTTTTGATTTTTTAAAAAGAGGATATTGTATTGTTTATTTATGGGTAACAAACTGCCCCACAATTGAGCAGCTTAAAGCATCCAACACTTAATCTCAGTCTTTTGGTTAAGAATCTGGACACAGCTTGGCTGAGTTCCCTGGCCAGGATCTCATAAGTGTGCATGTACAGTGTTGGCTGGGGGCTGAGGACATCTCTAGGCTTGGCAGTGGAGGAGAGTGGGCATTCAGGCTCACTCATCTGGCTATTGGCAGGATTCAGTTTCTCATTGGCTGTTGGCCAGGTCTCTTTAATTCCCCTTTCACCAGGACAATGTGTATCAAAGTGAACATTTCAGAGAATAAGAAGGTAGACAAGGGTAAAGAAGAGGTTTTTTTTTTTTTTTTTTTTTTTTGGTATTGGGAATTAAACTCAGGATGCATTACCACAGAGCTACAGGCCCAGCCTTTTTTAGTTTTTTATTTTGAAACAGTGTCTCACTAAGATGCTGAAGCTGACCTAGAACCTGTGATCCTATTGTCTCAGTCTCCAGAATTGCTGGGATTACAGACATGGACCAGATTTTCCCAGCAAGGGAAATCAAATTTTTTGTTAACTAATCCTGGAAGTGAGATCCCATATACTTTTTCCACAGTTTATTCATCAAGACCATGTTAGTGGGTCTAGTTGAAACTCACTATGAAGGGGTAATACAAAGGTACAAATACCAGGAAGTGGGTGTCACTGGTAGCCATTTAGAAGCTTCCTATCACAGGCATTTAATGATAACTTGGTTTCAAAACTACCTTAATGGAATCCCAACTGGATGGTCTTAACCTTAGGAGTATGCACATTAGTGTTAACCTTGTAAAACCTATGCAATAAGCTCGAAAGAGATGTACTTACTAATAATACATTTATATTGTTTAATTAGCTAACTATAGGTGCATTAATTTAAGGCTGTTTAGACAAGATAACATCAAGACAGGTCAGTTTTTGTAACAGTAGCCTTCACAGGGCCTTATGAATTAGGTCAATGTGCTTTTCAAAGATTAAAATTTCTCTGTTTTTATTTTCCTAATATTTTCTTAGTTATAATGAGTTCATAGAAAATAGGCCAAGCATTTTATGGACTCAAAACAAAATTTGTTTTTAGCAAAGAGCAGGTAACAGTAAATCTAAAAGTAAACTACCAAGTAAAATAGGCAAGTTAATGCACTGATATTAAACTTTGATAAGTCTGAGCTATATCCCCAGACTTATTTTGAGACAGGTACTTGCTAAGTTGCTGGGGCTGGCCTCAAATTCGTGATCCTCCTGTCTCACCCTTCCAAGTTGCTGAGATTACAGGCATGTATCACCATGCCTGGCCAATGTACTGATAAAAATAATCAATTATAAGTTTACCTGTCATGCTAGAGGCAAAGACAATGTATTTGGCAACACTGAATATTGATGTCAACTTTGATTTAAGCCTTCTTCAAAGATGCTATCACTATAAAAGGCTCCATTCATCTTTAGACTGCTTACCATTTATTGCTAAGATGGTAAATTAAAGATGCTTATTTAGAAACAGTACACAAAATACTAAATGCAAAAAAGAAACCATTATGAAGACACAAATGACAAACTCTGGAATCCTGATGTTGGCAGCACATTTACAGAAAATCCTAAATTCTGAATCTCTACTGCAACTACAAAATGCCATCTCCTAAATGTCAATTCAGACTTTGTATAGAGAGCACCAGCTTTCCAGATTCAGAGGACTGCCTTAATAGCACTTTTTCCCTTGAATCATTTCTTAATTATTTGGCAAAAATACTTGTAGCTTATAAAAGCTGGTATGATTTTAAAGGGTATGTGGTCATAATGCAAGGTTATAAAAAGATGTAACTGAGAATTGTGCTTTAAGTAGTTTATGCATGGGTGGAAATGACTTACGAACAATCTATCATAGTTTGCTTTTAAAAAGATTAAACAGCACCATTGGGGGAAATCTGCCCTTTCTTTCAGCTGAGGTGGCAATTCTTAGAGACATGATTATGATCACTAAGACCTGAAAGATAAAGTCACAACCAGCTACTATTACCCAACATAAACAATTCTGTGTCAGACACTGTTCATTACAGAAGACCTGAAGATTAAAGCTAGTAACCTAAGGATTGCTGAATCTCTACATCCCTTTAAGAAGCCCCTGAGCTATCCTGTGCTCATGGACTATGCATGGTTGTTTTGAGACTTAAGTTGGAATTTATTACTTAGCAGATGACATTTCACCAATTGAATACAACTGAAAACAGAGGGTCACTTAAACATTTAGTAAGCTTTCTTTTCATAGTAGGAAGAGTTAGCATTCAAAAATTCCTTCGTTATCTAGCCTTGAGCAAATAAATATATATTTGAAACATACTGAGACTAATGTCAGTCTGCTTTCTCTTTTGAGGGAGTTACCAATTATGGCAAAGGAAAAAACTAGAATTAGTGTTGAAGTGGGATTGACAGGATCAGTCCAAAACTGTGGTGTTTAATAGATTGAAACAAAACAAATATAGAGATTTATGTATCTGTCTGAAGGAGTACAAACAGTGACAAAACCAGCAGCAATGAGCAAACCTGGCACTCAAATCTTGGTTCCTGGACATAATTTTTCCATGGAAAGGAAACAGGGCTCTTAGAGAAATAGTTGGGGGAGAGGAGGTACGTAATGAGCCTGGAACATCTTGTTTACCAAGGACTAAGAAAGGATTCAAAGAATGACCAGGACACAAGGACACAGGCATCCTGGTGCTTCCACTGGTCAAATCTGGAACAGTTAAAACATTAAAATAACAATGGATTTTAATCAGTTGACTAAGAAACCATGAGTTCATTTTGTAATAATTGACAAAATGAATGAGGAAGAAGGGGTAACACTTTCTTTTGGAAGAATGTCAACTAGTAAACATTGCTGAAATGATGGAGTTAGAAATCAGTCACTAACACAAGAACTGGGAAGAGGAGCAAGTTTACCTGTCATATAGTCAAGCATTCATAGCTTGGTCAATGGGGACATAATTATCTGCGGCAGATGGCATTGCCCTGCTGCAGATTCCCAGGGGCCTGTATTGATTCTTCCACTGGACTTGCCAAGAATTCCACACTGCATCTCCCAGCCCCCCCACCCACTGACAACTTGGAGTCTTCTGGGTCATATGGGCCAAGTGTCAGGGCCACATGCACTGAAGCCTGGCACTGTTAGAGCTTTTTCCTACTCTGGGCCCCATTCAGAGCTGGCAGCTTTCCATGTCATTTGGTATGTAAGCTGGAGCATCACTTTCTAGTTGTAGAATGCATAGCCTCCAGAACCAAAAGAGGCCTACAACTGCTATACTTCCTTATTGGTTGGTGGTAGAGGATGCAAGATTCAGCAACTGGTCTTTCACTTTGGAGAAGATATAGTGATACTCCCCTGAGCACTGGATCTCAAAAAAGTTTACTTAAGTGGTAGAATTTTAAGTGTTTATCTCCCATACACTGGGGTACTTATATCTTATGAAGGCCTTCAGCATGGTAGCCATCTTTTGCTCATCCTGTCCAATCAATATTATGCTGTCAATAAAATGGATCAGTGCGGAGCTCTAAGTGATACTGAGATGATTCAGATTTCTTAACATTCTATTATGTTTGAGGGTAGGAAAGTTAACAAAGCCCTGATACAAAATTCAGTCTAAATGGATATTGTTTTTTTGAAATTAACTATTTTTGGGTCCTCTTTTCAAAATGGAATGGAATGACATGCATTTGCAAAATCAATGATGGCATACTTCATACACAAGGCTTTACTAATATACTCTAGCAATCAAGTCCAGCATGGAGGCTGGGATCAGGGTTATTTCTTCGTTAAGTCAGCAATACTCTATAAGTCACTCTCTAGGATCCATCCAGTATCTTTAGGAACCAGCTTGGCAAATTAATGAGGGGATTGGGACTACCATACCTCTGTCCTTCAGTTCTTTTTTTTTTTTAAAGACACTTCTTTTTTTTTTTTTAAGAGAGAGAGAGAGAGAGAGAGAGAGAGAGAGAGAGAGAGAGAGAGAGAGAGAGAGAATTTTTTAATATTTATTTGATTTTTTTAGTTTTCGGCAGGCACAACATCTTTGTTTGTATGGGTGCTGAGGATCGAACCCGGGCCACACGCATGCCAGGCGAGTGTGCTACAGCTTGAGCCACATCCCCAGCCTGTCCTTCAGTTCTTAAACTAATCTCTGTTGTCCCCAAGAAATAATTTTGCATGATCTTTTATCTTGGAAGGAGCAAGAGGCAGTTTCAGTGTTACATCTGGCTTTCCCCACTATGACAGCTTTTAATCCACAGGCCCAAGCACCCTTAAAATCCAATCCCAGGATTACTCCACTGGTTCTTCCAAGTACCAGTCAGTGTCTCAATTGGGTTATGCTGGATTTAATCCTAGTTATTGTCTTGGCAGCCAGGAAAGTAAAGGTTGAGAAAAAGACTACCATCTTGTGACACCAGCCTTCTTCATCTTCCAACATAGCTAACATGCTAGGTGGACCACAGGGTCAGAGGAAGTCACAGGGGTATCCATTCAGATGACCCCATCCAATGTTTGGGATCCTAGGTTTCTCCACCCTTATATTAACAGAACTGCCTGAACTAAATATTCAACAATCAAACATATCTGGAGTTCTGTGCCTCTCAACAATTCTTTTTTTTAGTTGTAGATGGACATAATACCTTTATTTTTATGTGGTTCATCTCCCATAGTATACTTATATCTTGAGGATCAAACCCAGTACCTCACACATGCTAGGTAAGCACTCTACCACTGAACTACAACCACCGAACTACAACCCAGCCCAACAATTAGTTCTTTAGTTGCAGTTTAACTGGGGTTTGTCCTTCTACTACAAGTGATAAAGGCTTCTTTACAAGTTACCACAAAGCCTCTCACACTTAAAGACATTAACTGCTTAACAGCTGTTTCTCATTTTCCTTTTGCAGTAACAATACAAGTTAGCAGTAGTCAACCGTCCTTGTAAGCATTATTCCTCCCATATTTTTTCAAATATCTGTATCTTCATATTTACCACAGTATTTCCCTCCACTAGAACACTGTCCAGGTAAACACTAGTAAAATTAAGCTACAACCTTATGCCAGGGACTATAAATGTCCCACCTACCAACAGCATGGCACCTCTTTACTCTGCCAGGTAATGGGCCTGTTCCAATTTTATTACCTCAAAACTAGGTGCCAACATGGGATTAAATGTGCAAGTTTTAACATTTTTTATGTGGTGCTGATGATGGAACTCAGTGCCTCATGGCGAGGCAAGCTCTCTACCACTGAGCCACAACCCCAGCCCTAACTAAATGTGCAAGATTTTTATGAGAGGATGGGGTAGCAGTTGGTAAAGACTGGGTAGACATCACATTACACTGCAAGCCTGACCCCAGTGTAAGACAGATAGGAAGGAAGGTTGGGTGGAAGTGTCCTTGACTGCCACATACAGCTAGAAAGACTTGACAAAGCAAATGGGGAGCCCTTCAGTCTAAGTTGGCTAGCAGAGGAATCTTGTGTCTTCTAGAAACAGACTTGACTGGGTATCTCTGTTTTGCTTTGTCATTGAGCTGTGAAAGAAAAATCTTGGCACAAATGCAGGGACAGATTTCAGAACACAGTAGATGGGGTCCTTGGTCAATAAAGCTTTCAGTAGTTGGGGATCTGAGGTGTATTCTCAAAGCACCATACCATCCTAGTAAGCTGCAAGGCTGGATTCAAACTAGGTAGTTTGGTTCCAAATTTAGAACCACTGCTGCAAAAAGCATCTCTTAGAACTGCAGACATTTGAAATAAATGATCTCAATCATGCTTAAGATTTATACAGAAGTTAGGCCTGACTGATAAAAATCATTAGATTCCTTTAAGGAGTTTGTACTTCATTCTATAGACAGTGAGGGAGGGACACATCACAGATTACTGTATATGAATATATTCCATATGCATTATATATACACAAATGAATAATTTATAGATTCACATGTAGCTTTAGTTTCCTGTGGTATAAAAGGGCTGAGCAGATTTGAAAACAGATGCAACTAAAAATGATTCCTGGACTGCATATATGGTAAGATGGTCAGAAAATGGAGACAAAGCATTCATACCTTCTAGGGTATAAAGATTTAAAAGAAAAAAAGCACCCAGACAAAGTCATTTTCCAACATGTTCTTTATAAAAATCTTACTTGGTATAAGGCAATTCCAATTTTATTTAATTTTTATTATTTTCTCACTAGTGCTGAAAATTATATTCTATTATTTTTGTGCAGAGGCACTCTTTCCACTTAGGCTGTGTGTTAAATATGCATTTACAGATTGAATGAGGAATTTAACCACTACTTGTAACATTAATTCCATGAGAATCCTTATAAGCTTCCAACAATCAACTTACAAATGCATTCTACAAATATCACTTTTTTTATTTTAAAAAAAGGAGGCTACATGTTTATTCACCAATTGGTTAGATTTATAAGAAATAGATATTATTCACACTATTTTATGGATATGAGAACCCAGGCACAGAAATAGTAAATGATTTCCTTGGTCCATGTAATAAGATCAAATATGAACCTAGAATAAAAGATTAAATCAGATTCTTAATACAGTTATGTTCATTAACTGTATATCTCAGGCTAGGAATGTAGCTCAGTCATAGAGTACATAAGACCCTGGGTTGAGACCCCAACACTGAAAAACCAAAACCAAAAACCATAACCTACCATAAAACTAAACCAAACAAAAAAGAAATACAACTCCACAACTGCAATGTAGCGTGTTACAACAGAGTGAGATCCTTCTTTCGGTGGGAGTTAGGTAGTATCTACCTACCACACAGTGGAAAATTAGTTGATCATGGTAAAATCTAAAAATTTAGAAAATACCAAATTCAAAGTCTCCAGAAATCCATCATGCCACTATTACTTATTCTTCAAGAAGACCTATGTGAATTGGAATGGAGTTTTTGAATTTCAGACTGTTTTACTTCCTAAGTAAGGAAGCCTAAAGACAAACTGTGAACTTAGCAAATGCAAGAATTTAGGAGCAGGATGTCTGTGATAGTGGTTTAGGGAACTATATTTATAGTCTGCCACCAGGAATTTTTTGCTCACTTTTTAAACTAAATTCCAAATACACACATTATACCCTGAGGACTATTAAGGTCATAGATCAGCTTTTAGAATTAGACATTGAAATGCAGTTCCAAACGATTTCCTATGTTCCTTAGTACTGAATGAGAACTAATGATTCTGAATTGTTATCAGATTTAAAAATAAACAAAAATTGGGGTCAATGGAAAAAAATTTACTGGCAAATTTTTACTTGTTACTACATATCAGGGGTCTGCATTGGGAATAAGGGTAGATAGTATCCAGAAGGGCATCTAGTTAGCATATAATTTTTATCCCATCTTCAAAGATCTTTGTTTAGATCTCTAATTTAGCCTGTTCTTACTATAACTCTTAGCATCTGCAGTCTAGGACTAATTCCTTTTATCTTAATGAAGCTGATAAGTCACTACTTTCTTGAATCACTACTTTACTGTAAATATTTTACATACTTGGGAAATCATTAACTAAATTTCTTTCATTAACAGGATAACCACATTATTTTAAACCCTCCCCAAACATCTTATTTATCTTTAGATTTGTCTTTCCAGGACATCTCTTATGACTTTGAAAATATCTTCCAACACTTGGTACTTTTACATGAGCTTCATAAATACCCAGCATTCATTTCTTCAAACACTAATAAAGTTTTATTGGTAAAGAACAACACTGTACCTTGAAACAACATTCTAGCTATTGGGGTAACTGATCTCATTGCTTACATTCTAGTGGGAAAATGTAATAAACCAGTAAACAAATAAGTATCAGACTGAAGTTAAGTGATGTGGGAAGAAAAAAAAGTGAGAGGTGGGAAGGCCTCTTGTAAGGTTGTACTTGATTGGAAACCTCTAGCAAGGCAGTGGCCTTGAAAAGACATGAAAAGAATGTACTAAGTAATTTTTTTACTAAAGAAGGGTTAACTCATTATTCTGTTATGTATTTATATGCATTCTTTATGAATTATATAATCTTGCACTGCTCCCTAGTAAATCTTCCTTTTCTTATTTTGAAGACTAATTCCACCTTTTAAAAGCTTTTCATTACCTCCTTCACTGGTATATCCATAAGATTAAGAAGCAAGCATGTCTTCTAACTCAAACAAGTATTTCCTAGAAATGTTAGCCAATATTTAGCTTAGGTGTTCCTGCCAAATAACATTTGATAATGATTTTAAAATAACTGAAAAAAATCTTTGTCTTACTGAATAGGCTAAAATGAGTCTTCTAGAAAACAATTTGGTGGATACTTTATAGGTAAAACAGGTTGAAAGGAAACTGGCAGAGTATAACTCAAACAGAAGATGAAGTTAAAGGCAGGATGAACAATTGATGGGTCAGTGGAATATGGTAGTAGTGAAAGAACCTAGCAGAGAAGTTGACAGGTCATGAATATGGGATGAAGAAGAAAACAACTAGCAAGGCTGGGAAACCCTTCCCTAGAATACCAGCTCTTTGAGGCATGCTGCCACCACCTGGGCAATAGGCAATTTTGAATTACAGTATTTAACAATTTTAGCTACCAGTTAACAATTATAAAATGAAAAACATACTTTGATTTTTATGAAATAAGCATTTTTGTCAAGTCTTTGAGCATGAAAAACAGGGAGGAATTTTGGTGAATTGTGTTTAGAATCCTGCTCTATTTTTTAAGTTCTGGTTCCTCCTCTGGAAAATATGGGCAATACAGGTCTGAGGGGCATTTATAGTCTCAGAATTAGTGATACTAAATCAAAAGCATCTAGCTCAATACCATTATAGAGTATGCACTCAATAAATTGTTTTGAAAACTTTAATTTTTCTTCAGTATAGTCTTACAAATAGCACTAAAACCTCATTACTCCTTTAAGTTACATAAATATGCCTATAAGAAATGTATTTGCATAATGTTTCAAAGGAAAGGGAAAAAAACCTCACAAAATAACACTTAGGGAAGAAGTCAATTTCATTAGAATTAAGTCAAATAAGTGAAGAGTTACGGCAGAGAAAAAAGCATATGTGCAGGAGGGAGTTCTCAAAGTTTTTAAATCAAATTATTATTAAAATATAATGTTATTTAGGTTTCACTCCTTCACAATTTTGACATGTTAGGGTGAAATATAACTTTGTATCTACCGTGGGAAAAAGGCTTTTATATCAAACATATGGCAAAAATGGTATTTGGAAAGACATTTGAGAAAATAAAAGCCAGGTCAAAATCTTCTCAAAAAAATAATAAGACTTTAATATGCAGTGATATTTCTACTAAATACCTTTATTATGCAGCTGTTTATGAAGCTTAAGTCAGAAAAAAAGGCCAAATATGGTCTGATTTACAGATTTTTTATTTTGTAGTGCTGGGGATTGAACCCAAGACTTCTTCACACATGCCAAGCAAGCACTCTACCTTAAGCCACATCCCTAGCCTCCAATCTACAGATCTTAAAGCTGAAAGGGTACTCTAGCTCACCTAGGATCCTTTCCACATATGGAAGAGGTTCAGAGTGATTTATCAGAGATTGTATAAAGATTACTGCCATGACTCACAGACGAAGACTACCACTATAGAAAGCAGTTCACTGTATCTGAACAAATTTTATCACCACCATTTGTTAAGGTAAGGCAGAATGCAGTATGGAGCTACACTGTGGAAATCCTCATGTTTCTGGGCTAGCAGTCTGCCCTGTAAACTGAAGCTAGATTAGTAAAATTAGACTGTGAAGACATGATCTGGGTTACAGTCAAAGAGAGGCTTCAGAGGCTTCCTCCTTACAGGTCCCTTTCTTTCTGTTTAATATTCCTGAGCCTTTTACCAAAGAGGCAAATACTTGGAGGCAGTACTTGAGAAAACTAAGTCCAAGATTAAAATAAAATACCCACACATTGGCCTCTGAAGTGAAAGACAGTGAAATAATAAACTCTGACCCCATTCTGGATTCAGTACTTGGGCAAGTTTTAAGAACAATAAGTCGTACAAAGTTTCCTGCTACACAATCCAGTTACTGAATCTGCTTTTTCTGAAGAGGTACAGGCTAGGTCCAAACCACTATCCAGGTTTTCCAAGAAGAATGAATAACAACTGCTGGTAATACAACATACAAACATTAACATATGTTCAAGGAACAGTATTTTAGATTGTTAGATTATCTGCCAAAAGCCTGTTCCTTAGTAAATAATAGTTACTGTTGTACCTAAACTAGTTATACATGTTGCAGCTTGCTCCTCAAAGAGAAAATTCTATCGTCTTTCAAGTATAAAAACCTGCTTTATTTGGCACACAACAGTGAAGAGGTCTTGCAACATTTGCCAGAGGTAGACAAACAGAGCAAGCAGTTCAGTGCAATCACAAAATTTGAGCGCCAACCAAACCAGAGCTAATCTTTCAGTTCCTGTAGATTAGAAGACAATATTAACTCACCCTTTCTGCTTGTTGACTTTTGCATCCCTTTATTTGTGTACTGAAAGAACAAGTACCTCTGTGGGAACTCTATGCCCTGACAACTTAATTATTTATCAAGTTTACTTTGGGCAAATGTTGATCATTCTTTTGTTAAATGAGTTAGGCTCTTAAATTAAAAACAAACAGACAACAAAAAAAACCCCTTTCCCACAGCATGGCAGCGTTTCCCCTTAGTAACAAGGTTCAGTGGATTCATCCTACCCCAGCTGCTATTTCCCCTCCCGAACAGGAAGACTTAAATATTGTGCAATCATGAGAGGGGAACCAGGTGAGTGGTGAACCAGGCAGAACTATCCAGTCTTTCAAGGATCTTCGAGGGGCACTCGCCCTGACTTTGGGACGGTGTGTGGGAACTACCTCCTTTCTTGACGCTTCCCTGCGGCCAAAGATATCACCACCAGGACTTCCACCAACGGTGCAGCTTCAGCAGGAGAGGGAGGTGTTTCCCGACTCACGTCGGGGGCACAGGCAGGCGAACCTATCAGTTTGGGGCCCGTTCCGAGGCAGCCCCACGCCTTCTCGCCCACCTTCTATTCGCGGGCAGGAGGCCCAGGTTTCTGGCCCCGGGGGAGCCCAGTGCCACCGCCCACACCGCACGGCCTCACCTGCCGCTCCCCGGAAATCTCCACGCTGCCCTGCCCCCGCCCCCCCACGTCCTCTGAGTGGAGGTCCCGGGACCCACAGCAATGGCGCAGCCGGAAACTAGCCCCTCGACTTCCTCACGCCGGACTCAGAGCTGGGGCCGGCCTGTGGGCGGTACGCAAGGGACTCGACTTCCGCCTTCCTGCTTCCGGTCTGGCGGTGAGTTGAGAGTGGGAATCCGCGCTTTTGGGGCGATGCAGAGCGGCTGATGGCGGCCTCCGTATTGGTGTCCGGGTGTCGGGCAGAGGTGGCCGCAGCGCAAGGTGTGGCGGGGCCGACCCGGGTTCCCCGAGTCCCTCTACTCTGCGAGCCCTGCCCGGCCTGAGGCGGGGTGAGGGCCTGCGCTCGCTGGGTCGAGGGGCAGGGGTAAACGTGGCTCCCACGGGCCCGTTGCGGGAAGGAAGGAAGGAAGGAAGAATGAGCAAAGGGAATCCTAAGGAAGGAGGGCAAGACAAAGGACTGAGTATGGCTGGCTGTCCAGAACCACCAGCTGCAGCTTCAGGCGCCAGGCAGGGCTGGCCGGGAGATGAGCCCCATCGATCTATTGGGCGGAAGAAGAGTAGTATCTGTTCCTTACAGTGTGAGGCCTGGGCGTCTGTTATGATACTGAGGTGCACTAGAGATGTGCGGCCTGTGGTCGACAACGCCTTTATGACAGTAAAACTTTGCCATAAACCAGGTCCTTCGCCCTGGCTTTACTTTGAAAAGTTCTTTTGCTTATTCACTAAAACTTAAATTAATTAGTGCATTACTGGGCTGAAGAAGGATCGATTTTAGTAGAACCCGGTTCCAATTATGGGTGGCGACGTTTTGAAGTCGAGGGCTAGTGTATTTAATGTCATGTATCTTAAGTTGAAAATAGAGGCATGATTTTTGTTGAAAATGAGAAGAAACTGGAAAGATGGATTTGAAACCAATGACAGTTTTTGCGTGATGGTATTGGGGGTAATAATTAGCTTTGTTTATCTTTTCTGATTTTCCTAAAAAAGGACAGGAATCGCAATAACAGTTAAAAAATACCTTTGAAGAGTAAGGCTAGGTGTTTGATTTTTGTAATGATGTACTTAATCCAATGAATGAATGGATGTCAACCTTTCTGGTATACAAGGTTCAAGTTCTAGGAGTAGATATGGTGAAGTGAGCCAGCTTGTCTTACAAGTCAGTGAATATCATAAATAATTTTATTGAAATAAATAATTCAGTAAAATACTTGATTTCCAGTAATTAGGATTTCCCTACAGGGAATTATAACTGTGTAAACTCAGATTAGGGAAAAAATATTTAAAAGTTTGTAATTGACAGTTTTACATGTTATAGAATTTAGAAATTTTCCATGTGAAAACATTACAGTTATCCTGAAAGTTCTGACTTAAATGTTTTATCTCTTCTTTTCTACTTATCCATTTTATAGAATTTAACGCTCTCAGAAGTATACTGTGGAACCAAAGAAGGCAAAACCACCAAGGGTCATCTGAAATTGTGCTTGGCTCACTGATAATCCCCGGACAAAATCAGAGATCACTACTCAAGCATAAGGTAGATGATTTTTTTTAATCATAGCAGACATTTTTAAGTATATTTACACCCATACCCTACCCAGGTATTTTAATTCTCCAATTTGAATAGAGATTAGCACAAACATGAAAGGTACAAAAGCCTGTGGGCCAAAATAGAATTTGTCATTCAAGCTCACCCAATCCTTATTTGCCAGATGACTTCCCTTATCAACAGGAAAAAGGAACAAAATGGATGGCACTTTTTATAACTTTTTTCTTTTATTAAATTGTTTATTTCATTGAGTAGGGGTCTCCAAAGCTGAAAGGGCATAAAATAGCACACACTTTTTAGCTTATACCTTTTGGCATATGAATGTAGGTATCATCCTGGCTCCCTTGCCTTTTTCTATTCCATTTCAGGAAATAGCCATCTATCACTTTCCTTTCCATGGGAATGTGTTTCATGCTCTGGGGCTTGTCCTTTTTTAAACATAAAAATTTGATTTGCACTTTTGTTAATTACTTGGTAGTACTGAGGATACATTAAATTACAAACAGGATTCAGCCGTTTCCTGAAATGAGCATGTGAAACAGACTCTTGTAAAAGTGTGCTGTTAAACAAAGTTTATCTTGAATTTAGGAAGCATATGAGAACCTAGTAGTCCTTGTGACAGAGTTCAAATAATTTTTACTTTTGTTTCCTATAAATTTACATCTTTTAAGTGTTACTATTCTGGCTGCAGGTAATGGCACATGCCTGTAATACTAGCAACTGGGGACACTGAAGCAGGAGGATCACAAATAAAACGGGCTGGGATGTAGCTAAGTTGTAAAATACTCCAGGTTCAATACGTGGTCATCTTTTCCCTCCCAAAAGTTGCTATTCTGGTTGGCCTACTTGAATTTTTTCCCCCCTCTAACTGGAGCTATTAGTCCTTATTAAAAATAGTACTAATTTGTACTTTAAAAAAATTGAATGATAATGGAATTGTGAGTTAACTCTGTAACTTTTTTCAGAGCTTTGATTTATCATACAGTCTTTTTCCTGTTGTCCATCCCCAGGTGACCCTCCAGTTTTCCTAAGACTGCTACAAAGATGTTTGACATAAAGGCTTGGGCTGAGTATATTGTGGAATGGGCTGCAAAAGACCCATATGGGTTCCTTACAACAGTTATTTTGGCCCTTACTCCACTGTTCCTAGCAAGTGCTGTACTGTCCTGGAAATTGGCCAAGATGATTGAAGCCAGGGAGAAGGAACAAAAGAAGAAACAAAAACGTCAAGAGAATATTGCAAAAGCTAAACGACTCAAAAAGGACTGAAGGAATGAATAGGCTCTGCAACCAGAGAAAAATCATTTGGAAAATTATGCAGCTTTGGAAGGACTCACTAAGGTTTCTTTGGATTTCATGATAGTATTATTTAGTAAATGAAATCTGATCACGTATAAGAATCATGTTTTGACCTCCATACTGTAGTTTTAGGCTTGGGTACCGAAGTTTGTTGGTATCTACTGGCAGTTATAAATAAGCATACATACAGGTTGAGCATCCCTAATCAGAAAATCTCAAACTCGGAATGCTCCAAAATCTAAAATTTTTTGTGCATAAACATGATGCCACAAGTGGAAAATTGCAGTCAAAACACAAGTATGCTAAAAATATATAAAAATACCACATAAAATTACTTTCAGGCTATACGAAACAAATGAATTTTGTGTTTAGACTAAGGTTCTGTCCTCAACACATCTCATTATGTATATGCAAATATTTCAAAATCTGAAAAAATCAAACACTTCTGGTCCCAGACATTTCAGATAAGGAATACCCAACTTGCAACACAAATTCTTCATAGGTGATTAAGTCATTTGCCATTTTGCAGCTTTTGTACTGAAATGATTATGGAGAAATGAGTTTAGATTGTGAACTTTATTCAAATAGTGGCTTAAAATGGGATCCTGTTCTGAACAAAGCATGTTAAGAATATAAGACAATTATCCTTTCTGAGGTGAAAAGTTTGTTCTTAAAGGAGATACAGTATATTAATCACATCTTTTATCAATGTACTCATTTTTGGATTTCTCAAAGTAAAATAGTATTAATGAGTATACAAGTCTGTTTTCTTCATTTTTTTTCTGATTTTAGCCTTTAAGAAAACTGGCAATTATCAAGACATTCTCATTTTTAAAACCTAATTTTATAAAGAATTATCTTGATTATGTAGAATACTGTCTTCTGGTTATAACAGTCTTTGTACTTATGAACATTGCCATTTTCTTAAGAGATGTGTTGTTGAGAAGAATGACACTATGATTTAAAGCTTGCAGTAAAAAGGCCAAATACTGTAGTATCTTGGAACCATTTTATTTTTGTGTTATATAATACAGTGAAACAGTTAAAAAGTTTTATCAGGTAATTTGTTGGTTATATAGATGGCACTTTTGGTTTTATTCCATTCTTTAACTCATAGGTAGTAATGTCCTGTACTTTTTGATCCAAAAAGTTTGAGATAAAAATTGAAATTTCATATTTTTTTTAATATAGTTAACAGCTAAGCCATAACTTCTTCAATGGTAAGAAAGGCTTAAAATTTGGGAAGATTTTGTCGGGTATAGTAATAATTGTACAAATAGAATAAAATTGTATTCAAAATGAGAATGGTATAATTGAAAGTACAGAGCTAAAGGATCTTTCAGTTAAGTAGTATAACTGGAACTTTGACTATTAAACATGGCTTTTCTAAATGCATGGTCCAGTAATTTTATTCATTGTATTTAATAGCTTATTAATGTTTCTGCACCTCTGAGAATGAATACTAAGTAATTGTCCAACAGCTCTCATTTTAAAATGAAACCAGATAATGAAATAAATTTGATACTTTTATAAGAGGTCCTGGGTTTTTGTCTTTTTTTGGGAGAGAATAATAAGATATGTAAGTTAGACTTTCAAAGGGTTATGAATTTCCATTGTACCTAAATGTATTTATAAAAGCTTAGGACAGTGTTTCTTAAATTTGAGAACCTAAGGATTTTTGAGAATGGTATGGACCAGTTTGAATAACACTTAATGTTATTTTTAGGTTACCAGTACCTACTTGAAGCTAGTATAATAGACACATTATAACGCCAGACATTGAAATAATTCAATGTTTAATTATGAGCTGGTTGTTCAGGTGATCTAGGATATGCTTTATATATTATCTTTAAAATTAAAACTTGCTTATATAGAACTCCTGGTCTTCATGAGTCTGCAGAGCCCATTTTAAGAAAAACTAGGTTAAGGTAAATCCAAAATATGTTAGGGTGTCTATAGTTAAGCTGTTCATTGAAAGAATTTATATACATATTTTGCTTATGGAATATTTTAGAGTAATAAAAGCATTGAAGCAAAGAATGTGGTCCTTATAATTCTCACTTCTCTTACTAAAGCTGTGGTTTCACTGGTTCTGTTGTAACAAAGTATTTTTCTGTGATTTGTTAAAGTTGTAACATTAATTTTTTATATATTTTTTGGCATAAGCGATTTGTTTTTTCTTCAGCTTTTCTCAACATTTATAGAGCTTTTTTATGGTGAGTTCAAGGTTTTTTTAAAGAAATATATATTTTTAGTTGTAGGTGGACACAATATCTTTATTTTATTTTTATGTGGTGCTGAGGATTGAACCCAGTGGCTCACACATGCTAGGTAAGCGCTCTACCTCTAAGCCACTACCCCAGTCCTTCAACAAGGTTTTATAATATTTATGTATGTTTGGGGAGGAGGCATAAAGCAGAGAATATTGTGAAGTTTGGGATTCTAAAAAAAAATTCCATCTTCTCTCACCTTAATAAACATTATTTTTTAAAAATCCCATTTATCCAAAATACAACTTTTTTGTTTCGTTTTGTTGATTATTAAACATGGCTTTTGTAAATCGAGGACTGAACTCAGGGACACTTGGCCACCGAGCCACATATCCATCCCTATTTTGGAAACTATCCCCAGATTGCCTCTAATATTTTATCAGAAATATATAAATAGAGGGCTGGGGTTGTAGCTCAGTGGTTGAGCGCTTGCCTCGAATGCAAAAGGCACTGGTTTCGATCCTCGGCACCACATAAAAAAAAAAAACAAAGATATTGTTTCTGTCTAAATCTAAAAAAAAATAAAAATAAAAGATATATAAATAGATTGTGTGTCAGAATTTGACTCATAATATCCACTACTGCTGTATCAGATGTGTAAGTGCATTTTTGAAACTTATGTTTCTTTAAGAATGGACCAACTGAAAATGAGCTTAGGAAGCTTTGGGCAGGAACCCAGGACTGAAATAATAATTAACTGTGCCTCATTCCTCTGTCATTACATGTAAAGGAAAGTGGCAAGGGGCACTGTACATCTTAACTGGTTATAAATGAGAGGAAACTTGATCCTGTTTAGGAATTATTGTTTTATGTTTGCATATGGTTAGAGGAAATCACTGATTTAGTTAATCTGTAGAATATATTTAAGGACAAGTTCTCCATTTCTCAAACATAGGAAAAGATTCCATGGTCAGATACCTAAAGTTTGGGAAACACAAGCAGAACTTGGACAAGTTTCTTTTCTGCATGATTTCTTGGAGTCTTTAACCTAATATGACTGCCATGACTGCCATTGTACTTCTTTTTTCCCCAAAGCACATAACACAGTTTGGAAAAACCTAATCTAAATGCATTTAGGTTACACTTTTAAATAAAAGAGGTAGCATTAAAAAAAATCAATATAGTGGTTTTGATTCAGGGTTAATTAAGAAATAGCAAGAAATCTGTTAGAAAAATGGAAAAGACTTATTTCCTCCATTTTTGTTGGTTTTTATACACTTTTCTTTTTTATTATTACTTTTTGTACCAGGGATTGAACCCAGAGCACTGTACCATTGAGCCCCATCCCCAGCCCTTTTTATTTTTTATGAGACAGGGCTACACTAAGTTGCTGAGGCTGGCCTCAAACTTGTGATCCTCTTATCTCAGCCTTCTGGGATTACAGGCATGCACCACCATGTCTGTCATTTTGTTGGTTTTTAACTTAAAATACATAAGGCATAGCTAATTGGCTAGATTTTAAACCCCAGAGACTTTTTTTTTTTTTTTGCACCACAAAGTTTGTGTAATAATTAAGCCCAATATTGTAAAAACTAAAAATATGTGTATAGCATATACAACATAGGCATAGAAAGCCAGGAAGGACTGGCTCTAAGAAAGTATCTAGAGTATCTACAATGTTATTTAATTATGCTAATAGGAACATTTTAAATTTTGAGACTAAAAATTTTAAACTACTTTTGAAAAACTAAAAAAACTTGTAAATGGCCAAAATGTCATTATTTTAAAAATGAAATATGGTGGCCAAGCTAATATTTAATATTTCAATTATACTTTGCAAGTGTTTGGCCTTAAAGCTAGGTATTTTTTTAAAAATATTTTTTAGTTATTGATGAACATTTATTTATTTATTTATTTATATGTGGTGCTGAGAATTGAACCCAGTGCCTCACACATGCTAAGGCAAGCACTCTGCCACTAAGCCACAACCCCAGCCCAAAGCTAGGTATTTTAAAAAAGTTGCTTGGAAAGGCAAAACTTAATCAGGACAAGATTATAGTTCATTTTAAAATATAGAACATCCCCTAAAAACATCCTCTAACAATGTAGTCATCCTACACACTTGCCTGGAGGAGAGGAGTATGGGTGGATTATTATGACCTTCATTCCCACCTCTCAAAACTGCCTTGACTTTACATGCTCTACTAATTGTGTTGGGCCAGTATCATCATTTTATTTGAACATAACGCAGTTTCCCACAAAGATTCTTGGCTAAGATTTTCTTATGTTGCTTATGTAAAACAGGTATTTTAAAATGAAAACTAAAAATTAATGTAAATTCTGCCATATGCTAAGATATTTAAAAACACTATATGGAAAACATTTGCAAAAGATGTACATAGGATGAAATTAATAAGTTAATAGAAATTTGGCAGTAGAGACACTCTAGCATGCTAAAAGTATTTACAATTTTCAAGCCAGGATTTAAGAACATGTTAACTGAGTCACAATCCAATTATTACTACAAATTGTAACTTCTTTTATATTACCTAATGGCTAGTTCCTTTTTTGCCTCTGTGGTAAAATACAGTACTGCTTGGTAGTGATCTGACAAGACAAAATGTTTAACTTGCTATTAACAGGGCTGTTGGAACACTCAAATTATCACCTAGGCTCTTTTGTCATTCAGTATGTTATGGTGATTTTGTCAGTTACTTTTTTTTTTTTTAGTGTAAATGCTTTATAAAATAGTTGTATTTTTCTGTAGTTATTAGAATTTTTACCTTTAAACATTTCAGTGTATGTGGTTTTAGGAATACATTATTAATATTTAACCAACGATTTTCTTGCATTATTCAGAGCATAAAAGTTTGGGTTTTTGTTTAGTGAATATTTATTAAATATCTACTCTACGCCAAACACTGTGAGATAAACTCTACATTAAAATAATGAAAACTTAGTTGTGCACTCTAGAAAATGACCCTTCGAGAGTACTTTTGCATGTTGTCAGTGTCATCTGTCTACATTTTTCTTCAATATACAAACCACTGATTCCCAGCTATCAGTGGAATTGCATTCTGCTTTGAGAACTCGTCCATGTTTTTTTTTTTTTTTTCAAAGTAAATTTCATTCTCATGGAACTCCAGTTATCCCATTTCTCTCTTTACTGTCCTTTAAGACTTCTATGATGGATTGTCTCCTGTTGGTCCTAATTCCTCTCCAAACTCCAGCCACAGTTTAACCATAAGGTAGTTTTTGTCCCATTTTCTCAGCAAGGTGGTTCCTTTTTATGAGCTAAATTTCTTTGCATTTACACATTTTATCCAAGTTCATGTTTTTGATTAGTCCTTTGGAATTTTTTTTAATATTTATTTTTTAGTTTAGTTGGACACAATACCTTTATTTTATTTATTTTTACGTGGTGCTGAGGATCGAATCCAGCGCCTTGCACATGCCAGGCAAGTGCTCTTCTGCTGAGCCATAACCCCAGCCCGTAGTCCTTTGGAATCTTAATAGGGTACATCAACAAAAATAAAAATATCAGTTTTTCCTTTTATATTTTATCATTTGGGAGAGCCACTACCCTTATTCTGCCAAGATATATCCTTCCACCCTAAGGATCCTATATGCACTGAGCATTCACAACTACCTGAACACTCCTTAGAGTAGTAATCTAAAGAAGGGAAAAGCAATTCTAAGCAAATTCATGAACAAGATGAGGACTAAATCAAGTGTAAGATTTAAGGCTAAAGAATTTACACTTTAATGCTTCATAATCTCATGTTACTTATGGGTACTAAAAATGAATTCTTAAGCTAGAACACAGAGTTATTATATACCCAGAAAATATAAAGTAACCAACCTTTTATTTGTTAAAATTGTTATATCCATGTAAATTAAATGATTTCATCAGTGCAATTCATTGATTTTGGCTCTTGCCATCTTGTGGCATCCAAGATCCTGGCTGAAAGGTTTTACCAGTGCTGGTGGGTGCCTCTGAGGGTTCTTCCTTTCCAAAGTATGGAGCAGAGGCATGCCCTTTAATGTGAGTTTGAACAGGTGGAGGCAAGTGTTCCTTGATGGTCTCTTTACTAAGGAGTTTTTCTTTTTCATAAAAATCTTGACTTTTAATTTTCATTTCTTCTCTATATTTCTCATTCTTTAATATTTCCTGCACATATATACATATAAATAGAAAAAATATTAAATTAAAAGCTTAAATACCAAAGAAAGGTTTTATGAAAACAAAAGTCAATAAAAATAAAAAAAATACATACATGATACTTGCTTTTTCAATTAAATTTGTGGATATATACAGGATAATTTTTAAAAAATTTGATTACCTGTTAAAATCATTCTCATTTTATATTAAGATTTTATGGTAGAAATAGACATGAAGGACCACAGAATAGAAATAGTTTCTATCCCAAAATGGAAATAAGCTATTAAACATGAAATATTACACAGGAGCATAAGTCACTTAATGAAAGAATTTGAAAGATTATCAACTATTTTCTGCCTTAAAATTCTTTTTTGTGGGAACTAAAGTGTTAATGCTAAGGCCACCTTATGGTTCCAAATCCAAGCCATCTATCTCCCCTTCTTTAGAGCGATAATGGCAGAGGACAGGAATGGAATCTGAGTTCAGTATGCCCTGGACACTAGTTCCAAAGGCACTTTGCTATTGGAAATGCTTCCTGAGATCAGTACAATCTGTGCAGTGCACTTCTGTTTCTCAGATTTGCTATTCTATCTGGAAGGATTTATACCCAAAGTAACAATCTCTTAGCTATTTTACTAAACACAAGACCATCGCATTTAAGAAGCGGCCTTAAATGTACCACTAAAGGCATTTAAGCTTTTGTATTCATCCTTGATTTCAGTGATGCCAAAATTTAAAAAGATGTGCATCTTAAAAACAGATGAAATGTTTTTCTTCTATCTATCTTGATTATTTTTAAGTGAATTTAAAAAATTTCAATACCTTTATTTTGTTATTAGTTGGTGCTGTGGATCAAACCTAGTGCCTCACATGTGCTAGGCAAGTGCTCTACCACTGAGCTACAACTCTAGCCCATGGATGAAAAATTTTAATGTTGTTTTTGCTTATCTGGGTTTTCTGATTTTTCTGTAGGAATAAATGTCATTTATAATACAAAAAAATTAGAACATTAATGTAACTAATATCACAACATTGAAAAAAACAAGTTCTTAAGTTTTTAAAAAAATTTACCACTTTTAAAAAACGACACTTTAAAGGGCAACATCACAGCATCTATGATGTAATCTTTCTGTTTCTAAAGTGAATTTCAAGTAGTATAGTCCTTTAAAACCATAAGCACCAATATTTAAAATAATGGGTTGAAGTTAAGAGAAGGCGGCGTATGCCTATAATCCCAGCTACTTGAGAGGCTCAGGAGGTGGATCTCAACACCTGGGCAACTTAGTGAGACTGTGTCTCAAAAAGTAAAAAGGGCTGTAGCTTAGTGGTAGGGAGTCCCTGGATTCAATCTTCAGTATTCTCCCTGACATGTGAACAAAATTAAAATTTAAAAAATTGCTATAGTGTTATAGACTTATATATGAAGGATGGCCCATCTAATGAAATTTCTCCCTCAAACATATGAAAAAAGAACAATATTTATAAACGTTATTGTAGTTTTCACAATACAGAGCAAATCCCCATGCATAGTTTAATAACCACAGGAAGTTTAGGGGCAGCTGCTAACAAGTGAGGGTGAGAGTAGAGAAATCAGACTTTGCTTTTCTTATACCATATAGAACTCTTACATGAGGTGATTTTACACAAAGGTAATCCTTTCCTGTGATATTGGAAATAATGCAAGTTAGACAAGAATACTTTTTTGGTATTGCCATGTTTTTCAAGTTCCTGTGTCTTCATATGAAGCTCAATCTGGGGAGCAGAATGGAAGGTTCAGGGCCAGGTTAAACTTACCCTAGTAACTGATCTCAAGTAGCAAGAGGCTACTCAGGCTGACATGGAGCTTGCTTGATCTTGGCAAAATAACATCAGTCACATTCCCCAAAACTGTGCCCATGCCTACTCTATTTACTTCACCACCATTGCTGCAGTTGCATAGTTGGTACACAGATGTGCCCTCTGAATAACGGGGGATGGGATGTAGCTCTGTGGTAGAGTACTTCACTAATTTACATGAAGCCCTGGATTCAATCACTAGCACCTCAAATAAATAAATAAGAAAAAGAAAAAAGCGTCTCTTATTTCTCTTGCTTTCAAATAATATTTCTTTGACATTACTCTTTTTAAAAAATATTGTTTCTAGTTGTCAATGGACCTTTATTTATTTATTTATATGTGGTATTGAGAATTGAACCCAGTGCCTCATGCATGCTGTTCATCTGCAACTAAAAAAATATAAAACAAAAAAAACATTACTTTTCCAACTCAATTTCTGTCTTATAAAACAGCTATTTAAATAATTGAAAAGCCACTAATGATTATGGTGATCATTTTGACATGTGCAGATGGATTAAAGATTGCAGAGTTGAAAAACATGGAGACTATACTTTTTCCTAGAAAAATTATTTATTATTTTTTGGTATCAGGAATTGAACCCTGGGATGCTTAACCTCTAAGCCACATCCCCAGCCCTTTTTATTTTTAATTTTGAGATGGTCTCACTAAGTTGCATTGGGCCTCACTAACTTGCTGAGGCTGGCCTTGAACTTGTGATGCTCCTTTCTCAGCCTCCTGAGCTGCTAGGATTATAGGCATAAGCTGCTACAATGGGATATTATTATTATTTTGTAAACTAATTGCTACCAGGCAGAACCCTGCTAATAGCTTCTAGGGAAATTAAACAGAACATAAATCATTTATAAAAGGAAATCTAATTTTGTAACCATTTGGTATTAACCAATGAAAGTAGGAATTATATTAAGAAAGTCTATTTTAGCATGGAAACTACCCTAAAGCAAAGATTTTTTTCCTTAGAATTCCTTGGAACAATATCACCTCACCTTGTCTCCATGTATTTATCAATTAAAAATTTCAGTTTCTTTATGTTCTAGTGTTTTGTGTAGGGACAAATCAGAAGCCAGGGGAGCTTTCTTTATAGTTTGTATTTTAAAAGCACATTTATCATTTTACCTATTGCTTTTCTTCCTGTCAATGTTTTTTCTTAAACTTAAAAAAAGATGGCTGTTGACATTTTATCACTTTATATTTTGCCATGATTTATTTAACAATTACTCTATTTTTCCCAATATTTCACTTCATTTAAAAAATAACATTGTGATGATTATCCATGTAGATTATTCTTTGATTCAGGGTTCCAACCCAAATCTACCTTTCACTAGCTGTGTGACACCAAAAAAGTCACTTAACTTTCTCAATACTAATTTCTTTCTTTGAAAATGAGGATAAAATTAATTGATAACAGTATTATGTTTCCTAAGATTGTTGACAATATATGACACGGTAATTATGCTTTTATAAAAATATGATGCCAAATGAAGTATCTTTTTTCTTTCTGTTCCCTTTAAGTAGTCTCTATAGAGTTCCTTTAAAGATTGACAGGTCTATACAGATTACAAATTCTTCCATATTCTAATGTAAGCCAAACATTACTATTGGTTTAAAATTATGAATCTTTAAAAAATGTGATTATGTATGTATTGGTGTTTACACTTAAAATACTCATTAGTTACTCTTTCCATTGTTAAGATTCCTCTGAAAGCTTTTCAATGGTGGTTAAGAAAATGGGGTCTGAAGTCAGACTACCTGCATACAAATCCCAGTTTTTCCATTTTACTAGCTCTGTGACCCAAGGATTGTTACTTAACCTCTCTCTGCTCAGTTTCTTTATGTGTAAAATGGAGATAACAATACTGTATTCCTCAATGAGCTGCTGTAGAGATTGGGCAAAAACTGGTGGCTGGGTAGTGATAGTACAAATAAGGTATAGGTGGATTTCAAAGTAGTGACTGTTTAATTCATTCACTAAAAAAAGTTAAAGTAAAAAAATTCAGTTTGATTGCATTAGCCACATTTCAAGTATTTAACAGCCATCTTGGCTATCATACTGCAAAGTACAGATACAAAATATTCCCATCATTGCAGAAACAGAAACTATTGGACTGCACTAATCTAGATCTATCCTAACAAAACTTAAAAATAATCTTCCAAAAGTTTGGGCTAACACACATGCCAATTAATGGTTCTCCTGAACAAAATCAATATTTTCTAAAGGAAGACAACAAAGCCAGACATTAAACAAAATAATATTTCAGTGTTCATCATGCAACCAAGAAGCAAAAAGGAGAAAAGTATGATTGAAAATCAGTTAATGGAAACAGACTCAAATAACAGAAAATTAACAGATTTTATCAAAATAAAAATGTTCAAAGATTTAAAGGAAAAATGTCCATTAAGAGGAAATAAATGGAAACTTAAAAAGAAATGGGCTTCTAGAAGTGAAAAATAAAATATATAAAATGAAATATTTAATGGAGTGATTAACAGATTAGACACTGCAGAAGAACAATCTGAAAATAAGGCAATGGAAGATATATAAGCTGAAGCAAGTAGGTTTTTTTTTTTTTTTTTTTTTTTTTTTTTTTTTTTTTTTAGCTTAAAAACTGAACAGAGCCTCAGGGAGCTGTGGGACAGTGTCAAGTGGCCTAACATGCAAATGGAGTCACTGAAGAGGAAAGAATGACTAAAAATCCCAAACAGATAAAAATATAAATCTGTAGCAGAATAATCATAAAATCCAAGTACATCAAAATCAAATTGATAAAAACTAATGATAAAGAGAAAAATCTTAAGCTAACCATGGGGGAGAGGGGACATACACATTTATAGAAGAGACAAATAGCACTGAGTTCTCATCAGAAACAAAGCTACCAATAAGATAGTGGAATGACTTTAAAGTGCTTTAAGATAAACTGCCAATTTAAAATCCTGAATCCAGTGAAAATATCCTTTAAAAATGAAGAAATAAAAACATTTTCAGACAAAAAAGTGAATTTGTCTCAAGCAAAAGAAACATCTACAAGGCAATCTACTACAAGAAACATCACAGGAACTCCAGTTAAAGGTACATGGTACAAGATGGAAACCTAAAGCTACACAATAAAATAAACTGCTAGAAATAATAAGAAGGAAGAACTTCATTGCAGAGGAAAACACAGACTTGGAATGCTTTGCTAGGTGATGGCTGCTCTATAACTTGTCCATCCAGTTTAAATCCCTGAGGATATGATCATCACACTGCCCAGTAAAACCACTATGAATCTTGTAGCTCAACATGACTATACTACTAAGAAGAGTTCTCAAGCTTTACAAACCCAGTTTAGAAGTATAGCCTGAGTGGGCCTGGTGGCACACACTTGTAATCCCAGCAGTTTGGGAGGCTGAGGCAGGAAGATCACAAGTTCAAAGCCAATTTAACAACTTAGCAAGACCCAATCTAAACAACAACAACAACAACAACAACAACAAAAACTAAAAAAGACTGGGGATGTGGCTCTGTAGTTGAGCATCCCTAGGTTCAATCCCCATTACAATAAAAATAAATAAATAAATAAAAAAGTATAGCCCGAGAGGCAAGAGGACTACTGTTTGTACATGCAGCCCTCAAATCCCTCACTCAGCCTGTCTCATTGCCCCTCTATTCCCAATCAATAAGGAGCTTCTGCTCACCAAGCATTCCACGTCTTATACCATCGTCCTGGCTCCCCTGATTTAAGATTTGTAACAGTATGTCAATAATGTTTCTTGTTTGCCTGAAGTGAAGCCTTATGAAGTTGACAATTAGAAAGTCAATCCCATTCTAGGAGGGTCACAAAGAGTCCTTGGAAGTACTGAAGGATATTATTCTCCACCAGTCTCAGGGAAGAAGAGAAAGAAACCATGCTGAGAATGGAGAAAGCAAAAGCTGTGTCAAAATCTTGTATGTCAAAATATTCCTTAAAAAGAACCCCAGATTCATCAGTATTATGTATACATTTTTTCTTTGTCAAAATTTTAACTGTCATTCTGAAGGATTAGATTAAAAAGGAAATTTAAACAAGGAGAAGCTATGAATGCCTTCAACAAACTTATCACTGTTTTTGTAAAAGACATATTAATGGCTACTGTGACTATTCAGTAATGTGAACTTAATTCCTCCCACCCTCCACCAAAGCTGTAGTTCAAATCCTTTCCAAAACTATCATTGTGCTAAGAGCACTTACAGTAGCTGTACTACTATTGTACTCAGTGTTGCAAATTCCTTTGTATGGTAATGCAAAAAGCTTTCAAATTTTTTTTTAAAAAACAAAGCCTAAATATGCAATTTATTAATATGCTGTCATATTTAGTTTACTCACCGACACTAGGCATGATATGATCATTATAGTTATTCCATTTGTTTCACATAGTCCCTTATGTGAAATCCTAGTACATCTGAGTTTTCCCAAATAGTGAGGAATTCAGTTCTAATAATCAGTTATGACTCTGAGTTATTAGATAACAGAAATGGGTATTTATACTATAAAAAGGAGGCGAAACAAATGGCAGAATAGAAATAGAGATCTCTTCAGTAATGCATTGAGAGAGAAAAAGGAAATTGAGGCAATGCAAAACTGGGTCTTGGAACTGCAAAAATCTGAGAGAAGGGAGAGAGCAGAAAAGTGCTCTGTGATGAAGTTATCATGAGGATTGAAGTTTAGATTACTTGGCAAGTTCTAGGGAAAAAGAAGAGCTGAGAAATATTCAGGTGAGTTAAAAAGGCTATCTCAAGCTGCAATACATGCCTGTAATACCAGTGGTTCACGAGGTTGAGGCAGGAGGATTGCAAGTTCAAAGCCAGCCTCAGCAAAAGTGAGGCACTAAGCAATTCAGTGAGACCCTGTCTCTAAATAAAAAAACACAAAATAGGGCCAGGAATATGGCTCAGTGGTTGAGTGCCCTGAGTTCAATCCCAGTACTCCCTACCTCCCAAAAAGGGTATCTCAAGAGATTTCTGTCAAATATATAAACTGTTTTGTGTCTCTAGGGCCAAAAAAGGTAACAATTCTGAGTCTATACTATTAAATGGAATTGAATATATAGATGCAGATCTAAGTAGACATACAAAAGCATTTCAGACAAACAGAAGAACGAGAAGATATACTCCATTCATGTATGATGTGTCAAAATGTATTCTACTGTCATGTATAACAAATTAGAACAACAACAAAAAAATCTCAGAATTATTCTATCATGAGGTGTTTAATGCTTTATATATACACACATAATGCTGACGGTGTGATATTCCTGTTAAATATAACATTCCACGATAATAAAATCCCAAGTTATTTTTGTGTTTGTTTGTTTGTTTATTTATTTATTTATTTTTATGATGCTGGGGATTGAATCCAGGATGTTGCATATGCTTAATGTGCACTCTACCATGAGCTAAACCCTGAGTCATTTAATTTTTGTATCAATAGACTCCATGGAAATGAAATAGAGTTAATGTTTTGTTAGGGAATTATCAAGTTTCTTTGAAAGTGTTATGAATCTAACTATAAAAAAATTCAGACTTATGCAGGTTGAATACATATATACACATCATACCCTGGTTCTTCTTTGATGTTCTGGCTCCATGCTCCTCTGGAGTTTAGTATTTACAAATGGTCTCCATTTAACTTCAAGTACTTGAGAATTCCAAGTATATTATATATATATATTCTGTTCAAATTTAATTTCACACACATGCCAAAACAAAATCTAAATACAGGTTAAAATAAATTACACAGTGCTTCATTGTTAGACAGTTTATTTCCCTAATAAATAGACAGATTATTTCCCTAATCCATATGTTCTTACCTCTTACCAGATATATGTTACATACAGGATAAACTTGACTTTGATAGCTACATTAATTTCTTTCCATAATTTAAACTACACATGCTAATGAATAATTTTTATTTTAATGAATATTCAACATTTAAAAGTATGAGTACATTGTCTTTAAGTCAAAACAAATTTTGAAAAATACAAGAGTTTAATAAATAGATTATAAATAAAATTCAACATGAAGTATGTCCTGAACCCTACACTATAAGTACCTAGAAAAGGTGTTACAACCTTAAATACTGGAATATACCAGTCTCCAACCTTCAAAATAATTATAATGGGAATTTAATGTTTTAAACGTTCTAAGCTGATTTTTTTCTGTGTGCTGGAAATAGAATCCAGAGCCTTATACATTCTAGTCCAACACTCTAGCACTGAGGTACACACCCCTCCCAATCTCCAGATGCTTTTTTAACAATATATTTGTAACATACTAAGAAGAAATTCAGACCTAGCAAATGCTATAGTGATGTCTAAGGTTGAAAATATTGCCAAATTGTTTAACTAAACTATATTTTCTAGTTCCTCAATTTGAACTGCCAGAATGAAATAAGTCATTAGAACACCATTTTCTAGTCTAGGAAAGAAAGAAGAGAAAAAATTGGGGAGGCATAGAGATCTTTAAAAGGTTTTCTGGGTTCAGACCCAAGGCAAGCCTTGCTAGACAATGATAAAAAAAAATGGATTTAATCTTGCCCAGATGGGAGTAGGAACCAAAAGGGTAAATAAATGATAGCAATTAGGTTAGTATGCTAGCACTGGGTTGCTAAGAAATCTATTAGAATGAAACAACAACCAAGCGAGTTATACTTTAGCAGACGTTATTCCTGCTACATGTTCTTGCTAATCACTAGTATGCCTCTGCCAAATCAGTGTCACATTTAATTTATTCACATTCAAATCTATTGCAAACATCCTTTGATCAATTACAATAATGAAAATGTACACTGAGTTTGTTGTTTTGACATGCTTGCTTGAACTTTCCTCCTCATTAAAAAAAAAAAACATTTCTAATTACAAGAAGTGAATCCCAATGGTTCTTGTTATTTGAGGGGACAATTGTAAGGTTTGTTTGTATTTTTTTCTGGCTAGGAATTTCTGGCATTGAGTTTTATTTCTTTGACCTTGAGCCAGAATAATTATTAAATCTCAAAATGTCACTACAATGAACTAATCACAGAGCTCAAGTCATTAATAGTTTTGTGGGTGCTATTTCCTTTAATAAAATAAATGAACTTTCACATATATGGGGAAAAAAAGACCTCTGAGCAAAAGACACAATTACTTAATTGAAAAAAAACAGCAGCTAAACATTAATAAAAAATAATTAGTCACTTTAATCCTACTTAATTGAACTACTCGAGTGGGAAACAAAGAAAACCTTGCTCCCTTGTGTAAAAAGTGGAAAGACCAAAATCCCTGGGACAAAAGGTAATGTCATATTCTTATTGCTTTCTGGGCTTGGCCTCTGTGAGAGGTGAAGAAAAAGAAGGGAGGCAAGAGCCTTGGAGAAAAGAAGAGGTTTCATCAGTGTATGATTGCTAACATTTATTGAGCCATCTACTGTAGGGAGAAACGAGTTCTCCTCTATATTGAGAGAAGGAAGAATAGAAGTTGGGAAAGAGGTGAGACAAGAGTTAAAGAAGCTGAAGCTCAGAATTACAGAGCCTGCCCTAAAGAATAAAAACTGGCCAAAAATTGCACTCCTGAGGACCCGATGCAGAGACAACAGGGCTGTGGCACTGAAAGAGATGTTCAATCATTCATACATTTTTCATTCATTCAACAAATACATACTGAACACCTACATTTCAAGGCTCCTTATTTTTTTTTAAAATATTTATTTTTTAATTGTAGTTGGACACAATACGTTTATTTTATTTACTTATTTTTATGTGGTACTGAGGATCGAACTCAGGGCCTTGTGCTAGCGCTCTACTGCTGAGCCACAACCCCAGCCCAAGGATCCTTATTCTTATGAAGCTTTGTTGGGGGACAAAGAGGAGGATAAGAAAAGGAGATAGCTTGCACTAATGCCAGAAGTCAAGATAGAGAAAAGCTGGGTTAGCACCAATGGCCATTATGTTGGTAATGCTTAGGGGTCCTTTCCTATTTTCCCATTCACTCATTCATTGGTTCATTCATATGGTAACTGAGCACACTATGTGTCAAAGATAGACAACATTTACCCTGTGCCAGGAATTTACAGTCTAGGGAAGAAAGGTAAAAAAGTAACTAAATTATAATATGATAAGGTCTGTGATAATATTAAGTAAAGAATATTATGAAAATGCAGAAGAAAAGCCAGTATACTGATGATTATACACAGAGTAGGGACTAGAGGGTTAGAAATGACTTCTTGCAGAAGGTTACACTTGAATCTTAAATTTTGGGGAAGAAATCATAAAATTGAGAAAAGGGAACATTCTAGGAATAAGTAAGCATGTGTTCAGAGGGATGGAGTAGTAAAGCAGCACACAAATTCAGGACACTAAATGTTTCCTACAGTATGCATAGATCAGAACATGCTGACTTTTGTAAAGCAATCTGAGAATTTTTAGATTTTATCCTGAAAGCAATGAAAAAACATCTGGGACTTTGAAGCAAGAGCAGGATTTCCAGATAAAATACAGGATGTTCAGCTATATTTGAATTTCAAATGTTTGGTATTTGTCATAAATATTGCATGGGACATACATTTAGTTATTATTTATCTGAAATTAAATTTAATGGGGTGTACTGTGTTTCTATTTGCTCAATCTGACAATCATGGACAGGAGATTTACATGTTTATACCTTATTTTTAAAAAGATGACTAGTAGCTGTAGAAAGTGGATCAGAAGGAGGCAAGACTAGACTAGAGAGATCAGATAGAATATTACTGCAGAAATGTAAGTGAGCAATTCATTAGGGCAGGAACCAGGGCAAGTGAGATGGAGAGGAAAATATGGAATGTTAAGACACTCAAAAGGAGAAAGGTCTTGGTCACCAAGTATTATAGAGGTGAAGATCAGGATGAGCCTATTTCTAAGGAGTGATGATGGATAATGCCATTAGCCACAGTAGGGAATACAGAAGAGGAGGAGTAGTTCCATTTTAAATATACTGAATTTAATATGTCTATAAGATATCTAAGTATCTTGTATCAAACCATTAGTTCTTTCTTTGTAGCCAAATTTCTGAACACTTCAGGACTCAAGAAGTTCTTGAGGACTTAATTTTTGGCCCTGTTCTTTTTTCTTTTTTTTTAGTTGTAGATGGACACATGCCTTCCTCTTATTTTTATGTGGTGGTGAGGATTGAATCCAGTGCCTCACACGTGGTAGGCAAGTGCTCTGCCACTGAGCCACAACCCCAGCCCCTTGGCCCTGTTCTTTTTGTTTGCTCTCTCCCTGAGTAACTTTCTATTTCACAAATTTCATGTCTCCACATGCTAACGAATTTCAAATTTATACTTTCAGGCCTAACTAATTCGTAAGCTGCAGAGCTGTAAATCCAACTATTGAACTCATTAGATTTAGATGTCTAATAGACATTTTCATTTTAAATATGTTCAAAGACCACTGAGGCTCAAAGGGCTAGCTTAAGGTTGCACAATTAGCCTAGACTTGAAATAGTGCTTCCATTGCATTCTCTACCATTCATTATTGCCTTGTACAGTTCTCAGCAAGATAGCACACCACAGGACCCAGTATAAATGCTGCTTGGCTCCAGTGTTCCCTGACCCCTAGCAGCTTTGCCCTATTTTAGTTGGGCCCTTCCTCCCTTTCCTAACATGCTAAGACACAGACAAGGTCCAAGGTAACATCCCCCTTCACCACCACAGATGAGGGCCTTCCAGCTAACTGGCAGCCCTAAAAGTTAATGATCATTCTCTCAAAGTATTTTTTGTGATGTTATTCAATGCATATGGGCAGGGAAGGAGGAGGAGGAGTTGTTGTTTTATGACAAGACAGCCTCAGCTGTCAACCACTTTAGCATGTGCGCCAGCTGCAGAGAGAGCGAACTTGCTAGTGAGAGGTGAGGCAAGAACCTCACCCCCCCCACTGGTGCATAGGCCTATCCACAAGCATGGCTGAATGCTGGACCGGTAGTCAGTGACGGGTTGATCTGATTGCGGTGGATTCAACCTAAGACAGGAAGCTGACGCCTAAAGGTCAGTTCTCCCATGACGGGTAAGAACCATATGTTGAATTGGACAACCTACCAGGCACGGTCCCTAGCCACATTGCTTGTTGCTTAATTAAACAGAAGGGGGCAGATGCTAGGAGCCACAAGCAGATAAATGATGCATGGTACCTTTGGTTGTAAAGTGACGCCAGCTAGCCACTGAGATGATATGATTATGTTAAGATTTACATTCATATGCAAATTGGGCTCCTGCTGTTCACCTTGGCCTGCTACCGGACTCATGTTACGGGACTCCTGGAGAGTTCCCATTGGTTGGGGAAGGATAGTAGGAGGAAATTCCGGGGGAGGTCCGGGCCCCCCGGTTCCGGGGGGGACGCGCAGTTCTGGCAGACGCCCGCGTGGGAGGACCGGGTTTGGCTTGCCGGCGCCTACGGAGTATTGGCGGCTTTTTCAAAAATAAAGTTTTGTTCCTGCTTGAGTGGCTCGTGATTCTGTGCCCAGCCAAGACTGCGGCAATTAGTGGTTTCTCAAGGCAGCCCACATCCAGTGACAAGTGAGACAAACAGGGGCATAAAGGCCTCTCTTTTAACCAGAGGTTAAGAGAACTATGATGGATAATACTTGCTCCAGAGTTTCCCACTGAGCTTTGCTGGGGCTGCATTACAGTCTGACTTTGTCCTCTGTTTCTACTTCCTTCCGCTTTCCTTTAACCAGGATGCCTGATAAATATCTTGTACCCCAACTCTGTCTCATGTCTGCTTCTAAAGAACCCAATTTTGACAAAGCTCCAGGTGACCTGCCTACCTCTCCAATCTCATTCCATTTCAATTTCCCTTTGCTGAATACATGCCAGCCTCACTGGCTTCTTCTCTGTTCTTTAATCACACTACTGCACTTCATTTGGCCCTTTTTGCTTTCTGCCTGGAAGGCTTTTCCTTTAGTTCTTCACATGGCTAGATGAACCTAAGGACAGATTAACAACTTAAAAGTATTCCCTCTAAAAACTGGAACAAGACAGGGATGCCCTCTTTCACCACTTCTATTTAACATAGTCCTTGAAACTCTAGCTAGAGCAATCAGATGCAAGAAATTAAAGAGATACGAATAGGAAAAGTGCCGCAGTCTGGCTGGGCACAATTCAGGAGCCACTTGTCAAAAGAAACTAACTTTATTTTTAGAACCACTCACGTCAAACAAAACAGCTCCTCAGGAAAAACCCTCAGAGCCTAACTGCCACCACCGCTGGCTTCCCACAAGCCTCTCCCACAAGCCTCTCCCACAAACACAAGCCTCACCACCTCCCACAATCCTGCTGCTCTTGATGCCGATTGGCTGGGTCGTGTGGGCGGAGCCAAAGAAGTCCCCCAATGAGCATCACCGCAGAGGAGCCAATGAGCTAGATGTTGCTGGGGCCGCTGTGAGCCAATCATCAGCTGGCAGTCTGAAAGTTTGCTGGCAGCTGGAAGTTTGCTGGGGCCCCTTCGGCTGTGGCTCTCAACATCTCCCCCTCTGTTTAAACAACAAGCATGTGGCTTAGGGACCATGCCTGCCTTAGGCTGTCCAATAGTACATATGGTCCTTACCCATCATCAGATGAACTGACCTCAAGGCATCAGCCTCCTGTCTTAGGTTGGTACCATTGCAATTGGATCTTACCCGTCACTGACTACCGGTCCAGCATACAGCCACACCTGTGGATAGGTCTTTGTACCAGCGGGGGGGGGGGGGTGTGAGGTTCTTTGCCTCACCTCTGTTGGCCCCCAAATTTTAGCTTAACGATCATAACAAGCAGAAGGGAGGAAGATACACCAAGCCAATTGACGGCTCCTTTTGGAAAAATTGTACCACTGATGACACCATCAGCATAAATACCCCAACACTACCACAAGTCGCTGCACCAACAGATAGTTCACAATGCATACAAGTGAGTTCATAATGCATACAAGTGACACATAGTCCAGGCAAGTTCTGCAAGCAGTTCAGTGATGGCTATTGCAGAAGCTGTAACTATCAATATCAAACTATCAATATTTGCTGATGACATGATTCTATATTTAGAATCATGGGCCCTTCCTCCCTTTCCTCACATGGTAAGACACAGATCCAAAATATTCCACCAGAAAACTTTTAGAACTAATAAATGAATTCAGCAAAGTAGCAGGATATAAAAACAATATACCCATAAATCAAATGCATTTCTATACATAAACAATGAATCCACTGCAAGAGAAATTAGGAAAATCACCACATTCATAATAGTCTCAAAAAAATTAAAATACTTGGGAATCAATCTAACAAAAAAGGTGAAAGATGTCTACTATGAGAACTATGGAACACTAAAGAAAGAAATTGAAGAAGATCGTAGAAGATGGAAAGATCTCCTGTGCTCTTGGATAGGTAGAATTAAATAGTCAAAATGGCCATACTACCAAAATTGTTATACATATTTAATGCAATTCCTATTAAAATCCCAATGACATTCTTCATATAACTAGAAAAGCAATCATGAAATTCATTTGGAAAAATAAGAGACCCAGAATAGCCAAAGCATCCATAACAAGAAGAGTGAAGCAGGAGGCATCACAATACCAGGCCTTAAACTATACTACAGAGCTATAGTAATAAAAACAGCATGGTTTTGGTGCCAAAATAGACATGTGGACCAATGGTACAAAATAGAAGACACAGAGACAAACCCACTTAAGTAAGTTATCTCATACTAGATAAAGGTGCCAAAAACACACACTGGAAAAAAGATGGCTATTCAATAAATGGTGCTGGGAAAACTGAAAATCCATAGGTAGCAAAATGATATTAAACCTCTATTTCTTACCCTGCACAAAAATCAACTCAAAGTGGATCAGAGACTTAGACACTAGAGCAGAGACCCTGCATCTAATAGAAGAAAAAGTGGGCCCAAATTTTCATCATGTTGACTTGGGACCTGACTTCCTGAACAAGACTCCTAAAGTGCAAGAAGTAAAATTAAGAATCAATAAATGGGTTGGATTCAAAGTAAAAACCTTCTTCTCAAAAAAGGAAACAACCTATAATACGACGAGAAAGCCTACAGAATGGGGAAAAAAAATCTTTACCACATGCACCTCAGACAAAGCACTAATCTCTAAGATACATAAAGAACTCAAAAAAATTAACATCAAATAAAACAAATAACCCAATAAATAAATGGGCTAGGAACTGAGCAGACACTTCACAGAAGAAGAAATACAATTGACCAACAAACATATGAAAAAATATATTCATCATCTCTAGCAATTAGAGAAATGAAAATCATCTCACTCTAGTTAGGATGGCAATTATCAAGAATACAAGCAGTAATAAGTTGTTGGTGAGGATATGGGGGGAAAAGGTGCACTCATACATTGCTGGTGGGATTGCAAATCGGTACAACCACTATGGAAAGCAGTATGGAAAAAACTCAGAATAACTTGGAAAGGAGCCACCATTTAACCCAGTTATTCCACTCCTCAGTTTATACCAAAATGACTTAAAATCAGCATACTACAGTGATTCAGCCACATCAATGTTTATAGTTTTCGGCAGACACAACATCTTTGTATGTGGTGCTGAGGATCAAACCCAGGCCGCACGCATGCCAGGTGAGCGCCCTACCACTTGAGCCACATCCCCAGCCCTAATTTTCTTTTTAAACATTTTTCTGATTAAAGACAAATGTACCCTTTTAATAGCAATTTCACAAAATATATAAAAGCATAAAGAAGAAAATAAAAATCGACTTACCATTCAAATAACCATTATAATTCTATATTTGTTTTCCACCCATGTTGTTGTTTTTTTTTAATTATTTTATTGTTGGTTGTTCAAAACATTACATAGTTCTTAATATACCATATTTCACAGATTGATTCAAGTGGGTTATGAACTCCCATTTTTACCCCGTATACAGATTGCTGTGTCACATCAGTTACATTTCCATTGATTTACAAATTGCCTTTCTAGTGACTGATATATTCTGCTGTCTATCCCATTCTCCACTGTCCCCCCTCCCCTCCCCTCCCCTCCCCTCCCCTTCTCTCTCTCCATCCCCTCTACTATAAATCGTTTCTTCCACTTATATAATTTTTCAACAACAAGTGCTGGCGAGGATGCGGGGAAATGGGTACACTTGTTCATTGTTGGTGGGACTGCAAAATGGTGCAGCCAATTTGGAAAGCAGTATGGAGATTTCTTGGAAAGCTGGGAATGGAACCACCATTTGACCCAGCTATTCCCCTTCTCGGTCTATTCCCTAAAGACCTAACAAGAGCATGCTACAGGGACACTGCTATATCGATGTTCATAGCAGCATAATTCACGATAGCAAGATTGTGGAACCAACATAGAAGCCCTTCAATAGATGAATGGATTAAAAAAATGTGGCATTTATACACAATGGAGTATTACTCTGCAATAAGAAATGACAAAATCATAGAATTTGGAGGGAAATGGATGGCATTAGAGCAGATTATGCTAAGTGAAGCTACCCATGTTGTTTTTTAAATACATATAGACTCCTTTATTTTAAAAATACCTTAAAAATCAAACTTACATGGTATATAATTTTCTTCCTTTTAAAATTCATTCTCACACAATATAAAGGTTAAACACATAAATATGACATTAATCTGGAAATAGGCTAAGCCAACTAACTAATTAGATTCACACTTATACCTTCATTGCTAATTGTGATAACTTGTTTGAACAAGCCTCCAAGGATTTATTAGCTAGCAGCGATTATCAATGAGAGATAATGTACTTAGATTTTTTTTTTGGGGGGAGGGTACCAGGGATTGAACACAGGGACACTTAACTACTGAGCCACATTCCCAACCCCTTTAATGTTTTATTTAGAGACTCACACACATATAAAATTATAATTATCTTATAAAATAGAGACACAAATAAAACAGCAGTAAATATGATAATTGTTGTTTCCTGTTTAAGAAATTTCCAAATTGTAAAGTCTGCTAATAACAAAGAAAACAGAATAAACAACTGATTCAAATTATCCTGGCCCCCAAACAGATTAACCATGTTCTTGTGAGTGGAATTTTTTTCACTGGATCATACTCATACCTTCCTAACCAGGAATTTGAAGACTCAAAATTCCTGACCATTCAAAATCCAATGGTCTTTAAAGCAAGAAATAGAAGTAAAAGTTACTTATAATCTGTGGTATTCAATTACATACTTAGTAGGAAAGAAAATCAGTGCTCCTAAATGAGGTAAACTACAGGTAAACTGTTAGGCCAAACCATGCTTGTTCCTGAAGAATTAATATCAGGATCTCTCCAGTTTCTGGGCAAATTACATATGACATCCCAGAAGTTCATTCCACTAAGAGGATTTTGGTTACAAAATTTTTATACACAGCTGATAACACAAATATAATCTTAAGACTATTCCTAAGAAATATTTCATTTTCTGCCTTCAGATTACAAATAAAAATACCTTCAGATTACAAAGTTAGTTGGCACATTTAATTTAATTACCTGGTACTGTCCACTTACATTTTCAGTTTATGTCTGCTAAAGATAATTTTGGGTGAATAAGTGATCTCAAGCAAAACAACATGGGGAGAGGGAAACAGAGAAGGAAGGAAAGTCAAAATAAATATGTGCTTTAGAGCTGGTCACTGCTCTGGGCCCTGGGACTTTCTGAGGAGTCATGTTAAAAGTCTCTGAACTGTTTGTCCAAGGGACAGAAAGGAAGCTTTCAGGGTTTATTTGTGGTACTGGGGATTGAACCCAGGGGTATTCTACCACTGAGCTGCATCCCCAGTCCATTTTTTTTTTTAAATTTTGAGACAGGGTCTTGTTAAGTTGCTGAGTGTGTCACTAAATTGTGTAAGCTGGCCTTGAATTTGGAATCCTCTTGCCTTAGTCCTGACTAGTTGAGATTACAGGCATGTGCAACTGTGCCCGGCAGAAAGGGAGTTTTCGTCTAGTAATTCCTTTCCCTCGTTGGTCAAGATGGCATGTTAACCCTCTCATACTCCACGTCCTTTCCCTCAGACATCATGTGCTACAGTGTTAAGAGAGGAAACTGAAGTATACTCAGCACAGCTGTGGTGAGGTGATTCCTGTGAGCAGTTGGTTGCTGCAGCAAGACCGGAGTAGAAGGCAGAAGAGGCAGGTGAGGGAGGGCACAAGAGGCATCTGATATGGAGCTCCTATAACCTTGTATTTTTTTCTATTAGGATAGAAAATTTAAATCATCCTGAATTATAGAAAAACATTTTTAATAAATATATTACATTTAAAAAACTCCAATATGTTTAATTGTCCTGAATATTATGAAAAGACAACAGAGGCAACTCTTAGGTTATACAATATGAAGAAAAAAAAAAACAGAATAAAATTTCACTGTAATTTCTGCAAAGCAAACATTCTAAATAATATAACATTATTCTCAAATGTAGATTAATTAAAAAACGGTTCAAATGAACTTAAAATTATTTATGAACAACTTCACATCAAATTAGAATTCTTGTGGACAAGTGGAAATGATAGTAAAATAAAAGCAGCTATCACTTATTTAATACTTACTTTGAGCTAGAGTTTGGCTAAGAACTTTATTTATATAGATTCACTAGATTAAAAAATTATTCTCAAAATTAGTAATTTTTAAACATTTTGGACTGTGAGCCTTAGTGAGTACACCAAGGTCTTCAGATGAAAGGCTAGAGACCTGGGGAAGACCTGATGTTGCATCTTGAGTCTAAAAACAATCTGCAGGGGGTTGGGGATATAGCTCAGTTGGTAAAGTGCTTGCCTCGAATGCACAAGACCCTGGGTTCAATCCCCAGCACCACACACACACAAAATAAATAAATAAAAACAATCTGCAGGTGGAATTTTGTCTTCCTCAAGGTTTCTTCCCTTAAAGCCTTCAACAGATTAGGCGAGACCCACCCACATAAAATACAGGGTAATTTCAATGTTAATCTCATCTAAAAAATACTTTTGCAGCAAAATCTAGAATAGTATTTGACCAAATATCTGGTACATGATCTGGCCTATTCTACCATTACAGGGAGAAATACATTTTACACAACTAGTTACATAAACATGTTCATGTAACACATATTCTTAGTAAACATTTGTAGGTTTATATTTTCTCTTACATATTACATATTTTACTTTATTAAAAGAAAAAACAGTGGCCTGAGGTTGTGGCTCAGTGGCAGAGCATGTGCCTAGCACATGTGAGGCACTGGGTTCGATCCTTAGCACCACATAAAATAAATAAATAAAATAAAGGTATTGTGTTCATCTATAACTACAAAAATATTTTTTTAAAAGAAAACACTGTAACCCACTAATTTGATTTCATAACCTACTAATGAATCACACTGATGGAAAAATCCTGCTCTCAATAACACATCCATTTATTCATGTTTTAGAATACAGACAAAGAAATGCATTACAGTGACACCAGAATATGATCTCTCTCTCTCATTCGTGTGTGTGTGTGTGTGTGTGTGTGTGTGTGGCAGTGCTGTGATTGAAGCACTGCTAGGAAGGGCACTACCATTGAGCTATAGTCCCAGCGCCAGAATATGATATTTGAGAAGGAAATTGAGAACACACAAGACACAATGAAGAAATGTATGTCAGGACCGGGCGCAGTGGCACATGCCTGTCTATAATCTCAGTGGCTCAGGAGGCTGAGACAGGAGGATTGCAAATTCAAAGTCAGCCTCAGCAAAAGCGAAGGCACTAAGCTCAATGAGAGCTGACTCTAAATAAATACAAAATAGGGCTGGGTTAAGAGGTTAAGTGTCCCTGAGTTCAGTCTTGGTACCTCATACCCCCAAATAGTCAGGAAATAATAAAATGCCTAACTTCTTATCACTATAGGAACACCATATCTTAGCAAAAGAGTATAGTGTTTTATCACTATTATGATAAATATTTGAGAATAAAATCAGGCAATGCCTAAAGATAAAATAAAATCAGAGGCAATTAAATATGGCTTGGTATTCTACAGGGTATACAATCAATACAAATCAATATGATTTTCTTAAATAGCATTATTTTCACTATTAAAAAAATGAAATCACATACAAGTGATTAGTTGCATTAAAAAACTGTAACATATGGAGAGGTTAAGAAAAAAACACAAAAATGTGGTGAGATAACTGAGAAAAGTGCACTTTAAGTTGGGTATGGTCGCACTCATCTGTGATCCTAGCAACTCAGAGGCTGAGGCAGGAGGACTGCAAGTTCAAGGTCAGTCTTGGTAACTTAGCAAGGCCCTAAGCAACTTAGCAAGAGCCTGTCTCAAAATAATAAAATAGAAAAGGGCTTGGGATATGGCTCAGTGGTTAAGCATCCCTGGGTTCAATGCCTGGAACTAGAAAGTTGTTTTCAAAACTAAATAAATGAATAAAAGGGCTGGGTATGTAGCTCAGTGGTAAAGTGCCCTGGCTAAAAAAAAAAAAAAAAAAAAAAAAAAAAAAAAAAAAAAAAAAAAGTGTACATAAAAAATTTAAAAAGCCCTAACCTCACTTTTAACTCTTAGCCTTTTCTCCTCTGGATCAAAGCCCAGTTTTAACATCTAAATGAGACTTGTCTTAGTGAATGAGTAGCTTATTGGTTAAGAATACAGACTCTCAAGAACTCAAAACACTCCAGTGACTCACTTTCATTTCTTACATGTTTTTCTAAAAATTTTATATTCTCTTAGAGCTAGAAATCAAGTCAATGCAAAAGAAAGTTATAGATAAAAGTTTATAGATAAAACACTTAAAAACCTTTTAAGTGTTATTATGTTCTAAACATTTTTTCAAATTTGTTCTTTTTAGATGTACATGGTAGTAGAGTGTATTTTGACATATTGTTCATGCATGGAGTATAACTTCCTATTGCAGTGGTTGAACACAATGTGGAGTTTCACTGATGGTATGTTCATATATGAACATAAGAAAGTTATGTCTAATTCATTCTACTGTCTTTCCTATTCCCATTTCTCCTCCCTTACCTTCATTCTTCTCTGTCTAATCCAGTGAACTTCTATTCCCCCAATTTCACCCCTTTATTGTGTGTAGCATCCACATATCAGAGAGAACATTTGATCTTTGTTTTTTGGGATAGGCTTATTTCACTTACCATGATAATCTCCAGTTCCATCCACTTACTGGCAAATGCCATAATTCGATTATTCTTTAAGGCTGAGTAATATTCCATTGTGTATTTATACCACATTTTCTTTGTCCATTCATCTCCTAAAGGGCATCTAGTTTGGTTCCATAGCTTAGCTACTGTGAATTTATCTGCCATAAAAATTGATGTGGCCACATCAACATGTGCTGATTTTAAGTCCTTTGGGTATATGGTGAGGAGTAGGATAACTGGGCCAAATTGTGGTTCCATTCCAAGTTTTCTGAGGAATCTCTATACTGTTTCCATAGTGGTTGCACCAATGTGCACTCCCACCAGCAATGTATGAGGATACTATTTCCCTACATCTTCGTCAACATTTATAGTTACTTATATTCTCGATAATTGCCATTCTGATTGTAGTGAGATGAAATCTCAGTATAGTTTTAATTTGCATTTTTCTAATTGCTAGAGATGTTAAACATTTTTTTCTTTCTTTTTTTTTTTTTAGGAAAACATTTTTTCTTTTTTCTTTATTTAATTTGTTCTTTTTAGACATACATGACAGTAGAATGTATTTTGACGTATATTATACATACACACATGGAATATAACCGATGTTCTACTTAGGATCCCATTCTTTTTTTTTTTTTAATTGGTTGTTCACAACATTACAAAGCTCTTGACATATCATATTTCATACATTAGACTGAAGTGGGTTATAAACCCCCAATTTTACCCCAAATGCAGATTGCAGAATCACGTCGGTTACACATCCACAATTTTACATAATGCCCTATTAGTAATTGTTGTATTCTGCTACCTTTCCTATCCCCTACTATCCCCCCTCCCCTCCCCTCCCTTCTTCTCTCTCTACCCCATCTACTGTAATTCATTTCTCTCCTTGTTTATTTTCCCATTCCCCTCACAACCTCTTATATGTAAGTTTGTATAGCAATGAGGGTCTCCCTTCATTTCCATGCAATTTTCCTCATCTCTCTCTTTCCCTCCCATCTCATGTCACTGATTAATGTTACTCTTTTCTTCCCACTCTTCCTCCCTGTTCTGTTCATATTTGCTCTCATTATATCAAAGAAGACATTTGGTATTTGTTTTTTAGGGATTGGCTAGCTTCACTAAGCATAATCTGCTCTAGTGCCGTCCATTTCCCTGCAAATTCTATGATTTTGTCATTTTTTATTGCTGTATAGTACTCCATTGTGTATAGATGCCACATTTTTTTTATCCATTCATCTATTGAGGGGCATCTGGGTTGGTTCCACAGTCTAGCAATTGTGAATTGTGCTGCTATGAACATGGATGTGGCAGTATCCCTGTAGCATGCTCTTTTAAGGTCTTCAGAGAATAGTCCGAGAAGGGCAATAGCAGGGTCAAATGGTGGTTCCATTCCCAGCTTTCCCAGGAATCTCCAAACTGCTTTCCAAATTGGCCGCACCAATTTGCAGTCCCACCAGCAATGTACAAGTGTACCCTTTTCTCCACATCCTCGCCAGCACTTGTTGTTGTTTGACTTCATAGTGGCTGCCAATCTTACTGGAGTGAGATGGTATCTTAGGGTGGTTTTGATTTGCATTTCTCTGACTGCTAGAGATGGTGAGCATTTTTTCATGTACTTGTTGATTGATTGTATATCCTCCTCTGAGAAGTGTCTGTTCAGGTCCTTGGCCCATTTGTTGATTGGGTTATTTGTTATCTTATTGTCTAATTTTTTGAGTTCTTTGTATACTCTGGATATTAGGGCTCTATCTGAAGTGTGAGGAGTAAAAATTTGTTCCCAGGATGTGGGCTCCCTATTTACCTCTCTTATTGTTTCTCTTGCTGAGAAAAAACTTTTAAGTTTAATGAAGTCCCATTTGTTGATTCTTGTTGTTAACTCTTGTGCTATGGGTGTCCTATTAAGGAATTTGGAGCCCGACCCCACAATCTGTAGATCGGAGCCAACTTTTTCTTCTATCAGACGCAGAGACTCTGGTTTGATATCAAGCTCCTTGATCCATTTTGAGTTAACTTTTGTGCATGGCGAGAGAAAGGGATTCAGTTTCATTTTGTTGCATATGGATTTCCAGTTTTCCCAGCACCATTTGTTGAAGATGCTATCCTTCCTCCATTGCATGCTTTTAGCCCCTTTATCAAATATAAGGTAGTTGTAACTTTGTGGATTAGTCTCTATGTCCTCAATTCTAAACCATTGGTCCACCCACCTGTTTTGGTACCAGTACCATGCTGTTTTTGTCACTATTGCTCTGTAGTATAGTTTGAAATCTGGTATCGCTATACCACCTGATTCACACTTCCTGTTTAGAATTGCTTTTGCTATTCTGGGTCTTTTATTTTTCCATATGAATTTCATGATTGCTTTATCAATTTCTACAAGATATGCCGTTGGAATTTTGATTGGCATTGCATTAAACCTATAGAGAACTTTTGGTAATATCGCCATTTTGATGATGTTAGTTCTGCCTATCCATGAACAGGGTATATTTTTCCATCTTCTAAGATCTTCATCAACTTCTCTCTTTAGGGTTCTGTAGTTTTCATTATATAAATCTTTCACCTCTTTTGTTAGGTTAATTCCCAAGTATTTTATTTTTTTTGAGGATATTGTGAATGGAGTGTCTTTCCTCATTGCCGTTTCAGAAGTTTTGTCGCTGATATACAGAAATGCCTTTGATTTATGCGTGTTGATTTTATATCCTGCCACTTTGCTGAATTCATTTATTAGTTCTAGTAGTTTCTTTGTAGACCCTTTTGGGTCTTCTAGGTATACAATCATGTCATCTGCAAATAGTGATAATTTAAGTTCTTCTTTTCCAATTTTTATGCCTTTAATTTCTTTCGTCTGTCTAATTGCTCTGGCCAGTGTTTCGAGAACTATATTGAATAGAAGTGGAGATAGAGGGCATCCCTGTCTTGTTCCGGATTTTAGAGGGAATGCCTTCAACTTTTGTCCATTCAGAATGATGCTAGCCTGAGGCTTAGCATAGATAGCTTTTACAATGTCAAGGTAAGTTCTTGTTATCCCTAATTTTTCTAATGTTTTGAACATAAAGGGATGCTGTACTTTGTCAAATGCTTTCTCTGCATCTATCGAGATGACCATATGGTTCTTATCTTTAAGTCTATCGATGTGGTGAATAACATTTATTGATTTCCGTATGTTGAACCATCCTTGCATCCCAGGGATGAATCCTACTTGATCATGGTGCACAATTTTTTTGATGTGTTTTTGTATTCGATTCGCCAGAATTTTATTGAGGATTTTTGCATCTAGGTTCATTAGAGATATTGGTCTGTAGTTTTCTTTCTTTGAGGTGTCTTTGTCTGGTTTCGGAATCAGGGTGATGTTGGCCTCATAGAATGAATTTGGAAGAGCTCCCTCTTTTTCTATTTCCTGAAATAACTTGAAAAGTATTGGTATTAATTCTTCTTTAAAGGTTTTGTAAAACTCCGCTGTATACCCATCCGGTCCTGGGCTTTTCTTGGTTGGTAGTCTTTTGATGGCTTCTTCAATTTCATCCATTGATATTGGTCTGTTCAAATTGTGTGTATCCTCCTGACTCAGTCTGGGTAAATCATATGACTTAAGAAATTTATCGATGTCTTCACTATCTTCTATTTTGTTGGAATATAGGTTTTCAAAATAATTTCTAATTGTCTTCTGTATTTCTGTAGCATCTGTTGTGATATTGCCTTTTTCATCCCGTATGTTAGTAATTTGAGTTCTCTCTCTTCTTCTCTTCGTTAGCATGGCTAAAGGTCTGTCGATCTTATTTATTGTTTCGAAGAACCAACTTTTAGTTTTGTTAATTTTTTCAATAGTTTCTTTTGTTTCAATTTCATTGATTTCCGCTCTGATTTTAATTATTTCTAGCCTTCTGCTACATTTGCTGTTGTTTTGCTCTTCCTTTTCTAGGGCTTTGAGATGAAGTGTGAGCTCATTTATTTGTTGTTTTTTTCTTTTTTTGAGGAATGACCACTAGGTGATGAATTTCCCTCTTAAAACTGCTTTCATTATGTCCCATAGATTCCGATATGTTGTGTCTGTATTTTCATTTATCTCTAAGAATTTTTTGATTTCCTCCTTTATGTCTTCTGTAACCCATTGATCATTCAGTAACATATTGTTCATTTTCCATGTGATGTAGGATTTTTCCTTCCTTCTTTTATCATTGATTTCCAGTTTCATTCCATTATGATCAGATAAAATGCATGGTACTATCTCCACCCCTTTATATCTACTGAGGGTTGCCCTATGGCATAATATATGGTCTATTTTTGAGAAGGATCCATGTGCTGCTGAGAAAAAAGTATATCCATTTGATGATGGTTGATATATTCTATATATGTCAGTTAATTCTAGGTTATTGATTGTGATATTGAGTTCTATAGTTTCTTTATTCAACTTTTGTTTGGAGGATCTGTCCAATGGTGAGAGAGGTGTGTTGAAGTCACCCATAATTATTGTGTTGTGGTCTATTTGATTCTTGAACTTGAGGAGAATTTGTTTTATGAATGTCGCAGCACCATTGTTTGGTGCATAAATATTGATAATTGTTATGTCTTGTTGGTGAATGGTTCCTTTTAACAGTATATAATGACCCTCTTTATCCCTTTTGATTAACTTAGTCTTGAAGTCGATTTTATTCGATATGAGGATGGCCACCCCTGCTTGCTTACGAGAACTGTGTGCGTAATATATTTTTTCCCATCCTTTCACCTTCAGCCTGTGTATGTTTTTGCAATCAGATGTGTCTCCTGGAGGCAGCATATTGTTGGATTTGTTTTTTTAATCCATGATACCAGCCTATGTCGCTTTATTGAAGAGTTTAAGCCATTAACATTCAGAGTTACTATTGATATATGGTTTGAACTTCCATCCATGTTTGATTGTTTATCCTTTTTTTTTTTTAAATTTAGTTTGTTTCTTCGTGATTATCTTTCCCCTCGCCCTCTGTCTTTACTGAGGCACTTCCCACTGATGGTTTTGGTTATTGTTTTTCATTTCTTCCTCGTGTAGTGTTTTGCTCAAAATGCTTTGCAATGCTGGTTTTCTGGCTGCAAATTCTTTTAACTTTTGTTTATCATGAAAGATATTTATTTCGTTGTCATAACTGAAGCTTAATTTTGCTGGATACAGAATTCTTGGTTGGCATCCATTGTCTTTCAGTGTTTGAAATACATTGTTCCATGACCTTCTTGCTTTCAGTGTCTGTGATGAAAAATCCGTTGTTAACCTTATTGGTTTACACCTGAATGTAATCTGTCTCCTTTCTCTTGTAGCTTTTAATATTTTCTCTTTGTTCTGTATATTGGGTATCTTCATAACAATGTGTCTTGGCGTTGGTCTACTGTGATTTTGTGTGCTCGGTGTCCTGTATGCATCTTCAATTTGTATATCTGTTTCCTTTTTTATTTCTGGAAAGTTTTCTGTAATAATTTCATTCAGCAGGTTTCTCATTCCCTTGGTTTGAATCTCTGTACCTTCTTCTATCCCGATGACTTGTAAGTTTGGTTTCTTCATGTTATCCCATAACTCTTGGATGTTTTTCTCATGATTTTTTACCAGCCTTTCTGAGTTGGCTAGACTCTTTTCAAGACGGTATATTTTGTCTTCATTATCTGACGTTCTGGCTTCTACTTGCTCCACTCTGTTAGTGATACTCTCAATTGAGTTTTTAATTTGGTTTATCGTTTCCTTCATTTCTAGAATTATTGTTTGATTTTTTTTTATAATCTCTATCTCCTGATAAAGATGCTTAACTTCTTCTTTTAGCTGTTTATGTAATTCATTCTCAGTGTGTTCTTTCGCTGCTTGAATTTGCTGTCTTGTATCCTCTTTAAGGTTCCATTCCATCTGTCTAAGGTGTTCCTTGAGGTCTTTATATGACCATTTTTCTGATGACTCTAGGTCCTCCTGAATATTTAGGCTGTCCTGCATTGTTTGTACTCCTTTTCTTCCTTGCTTCTTGAAGCTGCTCATGTTGCTTCTTGTTCTGTTTGACTGCTGAGTTACTGTTTACTCCTATAAATTTATTTGATGCTTGGGAGGAAAGGTATTAGAAGGGAAGGGAAGAAGTCACTAAAGAGAATGAGAGTAGGCAGATAGAATTCAAGGAAGGGGGGATAAGAAAAATGAAAAGACAAAAGAAGAAAGAAATAGGAACAGTTCCCGGCAGGACCCCACATCACGGAATTTTGCTAGAAGTTCCTCAGTAGGTAGACTGCCGCTGTTCCAAAGGGTCTTTCTGATCCCGTTAATGTGGAGACATTAGAATCGCTGCTTCCTCGGCGGCGGCCATGTTCTGGAACCTAGGATCCCATTCTTGTGGTTGAACACGATCTGCAGTTTCACATGGGCGGGACCCTGGTTCCATTCTCAACACCACATAAAAATAAAGGCATTGTGTTGTGTCCATCTACACCTTCATCATAGCAATCATTTCTTTTGCATAATAAACTGTTTTCCTGTTTATTCCAATAGACAGTAAGATTCTTGAGGGCAGGGCCCTTGTCTTAGTCTTCTACAGCGGCCGGGACGCATGGGTCGGCCTCATCCAGGGCACCTGCGGCCAGGCAGGACGGGCCCGGACGGCTGAGTCATCAAGAGGGTGAGTCCGCTCGCCCGCAGGTGCGTCCCGTCCCCTCCGACTGCCCAGCCAGCGCTGCCTCGCTTGCTCCGGACCAACATTTTTTTCATATATTTGTTAACTGATCACATTTCTTCTTGTGTCAAGCACTGTTTTTATTCATTATTACTACAGTTGAGTGAAAAGAGCAGAACTGAAAAGAGTAAGTGTATCACAATGACAATTATGTACTAATAAATGCATGGGTAAATTAACTTGTTAAAATAAAGAGTTGTGGAACCAGCCATGGGACTTGGGGCAATGTGTTAAGTCTATTTTGGAAACATTAAGCTATTGTTATATTAACATTTTAATAAAACAAAGGAAAAAATCAAGTAAGGTCATAGAACTGGCCATGTCAGACAGTCACAAAAGTGCTCAACAATTCAAATGGCAGGTATACATTGCAAAGCGTTAGGCACTTTTGATTAGAGACAACCACCGTAAAACTGGGCACCAAAGACATTCCTTTGTGGTTGGTAGTAAATCTTTCAACTATGTTGACTTTCTTGAGGTGGTGGAAATACCAGAAGGTAATAAATATGGCTGCTAGGCAAGCTAAGCGTGTACCCCTTTCCAGCTCTGTATCTCAGAATGACTCTATTACATGATGTTCCTGGTACTTGCAATAAGATCCAGTTTCTGAAGGCAATATATGAAAATTTTTTTCCCTGCAACTTTAAAGTATAAGACTATTTTAGATTCATAGATAGAAAAATGATACTTTAAACAGAATATAAATATAATTTAATAGTGTTCGTCAAATCTATGTAGGACAGGTTGGCATGTACAAAAGAAGTCTACGAAGACATTATGTTAGCTGTTAAGCATGTGCTAGGTATCTGATGATAAGCAACTGAACAAATAATAAACCTAATTAAGCACTATGACTTCTAAAAAGAATCCCAGAAATTAAGCCACACTGATTTGTTTTTGTGCACACTTGCTAGGATAATTCCTTAAGTGCTTTGATATATCATTTCAAATTTCAAGTATCTCATTCTTCACTTCATTCTGATTATCTTATGTTTCAATTAGGGACCCAACATGAATCCTTAAAATATATGATTGCTTTTTTAAAAAGACTATTTACTGTGTAAGGATAAATATAGCTAATAATATATACCTTTGTACCCACCATCCAACTTAAGAAATTAAACTCCATGGATAAAGTCCTCTGAGAACCCCTTCTCCCAACATTCTCCTTCCTCAGAGGTAATAACTGCCCTAGTTTATTAACTATCATTTTTCATGCTGTTTAATACTTTTACTATAGTTCTGTGTATCCATAGGCAACAACAGCAGTGGTTTTCTTAATTTTTGTGCTCTTATTTCCTAAGACTTTTGAAAAACTATATAACATATTGTATACTTCAGTTGACACAAATAATGCCAAAGGATGCATTTCTAGTTTATTTTATATTGAATAGATGCTTTACGTATCTATCTATATCTATATCGATTTTGTTGAAGCCTTGGAGCTTCAGTTTAGTTTATTCAATTTATAAAAATATAACCATATAACTTAATTGGAAGAGCTAGTCATCATTGTCAAAACCAATCATCCAAATCTGACTTACTGTCAGAAAAAACCTGACTTAATTTTAAAATTCAAATAAATGTGTTATTATGCAGCCCAGTGACAATTTTCTCACTTGTGAATTTTGATTCTAAAATAATGAATGGATGGCTAGGTAGACAGATAAGTTCTAAGTCATGGAGCTTTGCCATGAGTTTGTGGCCTGGATGAAATAATGTGTTGCCCCTCTAAGAGTTTTAATTGAGGCTTTCTCTGCTTTGTTTTTAAGGGACTCTTCCTCAGGTGAGATTCAGTCTCCAATAGTCTATTTGGTGCCCAGGAGATTTTTAACTCCATGACAAGGCATCATAGTAATATTCAGTATGGACAGGGATAAGCTTTTCTTTTGAGAAGTGGGAGATAGATAATTTTGAAAGTCAGAAATGAGAACTGGAAGACCAGAAGGTTCTAGGGCAGATAATTTTTCATAAAGACTGCATATGGAAAGAGAACATGGAAATTGATTTCTTTAACGCTACTCATACCTGTACAGGAAGTCTTTGTGTAATCAGTTATACAGGTACCCAGCTTGAAAACCACCTATCAGTAGCAGGGTTCTCAACCTAGCATTCATTTGCCCTCTGTTTTTGTAAATAAAATTTTACTGGACCCAGACACTCTTACTCACTCACATACTGACTATAACTGCTTTCACACCAGAATGGCAGAGTTGAATAGTCGTCATAGAGACCATTTGGCTGACAAAATCCAAAATATTTACTATCTAGCGTTTTACTGAAAAAGTTTGTCACCCCTCATCTAATAGTATTGGGTATGTTTAAAAAAATTCTTTCCTTTGAAAAAAATCAAAGTTACATATTTGTATAGCTTGTAGGACCATATCATTCAAAAAGGCTTGTTATTAAAAAATCCTGTCACCATCCCCAAAGCAACTACTTTATATTTTTTTACCTGATGCTTATTTGAGGTGGTGGGGTAGAATCCAGAGCCTCATGCATACATGCTAGGAAAGCACTCTCCCACTGAGTTACACCTCCAGCCTTTAACTGATGTTTATAAGGTAAGCTCTGCTCTTGAACATTCTGTAATAGCTAAATAATATCCTTACACTATTACTTTATTTTTCAGTTTTAAGCATTGCATATTAATTTCTTACTATTGGAAATAAGAATTTACCCAATTCTTCTTGTTTTATAATACTTCCAATGTAGTTATAGACCAATTTCAATAATTATGTTATTATGAGTAAACATGATAAACAAGTGAGCCACACAGCACACTAGGATTATTTTTCTTTTTCCTAGTCAATTTTTTCTTGGAGTTAATAAATTAATTTTGTTTATTTACTATGTACCTACCTATAATTCAGCCCCATTTGATATTTTTGGATTTATTAGGTTATTAATAATACTACTCTATTAATTAATGGAGTATTAACTAAATACTTTGTATTTAATTTCATTTTTTTGGGAAAAAAATTTCTCACAGACACTTCTTTCCCATGTCCTCTGGTCTGGTTCCCTGGTACTCTAGTACCGTTTGCCTAAGCTCAAGTTTTCTTAGATCTCATTCCTTCCTTTTTCTTTTTTAACTTCCAAAGCAAAGGTTGTAGGAAATAATTCTATGAGACTGTACTTGTAGAAATGTGTTCATTCCACAATCAAGCTTAGATGGTGTCATTGGGTATAGAATTCTACTCCAGCACTCACTACTGAGCTAAATGCAGAAGGACTTTTCATTGCATTATCTTCTAGCTTCCAGTGTTGTTGGTCTTCTAATTTTCTTTTCATTCCTGTTTTCCATCTCTGTCTTTCTGCCCTACCTTATAGGAAATTCCTTCAGTATAAGCTTCTAACCCATCCATTAAATATTTCATTTCTATTATACTTTTTTTCTAAAGTCAGGGTCTAATCCAATGTGATGAAGATTTGGACCTACTCTTTCCTCTATTAGGTGCAGGGTCTCTGGTCTAATTCCTAGGTCCTTGATCCACTTTGAGTTTTGTGCATGGTAAGAGATAGGGTTTTAGTTTCATTTGCTGTATATGAATTTCCAGTTCTCCCAGCACCATTTGTTGGAGAGGCTGTCTTTTCTTCAATGTATGTTTTTGGCTCCTTTGTCTAGTATGAGATATCTAAGTGTATTTATGTGGGTTTTTCTCTCTGTCTTCTATTCTCTACCACTGGTGTCTATTTTGGTGCCAATACCATGCTGTTTTTGTTACCATAGCTTTGCAATACAGTTTAAGACCTGGTATTGTGATGCTTCCTGCTTTACTCTTATTGCTAAGAATTGCTTTGGCTATTCTGGGTCTCTTATTTTTCCTAATGAATTTCATGATTGCTTTTTCTATTTCTATAAGGAATGACATTGGGATTTTAATTGGAATTGCATTGAATATGTATAGTACTTTGGGTATATTTTTGTGGGTTTTGATCTTTCATTTTAGATACTTTCCTCAGATTTTGGACAATTCTCTTGCCACAGATGAGGCTTGCCAACTGTTTCACTGTAATATAATTGAGGTTTTAAGTCCTTCTTGGCTGATCAGAGTAACTAATACCCCGACCTGGGGCATAATAGCCTGTTGTAGGGAAAAATCTGAAGGTCTGATTTTCAGTATGTTTGTGTTAATTAATCCCTCTACTTCAGAGCAATACTCTTCTCTCAGATTTGTCACGAAAACAATACTGCAAATTCGGGACTGTTTTCTATTCCCCAAGAAAAAACATAGTTTTCAATTGCTTTTAGATTAGAGACAGTTGCCTTGTTGCATGCTATCACAAAGGGAATTTAATAAAATCTTTATTTTTCTCCAGGAGATTTAGCATTGATATAATGTTTTTATTTAATATATGGTTCATATTCAAACTTCACCAATTATCCCTATATTGTTCTTTATAGCAAAGTTTTTTCCCCATTCTGGGATTACATGTTACATTTAATTGTCATGCCTCTTGGTCTTAAGTTGTTTATGACACTGATGTGACAGGTCTGGAGTTTTATGGAATGTCTACAAACTTAGGTTTTTCTGGCTGTTCCTCATAATTAGATTAGGGTTTTGCATTTTTTTTTTTTTTTTTTGGTGGAGGAGAATACTACATGAATGATGTCTTATTCTCAGTGTCTCAAACAAGTTGGCACCTAAACTGTCAACACTGCCCTACTTGGTAAAACTTTTGTCTTCCTGATTAAGATGATAGCTGCCAGATTTGTCTACTAGAAAGGTCCCTTTTCCCCCTTTGTAATTAATATGTAATGTATAGGGAGATGCTTTGTGATGAATAGCCTGTTACTCCAAAGAATATAAACTACTGGTTTTAGTAACTGCTGATTTTCACTGAATCAATAACTGCTTTGAGAGGGGAAAATGGTGATTTTCCAACTCTATTATTATTTCTACATTTATTGGTTGGCATGTAAGTGCCTCTAAAGTTTTTGACCAAGACATGAATTTTAACAGCAATTCAACATTACTTTTGGAGTTTCCTGGCACTGCCAGTTGCTGAGCATTTTGAGGTTCTGGTGGCTTAATCTGGGTTACTTCTAGGCTTTCTTTTCTGCCAGATTAGGATTCATTATGTTCAGTTTTGTTAAAGTGGTTAACATTTGTCCACCCACTTTCTAGCATCTAAAACATTAGTGCTCTTTTTACCTCTTTGATTTTTCTTTTTGACCTTGTAGGTTCAGATCTTTTTAAAATAAATCTCTTTCTTGTCATTTTCATTCAACTTGAAAAATTAAACTCATGTGTTTAAATCGCCATTCTTTATTTGAAGGCCACTGTTCTTTCTCCACTTTCACACTTTATAAATAAATGGTATACAGTATGAAATCTTCTGTAATTTACTTTTTTCCCCCTCAATATCATGTTTCTGAAATTTAACCACGTTGATACACACAGCTGTAGTTCATTCTTTTTTTTTGGTGGTGCTGGGGATTGACATCCCCACCAGTTCATTCATTTTTTTTTTTTTTTTGTGGGGTGGTATACCAGAGCTTGAACTCAGGGGTATTCCACCACTGAGCCACACCCCAGCCCTATTTTCTATTTTATTTAGAGACAGGGTCTCATTGAGTTGCTTAGATCCTCTCTAAGTTGCCGAGGCTGGCTTTGATCTCCTGCCTCAGCCTCCCCAGCTGCTGGGATTACAGGCATGTGCCAGTGCACCCGGCTCACTTTATTCATTTTAAATGAATAATGTTATATCCCAGGATATGAACATGCTGCAGTTTTCTGATCAGTTTCCACTGCATTCCTAAAAATGATATTGTGAGGTTTTGGGTGGAGGTATAGGGCCCGTTTTTTCCACGAGAACATACATTCCATCTTTGTAATTTAAGTCAGTAGGAAAGCAGAATTTTACACACACATAATATCAGTCTTAAGACATTTTAATCCTGTAACTTACAAACTAAAATAAGCCTAATAATACGGAGCACAGAGAACTCAATAAATGTCAGTTACTTGGTGACAACACTGAAATAACCCTTACAATTCAGAAAGATTCCTCTCTGAATGTTAAATTGCAAGACTGACATATTATAGACTACAGCAGAGATATGAAAAGAGTAAACTAAGAGAATAGCTGCAGGGCTGGCAGCATTTGACCATAATATAACTACTATCGTAGTGGAAAAAAAAAAGTCAGTCAGAATGGGGAAGCAAAGAAAAAAGGAGAACTAGAGACAAATGCTGATAATCCATAAAAACAATGTCCCTGGGAGCAGAAGCCTTAAACAAGCACCTGGTATTTCTTTCTATTCCATTTCACATCTAGCTATTCCTAGTATGGAGACAGATATCTGGAGGTGTAGCCAATGCTATTTCCACCACTATGGGTTAAACTATCTCTGATGTGAGATTGTTTCAACCGGCATGGTGAGCATGATATGATTAAACTTTTTACTTCACTTTCTTCCTTCCTTTCTTTTTTTTGGGGAATGGGGGTGGGGTACTGGGGATTGAATCCAGAGTTGCTTTTCCACTAAGCTACATTCCAGCCTTTTTTAAATTTTGAGACAGGGTCTCACTAAGTTGCTTAGATGCTGCTCTAAGTTTCAGAGGCTGGCCTTGAACTGGCAATCTTCCTGCCTCAGCCTCCTGAGTAGCTGGGATTACAGGTGTTCACCAGTGTGCCAGGTAATTCCCCTTACTCTAATTTAATACTCCCTAAGCAATCTACTATGCTTTTCTCTTTACCAGTTTCAGTTCTTTCTTTAAATCAGCATATTGGAATTCTAGCAACCATCTGAAATTCACATGCATTTTAGTACCTATGATCACATCTTTTTGAGCCAAATCATCTTGGACTTGGTCAAAATTGAGTCCATATTTGAGAATATAGTCAAATAAACAAGCACATGATGTGTGGTCTACCCAATTACCCCAACCTTTCCTTAGAACATTAGCACCAACTCTATTCACTATTAGTTTCTTGAATTTCTTCTTCTCCTTTTATGTAGTATATATATTAAAAACAAAGCAGGCAGAGTTCAAATATTGCAGGTTTCCCTCTACTGTTTGTAAAACTATTACTAGGAATATTTTCTTCTGATGCTCCTTATTATAATGGTTACTAACTTTTAGCCACAGTGTACAGGTAACATGGGTGGAAGTTAATCTGGGGTTAGAAATTTGAAAAAGAATAAAACACTCAAATGATTTTGAAAACTAACCAGTTTTAATAGGTTTACAAGAATAAGAGTTTTTTCCCAATGATTAAATATAAGAATTAAACATAGACAATTGCTAAGATCACAAAGAGACAACCAGACATGATGTCTTACCAAATATTTCCTACATTCTTAACAAAAATAACAAACAGGAATATCTAGCTTCTGGATTAGACTATCTCTGTTGTGATACTTCTGGAAGAAAGATGACTCAGGAACATGTTGAGTTGTTCCAAGAACATAAGATCAATAATCAGACTTTGGCAAACTCTATAGGACAAATGGGCTGAATTTTTCAACATATAATTTGTAAGGATATAAAAGAAATGGAAGCAGAAACTATAAACTCAAAGAAATTTAAAATAAGTAGGGAGTTTTCAAAAAATGGTCAAGTACATATAGTGTACTTCTGTGCAATAAAACTATTTAAAATGTGAGGAAATATTACTATAAAAGTCAAGTTTCAGGGTTGCTTTTATGGGGAGAAAGAACTTGTGATTGGGATGAGGCACATGGTTCTGGAGCTGGCAAAATTATTTTTTTCAACTTGGTGGGACTTGCCTTATAATAATTCATTAGATGGATTCACTTCTTTCTTGTTTTTTTTTTTTTGGTATACATGATTTATTTTACATTAAAAGTTTTTTTTTCCTCTTAATATCTTGGAAGCAGCTGGGGAAAGCAAGGAGCAGGTGAATCTGTGTGGTGTGGGAAAGTCAGCACAACTCACTTCAAGTAGAGAAGGGACTGTCTTTCATATACAGGAAGACTTTAGTTGAGGTTATGTGGTATAGAAAGTTTCTAGGAAAATATTAATAGTGTATGATAATTTGCTAACAAAAAATTAGAAATTCTCCTTCCTCCTGACCCTCTAAAGAACAACGTGATTAATAATAGTACATTAGAAGGGAGGTAACATGAGAAAGCTCATTTTGGATAATCAAGAAGGATAACAATCAATGTCATGAATGGAATGACTTGGTCTCACTGTTCTGACTGGAGTTCATTTGAGGTACTGGAATTACCTAAAATTTACAGGGGTGGTACCTGAGGCTTGATTATTGTAGAAGCTTCTATATAGTTACTTTGCATATCAATATTTCCATGGAAAAAGGTTCTCAAAGTTCTGGGGTAGGGGAAGCACCTTTTACTTTGAGAACAATAGTTCTTGTGATCAAGAGAAAGGGAATCAGAAGAGCTGCTCTATCCATTCTACTGCTGTCAACCTTTAAGGATACTTCTGAATCTTGGATCACATCAACTTCGTCCAAAAAAATCCCTTGGGTTCCAAAGCTTAATGATAGTGAAAAGAAGGATGTGAGAAAAGAAGGTCAAGGCAAAAGCAACATACAAAGTTAGAAATGGGCCAAGAGATGTGTTCATTCAGATACTGGCCAAATGAATACTGACAGGGTCAATATAGGAGGAATGAGTGTTTTAGTCAGCTTTTTCATTGCTGTGGCTAGAAGACCTACCGAGACAATTTTAGAAGAGTTAAAGTTTATTTGGGGGCTCATGGTTTCAGAGGGTTTCAGTCTACAGATAGCCAGTTTCCTTCCTTGGGGCTCAAGATGAGGTTGAACATCATGATGGAAGAGTGTGGTAAAGGGAAGCAGCTCACATGAAGATCAGAAAGTAGACAAAGACTCCACTTGCCTGATACAAAATACAGAACAACAAAGGCATGTCCCCAGTGATCCACCTCCTCCAGCCACACCCTACCCACCATCAGTTTTCACTCAGTTAATCCCACTGGGATTAGTTCACTGATTGGGTTAAGGTTCTCATAACCCATTTCACCTCTGAGCTTTTGGGGAATACCTAATATCTAAACCATAACAATGAGCATGTAAGGGCAGAAATGCCAAATAATGAGTCATCACTCACCAAATCGCCACTCTAACACCCCGGCCTGCTAAAGTCCATTTATGTTGTCATTAGGGTTTCCAGGTGTGAGGGAAGGGTGAGGAGAGTGGAGGAGGGGAGCCTTAGTAGACAAAGGGGAATGTCTCTAGGTAGAAAGTCATACTAATGAACTTGGACACTCATTTTATGAAATACATTTATTTCCTTACAAAATAACTTTAGAACTCTTAAGGTTATTGTTTCAAAATAAAAATAATGAAAAACTCATGTTTTTAAAATGTACACAACATAGAATTTTATGCTTTTTATTATTTTTTTACCACCAAACTATATTTTTAAAGTTTTAAATGAAATACAACTCAACTATTAAGTTGAGTATTATGCGTCACATGCTAGCTGTATGTTTTGAAATTTCTTTGGCTTTATGATAGAGTTCAGTGGGCTGGGGCTCAGTGGTACAGCACTTGCCTTGCACACTGAGGCACTGGTTTGATTCTTATCACTGTATATAAATAAACAAATAAAATAAAGGTCCATCAGCAACTAAAAAATCTTAAAAGAAGTGTTAAAGATTTATGATAAGAGTTCAATATATAAAATTAAGGACAATATAAAGGCATGATTTGGATGAGACATGGAGATTCAGTGTTTCCCAAGTTTTTCAGTTGAAACATGCCTATCAGCGGAGAACTCACTGGGTCCAGGGAAAATAACTTGATGAAAGTCCAAACTTCCTATAAAATGTTTTTTATATTGCTTTAAATTTTTACTATTTCATTTTTAAAATTTATGAGAATTTTGTTATATTCCATAAAATGTACATTCATCTTATCCTACATTTTATTAACAATATTAGCTAAATACATTGTATAAATATTTGTTATTATAAACTATTTTAAATTATTTTCTAGGGAGCAAAATGAACACTCTGGGAAGATGCATTACACATTTTTTTTTTCTGAGGCTTCATATATACTTGAGAATATAAACCTCCAGTTTGGAAATATGGACTTATAAACACGTTATTTGAATATTTTCCTGGGGTATTCTTACCTCCATTGTAGGTGGAACTTTTCTTGTTCGTCTAAGCCAAGCTAGAAAAAAAAATATTTAAATGTTAGTTCTCATACTTTACACATTTTATTCACTCATACATGAGAAGTATTTTTTGAGCACCTACTATATATTGTTATAAAATTAGGGATACAGCAGGGAAAGAGCAAATGGAAGTCCCTCTTCTTCTGAGGCATATATACTACTTGAAGATTGTTCAAAAAATAAACACAAAACATAAAATATCAGGTGGTGATTTGTGTCTCATGAAACAAACACAACTGTGTAGGGAAGATCAAGAAAGGACAGTTTCACATTTTTAAAAATCATTCCTCATTATCACCTGAATTCAATTTAGTGTATTTATGGAATACAGGCTAAATAACAATATACTAAACTTCAAGGCAATATCAAAATTATATTATTCTAGAAATTTGAATTAGTTTTCAAATGATCGAAGAAGGGACTTGGAAAAGTTTCTATTACAAAGATTTATCTTCTGATCTGTTCCAGCAAGCAGCTACTTCTTATGGTTAGGAAGCAACATCAGGCCTTAGCTCTCAACGTTTAGGAGACAAGCTGCAGAGGTAGAGAGCAGTCCATTTGTTAAGTACCTGTTGGATACTGTGCCCTGTGCTAAATGTTTTATAGCAAAGGAAGGGAGCCAGACAGCTGCCTCTGAGGAAGTTATCAGAATCATGTGGAAGACAGTATAGCACAGTGCTGTCCTAGAGTCAGATTTTCTGGATTCAAATATCAACTTAACATTGCTGTTTTACCTGGGGTAAGATAATTAATTTCTAAGCATCAGACTTTCTATCTGTAAAACAGAAATTATTGTAGTATCTATACTCTGGGCTTTTGTGAAAATTATATAATATAAATGGTTAGTTTAGATCCTGGCATGTAAGAATAAGCAAGGAAGTCTAAGTTATTATTAGTATTATCTCTATTATTCAATGCACCTACATGTCTTATAAAATACTCATAAAAGCAAAGATCAATAATATCTGCTTGCAGCCAGGGGCAGTGGTGCACACCTGTAATCCCAATGACTTGGGAAGCTGAGGCAAGAAGGATCACAAATTCAAGGACAGCCTCAGCAACTTGATGAGACCCTGTCTAAAAACAGGGGTGGGGGGATGTGCTGGGAAGGTAGCTCAGTGGTAAATAACCTTGGGTTAAATTCCCCCATACTGCAAAAAATAAAACAAACAAAAATTGTTATCTGCTTGGTCTATGAGAACATATAGGAGTTTGACAAAACATACTGTAGGAAATAAGACCTTTAGAAAGTAGGAAACATTTGTTTTATTATTTTAGTTGACTTAATCTTCATTACAAAATTATTTCACAGAGTAATTAAACAACCTTCCCAGAATTTGAATCTAGATCTGATCCTGTCTAAAAACTATCTGTGCTCTACTAAGCAGTCTCTCAAACTTTAGTGTGCAACTTGCAAAGAGCTTGGAAGAATAATAGGTGTGACATTAACTATATGTCAGAAAATAAGAATTACTGACCACATTTTACAGATTTGGAAACTGAGGCACAGATAGATCAAGCAACTTGCTATGGCTATATATTTAGTAAGTAGCAGACTAGAACTCAAACCCTGACTGAATTGGCTCTAATGTCTGAGCCTTGTCCATTTACCAGTCACTTTTTCTTCAGACCAGCTTTACCAGTCTGCCTTTTATCATTTAAGTAATAGAACCAGAACCTATTCTTGTGAAAAGCCTAGCACTAAATGATTATAGGTACAAAAACAACAACACTCAACTGTGGTTCTGGAATTAATTATTTATCCCTGCTCTGCTCTCTTGCCTGGGTCCCATACATGTATTTCCAATATGGTTCTAATGTTCCGTATTCTCTACTCCTGAACTTCTGTTCCTGTTATTCTTTTCTGCATTTTTTTCTCATTACCTTGGTTCATTTCTAGACAAAACTTGAAGATATTTTATATCCCTTCTTAAGCTATAGGGTTGACAAGGGAAGGATGAATCCATGGGAGATTTATTTTCTACCACCTAAATGCCTTGAAAGAGTAAGCACTTAATAATATAGTTGTTGACTACTTCCATTATAAAAAATATTTGTTGTAATAGGATTTTGACCTGTATTAGGAAATCTGGCTGAGAAACACAAACATTCCTCTGTCCAGTCCAAAATAAATGATTTATGAAACTTTCCAGTTGCTTCTTTGTAGTCAGAATAAGTTGATTATCTCTGTGGTGATTTTTTTTCTAGAAAAGAGACTTTAAAAATAATTTAGTATGAATCATATCTCTAAAAAATAAACAATAAATCTTCCGTTTTCATTTAGATTAGAAAGTTAATTCCGAACAATCAACTGCTGGGCAGGGTTCAGTAAACTTTAGTCTACAAAACAAATTCAGTATACTGCTTGCTTTTACATTTTTAAAAGATTGGTTAAAAAAAAAAAAGAGTTCAAAAGGACATAATTTCCTGACACATGAAAATTATATAGAATTCAAAACTTCAGTGTCTATGAGGTTTTACTGAAACACAGCCATACTCCTTTGTATTAATAGCTGGTATGTACTACAACCACAGAGTTGAGTAGTTGTAACAGACCAATTGACTCACAAATCCTAAACTCTTTACCTTCTGGACCATCAAAGAAAAAGATTGCCAAACCCAGTACTAGAGCTATCCTAAAGTATGACCTCTTTAGCAATGACTATATATCTTGGTCTGAAAATACTTCAATTATCTAAAATAACGATCATTATCAGGCACTACATTTTTGTAAACTAATGACTACCTTGTATTCTAGAATCTTTAAATATATGCCAATGGGTATAAGATCAAGATAGTACACTGGCTTAATGCATACATACTATTGTTATGAAAAACTCCTTCAAAATTAATGTGTCTTAATAATTAGTCTATAAAACATAATTTTAATTTTCTTGTAAGGTTCAACACAGAAAAAAAAATTGAATCCAAATCATGAGGAAATTGATACTAAATACCATCTGCTCCCTAAGGAAAGACACTGGAGCTTCCTTTAGCTTTACTTTAAATTATCATTGAAAGGATCTTTGGTTTATCTAGATATATAAAGGCAACAGCTGAAATAAGTTTGTATATTTACGATTCTCCAATAACCAGGCATTTGAAATGTCTTGAGATGACTATTGATGTCCAGTACTGTTTGTTATGTATTCAGTAAAGGTTACAGCTGGATATATTTAATGTAATCACTCATTTATATAATCATACTCACTTTCCCAACTACTCCAAACAACATATTAAATGTCCTCCTGAAGACTGGCAGAAGTTAGGAGGAAGATGGAACAGAAGAAAACATTAATATTAGATCATTACCTTTTAAAGCTTCAAAACAATCTGATTATATAATGATTTTGCTATTGCTAATTATATCTGTAAGATCGATCCTTTATCAGTCCTCATTATAATACAATCTCTGTGTGAAGTGAATTTAGCAAGATAACTGGACACTTTATGCCTTATGATTCTCACATTCTTTCATCAGTCTTCTTTTGCATTCTCATCACTATGCATGGGATTTTCATTGAACTTTAATATTCCTATTGGAACATAACAAACCATAATGAGTGTAAAAGTGCATGTGCAAATTAAAGCTCCCATTAATCACTGAGAGACTAGAAGAAGGCATGAAAATACTTGATGAAGTGTACATTCTTCAAATCTCCATAGGTTCTATAAATGTCCAATATATTTTTAGAAGCATTGCCAATAGGTTAAATGAGATATCATACCACCAGATTCAGTAGTTGATCATGCAGAAGCAAAATTATGGAAAAGTTACCAATAGTGTGCATCCAAACTTCACTTTAGGAAGAGACTAAAATAAAGCCTCATCTTTTAAAGTATGATCTTGCCATTTCTGACTGCTGACCTTTATAAAGAACAACATGGAGACAGAACATGGCACAGTCGAGGAAAACTGCATTCCAAGCTGCACTGTGGCTCATGGGCAAAGCAGTGGATGTATAGCTTCTCAGCATGGTGGGTAAAAGAGGGATTTCACTACAGTTTAATAATGGACACTCAAAGTGGCTTAGGGACTCAGAAATGTGGGTACAATAAACAAAGAATAAAGAAAACATCAAAGACAATCAAGTGTACCTGGATGGCCAATTTGGACTCATCACAGGAAGAAGGAGGGAAATCACACTCTTGGTAGGAACAAATGTAAGGTCAAAAAATGCTGCCTACAAAAGAAACAACCAATGAAGTGGAGAGAGCGCCTACAGAATGGGAGCAAAGTTTTACCACATGCACATCAGATAGAGCACTAATCTCCAGGATACATGAAGAGCTCAAAAAAATTAACACCAAAAAATAAACAAACAAATAAATAATCCAATCAATAAATGGGCTAAGCAAATGAGCAGATACTTCACAGAAGACGATATAAAATCAATCAACAAATTTATGAAAAAAATGTTCAACATCTCTAGCAATTAGAAAAATGCAAATCAAAATTACTCTAAGAATTTCCCTCACTCCAGTCAGAATGGCAATTATCAGAAAAATCAAGGATAAGGAAGATGGCCGCGAATAGAGTGCATCACCCCCATGTACCGCGTCACTGTGCAGGTGAATAACGAATTAGAACGACCAAAAGCTATCTTGTTAGGAATTTCCAGCAAAATTGGGGTGCACTGAAACTTAGAGGAAGGATTTCCATCACCGAGGACCGGTATAGTTTGAACTGCCGAGAGGCATCACACTGGGGAAGGACTGGCTAGCAGGAGAAGCCACCGGACGAGAGGCCAGGAATAAACCTAAGCTAACAGGTTTTTGAAAGACACGGTGTGTGTGTGTGTGTGTGTGTGTGTGTGTGTGTGAGAAGGGGGGGAGGAGGGATCAGCCTTACACAGACTGTATCCTACAGCCAGAGGGCAAAATCTTGGTCCGGAAGGCACAGCACCACCTACTGGAAGCGAAGAAAATAGAAGCCTAACAGTGCCCTTTTTTTTGTTTCTCTTCTCATTTTTTTAATTCTTTAATTTTTTAATTTTAAATTTTTTTAATTATTTTTTTCTTCAATTGTAATTTTTATTTTACTGCATTTTATTATTATTATTATTTATCATTTCTTTTCTTTTCTATTCTTTTCTCTTTCTTTCTTCTCTCCCTCTCTCTTTCTTGGTTTGCATCCTTACTTTTCCCCATCTTTCCTCTTAAGCATGAACACCCAGATTACATATAACTTACTAAATGCAAATAGATGAATACTACGAATAGGTCTATAGTCTGCCTAAGCCCTTAACTACCCCCAAGTACTCCTGTCTATTCTATTGTTAATTCCGCCTGTATTTGAGCAACCCCCCAAAGAAGCTAACATATACTAACCTCCAAACCATCAAATCGCCCGACCTTAACATAAAATCCTATGTCCAAACCTCAATTCTCTATATGCCATCAAAATCTGAAGGCCTTTAATGAAACTAATGAATTACCTTAAATCACAATTAAATCCAACATTTCTAAACATTGTCTCCTAACACAAAGGAGAGATAGTGGAAGTATAAAAACCAAAACAAATTTAAAGGAGAAAACAGAAACTCAGCAGTCAAACAGAGTTGGAAAGTAACGTGAGCACCATGAAAAAACAAGGGAAAAAAGGAGTACAAACAATGCAGGACAACTTAAATACACAGGAGAACCTAGAGGCATCAGAAAAATGGTCAGAGAAAGAACTCAAGGCATACCTGACTCAGATGGAATGGAATCTTAGAGAAACCATTAGACAGCAAGGAGGAAATTAAAAAAATTTTAGAGAAAAATGAAAACACAGGGAAGATGGCGGCGAATAGAGTACATCACCCCCGTGTACTGCGTCACTGCACAGGTGAATAACGAGTTAGAAAGGCCAAAAGCTATCTTGCTAGGAATCTCCAGCAAAATTGGGGTGCACCGAAACCTAGGATTACCATCACCTGAGGATCAATTACTGGGGCTCAACTGCAAGTGAACGGTGTGCCCGGGAGATTCAGGCTGATTGATTGGCGGCCCACCCTGCAGCCAGAGACTACCCGGGCTGAGAAATGGTGTGTCAGCAACACAGGGAAATGGTGCTGCGGATTCTGTGGGGTCCTGCCTACTGTGCCCGCACTGTGCTCCAGGCTGAGTCCTGGATTTGAGACGGGGGAGAGAAATAATCCAGATCTGTCCTCCACAATGGACAACCCACCGAGGAAGCCAGTGGCCACCATCTTGGAGAGCTGACATCACCATCGCCAGTTTCCAACAGATCACAGCAAGTTCAGCAACAGAAGAGGTGCGTGACATTTAGCCCTTCTCACATACAACAGGGAAATCACATAAAATCTCTCCCTGGCTTTCCGGGGCCGTGATTATCAGAGTGAGCGTGAATAGAGGCGTGGGGAAAGGTAAAGGCACCTGACCTCCAACTCCCCCCTTCCACCAGCGGCGAAAACGAAACCTGTCTCGCCAGCCCTCAGAGGAGTGGCTATAGGAGGGAATCCAAACAATAAGGTGCTGGTTCCCAATAGCCTCGCTCGACATCCAGGAAACTGCAGGCCCAGAGTGTAGCTTGAACTGCAGAGAGGTATCACACTGGGGAAGGCAATGTCTGGCAGGAGAAGCGAGGAGACTAGAGACCAGGAATAAACATAAGGTAATAGGTTTGGAGAAACACCAGGTGGGGGAGGAGGGAGCGGCCTCACACGGATTGTTTCCTACAGCTGGAGGGCAAAATCTTGGCCTGGAAGGAACAGCACCACCTACTGGAAGCGAAGAAAACAGAAGCCTAACAGTGCCTTTTTTAAAAAAAAATTTTAATTTTAATTTCTTAAAATTATTTTTTAATTGTAATTTTTATTTTACTGTATTTTATTTTTTTCTAATCATTTCTTTTTATTTTCTATTCTTCTCTCTTTCTTTCTTCGCTCCCTCTCTCTTTCTTGGTTTGCTTTCTTACCTTTTCCCCATCTTTTCTCTTAAGCATGACAACCCCGATTACGTATAACTTACTAAATGCAAATAGATGAATACTACGAGCCGGTCTATAGTCCACCTAAGCCCTTAACTGCCGCAGTCTGGCTGGGCACAAAATCACGAGTCACTCAAGCAGGAACAAACTTTATTTTTGAAACTCCCCACCAATGCCCCATACGCTCCCGGGAAAGATGCTGACCGACACACGCGGCATTCTCCTGGACAAACACGCCAACAGGAAGTCCCTCCTCCGGAATTCCCTCATACCGCACTTCCCCAACCAATGGGAACAATCCAGGAGTCCCTTAGCAGGCCGAGGTGGACAGCAGGGGTCTAATATCCATATGACTGCAGATCTTAACATAATCATATCATCTCAATGGCTTGCTGGCGTCACCGTTCAACCAAAAATGCCATGCATCATACTACTTGGCTATGGCTCTTAGCATTAACTAACCCCAAGTACTCCTGTCTATTCTCTTGTTAATATCCACCTGCAATTGATCAACCCCCAAAGAAGCTAACATATACAAACCTCCATACCATCACCCGACCTTAACATAAAATCCTAAATTCAAACCTCAGTTGTCTATATGCCTTCAAAATCTGTAGGCATTTAATTTAACTAATTAATTTACCTTAAATCACAATTAAACCCAACATCTCTAAACATTGTCTCCCAACACAAAGGAGAGATAATGGAACTATAAAAACCAAAAGAAATTTATAGGAGAAAACAGAAACACAGCAGTCAAATAGAGTTGGAAAGTAACGTGAGCACCATGAAAAAACAAGCGAAAAAAGGATTACAAACTATGCAGGACAACTTAAATTTACAGGAGAACCTAGAGGCATCAGAAAAATGGTCAGAGAAAGAACTCAAGGCATATCTGACTCAGATGGAATGGAATCTTATAAAACCATTAGACAGCAAGTCCAAACAATGAAAGAATACTTTGAATACGAATTACATAAGCAAATTCAAATGGCAAAGAATGAACTCTACCAGGAGATAGAGATTTTTTAAAAAAAATCAAACAGTAATCCTAGAAATGCAGGAAACCATAAACCAAATTAAAAACTCAAACGAGAATATTACAAATAGACTAGATCAAATAGAAGTCAGAACATCAGATAATGAAGACAAAGTTTATCAACTTGAAAATGCTACGAAATCATGAGCAATCCATCCTAGAGATATGGGATGTCATAAAAAAAAACCAAACTTGAGAGTCATTGGGATAGAAGAAGGTATAGAGGTTCAAACCAAAGGAATGAACAATCTATTGAATGAAATAATCTTAGAAAACTTCCCAGATATGAAAGATGGAATGGATTGCCAAATCCTGGAAGCCTACAGGACCCCAAACATACAAAACCATAATAGACCAATTCCAATTATGAAGATATCCAACATACACAACAAGGAGAGAATATTAAAAGCTATGAGAGAAAGGAGGCAGATTACATTCAGGGGTAAACCAATAAGGTTAACAGCTGATTTTTTATCACAGACCTTGAAAGCGAGAAGATCCTGGAACAAAGTATTTCAAACGCTGAAAAATAATGGATTCCAACCAGGAATACTGTATCCAGCAAAACTAAGCTTCAGATTTGACAATGAAATTAAAATATTTCACGATAAACAAAAGTTAAAAGAATTTGCAGCCAGAAAACCAGCACTGCAAGGCATTTTGAGCAAAACACTACAAGAAGAGGAATTGAAAAACAGCACCCAAATCTAACAGTGGGAGGTAACTCAGCAAAGGGGGTGGAAATAACCAAAGAGGAAAAACTAGCCATATTAAAATAAATAAATAAATAAGCATGACTGGAAGTACAAACCATATATCAATAGTAACCCTAAATGTTAATGGCTTAAATTCGCCAATCAAGAGACATAGGCTAGTAACCTGGATTAAAAAAACAAATCCAACAATATGCTACCTTCAGGAGACTCATTTGATAAGAAAAGACATACACAGGCTGAAGGTGAAAGGTTGGGAAAAATCATACCACTCACATGGTCCTCGGAAGCAAGCAGAAGTGGCCATACTCATATGGAATGAAATCAACTTCAAACCTAAGGTAATCAAAAGGGATAAAGAAGGACACTATATACTGTTAAAAGGAACCATTCACCAACAAGACATAACAATTATCAATATGTATGCACCAAACAATGGAGCTGCAACGTTCATAAAACAAACTCTCCTCAAGTTCAAGAATCAAATAGATCACAACACAATAATTATGGATGACTTCAACACACCGCTCTCTCCATTGGACAGATCCTCCAGATAAAAGCTGAATAAAGAAACTATAGAACTCAATAACACAATCAATAACCTAGATTTAACCGACATATATAGAATATATCAACCATCATCAAGTGGATACACGTTCTTCTCAGCAGCACATGGATCCTTCTCAAAGATAGACCATATATTATGCCACAGGGCATGATGGAATGAAACTGGAAATCAATGATAAAAGAAGGAAAGAAAAACCCTGCATCACCTGGAAAATGAACAATATGTTACTGAATGATCAATGGGTTACAGAAGACATAAAGGAGGAAATCAAAAAATTCTTAGAGATGAATGAAAATACAGACACAACATATCGGAATCTATGGGACACAATGAAAGCAATATTAAGAGGGAAATTCATTTCCTGGAGTTTATTCGTCAAAAAAAGGAAAAATCAACAAATAAATGAACTCACACTTCATCTCAAAACCCTAGAAAAGGGAGAGAAAAACAACAGCAAAAGTAGTAGAAGGCAAGAAATAATTAAAATCAGAGCTGAAATCAACTAAATTGAAACAAAAAAAAAACCATTGAAAAAAATTGATAAAACTAAAAGTTGGTTCTTTGAAAAAATAAATAAGATTGACAGAACCTTAACCATGCTAGAGAAGAGTAGAGAGAACTCAAATTACTAGCATATGGGATGAAAAAGGTAATATCACAACAGACACTACAAAATATAGAAGACAATGAGAAATTATTTTGAAACCTTATACTCCAATAAAATAGAAGATAGTGAAGACATCGATAAATTTCTTAAGTCATATGATCGGACCAGTTTGAGTCAGGAGGATACACACAAATTAAATAGACCATTATCAATTGAGGAAATAGAAGAAGCCCTCAAAAGACTACCAGCCAAGAAAAGCCCAGGACTGGATGGGTATACAGTAGAGTTTTTAAAACTTTTAAAGAAGAACTAATACCAATACTTTTCAAGCTATTTCAGGATATTAAAGAAGAAGGAGCTCTTCCAAACTCATTCTACAAGGCCAACATCACCCTGATTCCTAAACGAGACAAAGACACTTCAAAAGAAAGAAAACTACAGACCAATATCTCTAATGAACATAGATGCAAAAATCCTCAATAAAATCCTGGCGAATCGAATACAAAAACATATCAAAAAGATTGTGCACCATGATCAAGTAGGATTCATCCCTGGGATGCAAGGCTGGTTCAATATACGGAAATCAATAAACGTTATTCACCATATCAATAGACTTAAAGATAAGAACCATACGATCATCTTGATAGACGCAGAAAAAACATTTGACAAAGTACAGCATCCCTTTATGTTCAAAACACTAGAAAAACTAGGGATAACAGGAACATACCTCAACATTGTAAAAGCTATTTATGAAAAGCCTCAGGATAGCATCATTCTGAATGGAGAAAAATTGAAGGCATTCCCTCTAAAATCTGGAACAAGACAGGGATGCCCTCTATCACCACTTCTATTCAACATAGTTCTCGAAACACTGGCCAGAGCAATTAGACGAAAAAAATTAAAGGCATAAAGATAGGAAAAGAAGAACTTAAATTAGCACTATTTGCAGATGACATGATCCTATACCTAGAAGACCCAAAAGATTCTACCAAGAAACTTCTAGAGCTAGTAAATGAATTTAGCAAAGTGGCAGGATATAAAATCAACATGCATAAATCAAAGGCATTCCTGTATATCAGTGACAAATCCTCTGAAATGGAAATTAGAATAACCACCTCATTCACAATATCCTCAAAAAAAAAAAATACTTGGGAATTAACCTAACAAAAGAGGTGAAAGAAGTATATAAAGAAAACTACAAAACACTAAAGAGAGAAATAGAAGACCTTAGAAGATGGAAAGATATACCTTGTTCATGGATAGGCAGAACTAACATCACTAAAATGGCCATATTACCAAAAGTACTCTATAGGTTTAATGCAATGCCAATCAAAATCCCAATGGCATTCCTTGCGGAAATAGAAAAAGCAATCATGAAATTCATCTGGAAAAATAAAAGACCTAGAATAGCAAAAGCAATTCTAAGCAGGAAGAGTGAAACTGGCGGTATAGCGATACCAGATTTTAAACTATACTACAGAGCAATAGTAACAAAACCAGCATGGTATTGGTACCAAAACAGGCGGGTAGACCAATGGTACAGAATAGAGGACACAGAGACCAATCCACAAAATTACAACTACCTTATATTAGACAAAGGTGCTAAAAGAATGCAATGGAGAAAGGATAGCACTTCAACAAATGGTGCTGGGAGAACTGGAAATCCATATGCAACAAAATGAAACTGAATCCCTTTCTCTCGCCATGCACAAAAGTTAACTCAAAAAGGATCAAGGAGCTAGGGATCAAGCCAGAAACTCTGTGTCTGTTAGAAGAAAAAGTTGGCTCTGATCTCCATCTCGTGGAGTCGGGCTCCAAATTCCTTAATAGGACACCTATAGCACAAGAGTTTAAATCAAGAATCAATAAATGGGACATACGCAAACTAAAAAGTTTTTTCTCAGCAAGAGAAACAATAAGAGAGGTAAACAGGGAGCCTATATCCTGGGAACACTTCAGATAGAGCGCTAATCTCCAGAGTATACAAAGAACTCAGAAAATTAAACAACAAGAAAACAAATAACCCAATCAACAAATGGGCCTAGCATCTGAACAGACACTTCTCAGAGGAGGATATACAATCAATCAACAAATACACGAAAAAATGCTCACTATCTCTAGCAATAAGAGAAATGGAAATTAAAACCACTCTTAAGATACCATCTCACTCCAGTAAGAATGGCAGCCATTATGAAGTCAAACAATAATAAGCGCTGGCGAGGCTGTGGGGAAAAGGGTACACTTGTACATTGCTGGTGGGACTGCAAATTGGTGCAGCCAGTTTGGAAAGCAGTATGGAGATTCCTGGGAAAGCTGGGAATGAAACCACTATTTGACCCAACTATTCCCCTTCTCGGACTATTCCCAAAAGACCTTAAAAGAGCATATTACAGGGACGCAGCTACATCAATGTTCATAGCAGCACAATTCACAATAGCTAGCCTGTGGAACCAACCCAGATGGGTGAATGGATTAAAAAAATTGGAATTTATACACAATGAAATATTACTTGGCACTAAAAAATAACAAAATCATTGCATTTGTAGGGAAATGGATGGTATTAGAGCAGATTATGCTGAGTGAAGCTAGTCAATCCCTAAGGAGCAAGTGCCGAATGTCTTCTTTGATATGGGGGTGGGGGCGATTCAAAACAGAGCAGGGAGGAAGAGCATGAGAAGAAGATTACCATTAAATAGGGATGAGAGATGCATGGGAATGGGAGAGAGAAGGGGAATCACATGGAAGATGGAAGGAGACCCTCATTGCTATGCAAAATTACATATAAGATGGTGTGAGGAAGAAAAAATAAAGTGGGTAGAGAGAGGTGATGGGAGGGTAAGGGAGGGGAGGTGGGAATAGGAAGGGTAACAGAATACAATAGACACTAATATAGCTGTATGTATAATCGTGGCTGTAAAACCAATGTGATACTGCAATCTGTACATGTGGAAAAAAAAAGAATTCATACCCCACTTGAATCAAATGTATGATGTCAAGATCATTGTAATGTTTTGAGCAACTAATAAAAAAATTAAAAAAAAAACATTCAGAATACACTAATAACTCAAAAAACAACACCTAAAATAAAACAAAAAACCCAATCAATAAATTGGCATAAGAACTAAATAGAAAATTCTCAAAAGAAGAAACATGAATGGCCAACAAATATATAAATAATATTTTAACATCTCTAGTAATCAGGGAAATGCAAATCAAAACTACACTAAGGTTTCATCTCTCTCCTGTAAGAATGGCAATGATAAAGAATACAAACAATTAATGCTGGCGAGGTTGTGGGGGAAAAGGTACACTTGTACACTGTTAGTGAGGATTGGAGACACTCTGGACAAATCACTCTGGAAAGCAGTATGGCAATTCCTCAAAAAGCTAAGAATGGAAACACATGACTCAACTATCCCACTCCTTGATATTTCTCCCCAAATTAAAAAATCAACACACTATATACAGCAACACAGCCACATCAATGTTTATGGCAGCACAATTCATAATAGCTAATTTATGGAATCAACTCAGATGCCTGTCAATAGATAAATAAATTAAGAAATTGTCACACACACACACACACACACACACAAACACACACAATGGAGTTCTACTGAGCCATAAAAAAAGAATGAAATCATGGCATTTGCTAGTAAATGGATGGAAATGGAGTTGCTAAGTGAAATTAGCCAATCTCAGAAATGTAAAAGTTTAAAATTTTCTCTCATATGTAGAAGCTGGAGTAAAATAAAGGAAAGGGTAAAGAAAGGATAACAGAACATAAATAAAAACAATCAAATACAAATTAACAGAGGAGTGAAAGGAAGTCTAGTAGAGAAGAGTAAGGAGATTGGGAGAGAGGAGGAAGGACTGAAAGGAAAAGGGGGAGGGAAAAGGGAGGATCATGAACTGAAATTGATTTCCATGCATGTGTCTGTCAGGATGAAACCAACTACTATGTATATTATAAAGTGCTAATAAAAACAAAACAAAAAAAAAAGATGATGAAACAAAAAAGAACAACAAATATAAGCAATATATGTTTTAAACTGTTAAAAAACCTTCAAAAGAAATATGACAATGAGACATTTTTTGATTACTTACCTTTAAATATATGTTTAAGGATAGAAGTAGATTAAATTGATATAGTTAAGTTACAAATTTTATGGTGCTCATAGTTGTCACTATTCTTTTTCCTTAAGTTTATATTGAGATATAATTTTCATACAAAACAATGAAGCCATCTTAAGTACGAAATTTCACAAGTTCTGACAAACATTATACAACCCTGTAACGAGCAGCACAATCAATACATAGAACATTTCCATCACTCCAAAAAATTCCCTAGTGTCTGTTCACATGCAAATATCCACTAACCATACCCAGAGCTCCCAGGGAAGGAGTGATATACTTCCTGTCACAGTAGATTAGTTTTGCTTTCTGTATAAATGGAATCTTGCACTATGCACTCATGAATCTGGCTTATTTTACTCAGCATCAAATTCTTGAGGTTCCTCCATGTTACTGTGTAGAGGAAACACTCTTTAGTATTGTTCCACCCCTCCTACCTCAGGGTATATATGCTTGTGGATTGCTCCGCCCCTTCAGTAAAGGCAGGATGGTGAGTATGAGAACACAGCAAAGGGGCTGAGATGTAGGTGAGTACATGATGAAATGACATAAGACTATGTCAGCCATCTTGCTGGAAACCTTCACCACCTTGCTAGCTGTGAGGGGCAAAAAAAAGCAACTGTTTGGTTGCCCCATGTGCCAAGAAATTGCTAGTGATCTTTAGGAATCACGATAGCCTCTGACCAACACCCAGCAAAACACTGAAGCTTTCAGTTCTACAACTGCAAGGAACTGAATGCTCAACCACTACCAAAGTGGGAAGGTGGATCTTTGCCTAGTCAAGTCTCCAGATGACCCAGCCCTCGATGACACCTTGATCTCAGCTTCACAAGACCCTAAGTAAAGAACACAGGTAGGCTATGCCTGGGCTCCCAGCCCACAGAAACTGTGAAATAATAAACCTGTGTTATTTTAAACTGCTAATTTTGTGATAATATTGATACCTGGCCATAAAAAAACAACACAATGAGCTTATCAGCAATTCATTCTAATTGCAGGACAGTATACCAATATGTAGAAATAAATTTCTTTATCCACTCATTAAATGGATAAATATTTAATTGTGAAAAACTAACAGAAATTAAGAAAAAGGTGTCTACCTTTACCAGCCATTTTTACTCCTCATTGTTGTGCAAGCCCTTGCCAGTGTCACAAGGCTGAGGTTTGGGGGTGGGGGCTTACTCATTGAATAAAAAGAAAGAATATGTTGTTTATGTATACAATCCAAATTAGTTTATAATAAAAGTAATACAATTAACAAGTAATTTTAGCAATCTCACATAAAATACACAGTTGATGTACAAAAATCAATTGTATTTCTATGTAACATCAATGAATAATTTGAAATTGAAGTAAAAAAAATCAATTAATAGTACCATCAAAAAGTCAAGAAACAAGTATTAATTTAATAAAAATATATATAAGATTTATAGTTGAACATTAAAAAACTACTAATGAAATAAAATAAATAAAGACCTAAAGAAATGAAGAGAATATACTGTGTTCAGAGATGATAAAGGCTCAAACCTCTTTAAACTCATTTATAGATACAATGGATTCTCAATCAAAATATTAGAAGGATTTGTTTTCTAGAAATGTATAATACTAAAAAAACTCATGGAACAACAAAGGGCCCAAATTAAACCAATTTTGAAAATGAAGTTAGAAGGCTCAGATTACCTTATTTCAAGACTTACTACAATTATCAAGACAGTGTGGCACTGACAAAAGGACAGACACATAAATGCATGGTTAGAATAAAGTATGCAGAAACATCCTTTAGACCCCCCTACCACATACAATCAATTATCTGACATAGGTACAAAGTATTTCAATGAAAAAAAAAAGACAATCATTTAAACCAATCTCAATTATTCTATACTACCACTGAGATTGAACAATGGTATAGCCACACTAGAAAACATTTTTGTAGTTTTTTTCTTAATGTCAAATCTATATGTACCATATGACTTGGTAAATCCTGTGCAAGATATGAACTTGAAAGAAATAAAAATTTAATTTTACAAATGTATGTATGAATTTAGATAGTGGCTTTACTCTTAATTGCTGTAAAATGGAAATAACTCAAATATCTTTTTTAAAATTTTTTTTAGCTGATAGAGCTTTATTTATTATTATAAATAATGTGGTGCTGAGAATTGAACCCAGTGTCTCACACATGCCAGGCAAGTGCACTATCACTAAGCCCCAGCCTCAGCCCCCCAAATATCTTTTAACTAATGAATGGATTAAAAAAAACAGAATTCTACTCAGGAATAAAAATAGCACAAATGAATGCATCACAAATTATTAATCTAAGTGAAAGAAAGCGGCCTTCTGCTTCTAGGCAAGATGAAGCAACTGGGACAAGTTATATGAAACAATTTTAAAGACAGTGGACAGGAAAAAAATGAAAATAAAGTGGTTTCCAAGAATGCTAAATAAAGGTTACCCTCATAATTGCCTCAGTTTGTTTTACGCTTCCAGGTTGTGACTGTATTTTCAGAAGACCCAAAAAACTCGACCAGAAAACTTCTAGAAGTCAAAAATGAATTCAGGGGCGCGGCCAGAAGAGAGAGCGGCCGGGGCGGCGCTGGCTGTGGAGGCCGCGGCGGAGCGAGGCGCGGGAGCCCGAGGCTGAGACACACCGGAGGGAGCGGAGCCAGCGCCCGACCATCATCCCGAAATAGCGAGAAGAGGACGATGCCTGCGGGAAGTGAATAAGCCGCTCCATGCTCCGAGCCCCGCACCGCCGCATCTGAAAAGATGAGACAAACAGCTGTGACTCAGCATTAATCCATCCGGCTGAAACAAGTGATTAGCCCTTCTCATCATACGGAGGTAAATGCCTACCGAGCCTTCATAAGTAGTGGCCACAGGTTCCAAACGGGGCTTGAGAGAGACAGTAAGGACCAACCCGTTGCATTGGTCACCCGGCAAGGGGAAACGAACTGTCGCCATTTGCAAGAGACACCACTATGGTAGAGAACTGACGTCACCACACTGCGGCGGAGGAGATAACTTCATTGAAACCTGCTGCTACAGGTGTGTAATCCCCCTAGCCTTCCCTCTCCACACATCGGGGAAACCTTAAGGGCCCCTCCCAGTTCTCCCGTGAGTGCTACAACCAGCCCGAGGGAATCAGAGGTGGTGCGGGACACGCGGCGCGGGACTATCGCTCCCACCAGGGCTGACTGCTGAGGTCACTTGCACCAGCTACGAGGGAGTGGCTACCGGAGTGCAAGTAAAACTTGCTGAGGATTCTCAGCCCCAAGATCTACAAACTTAGGGTCTGAGGGAATGGCAAACTGGAAGAGTGAGCCCAGTCGTTCATGAAAACAGGGCTCCCGGGAGCAGCAGACCTGGCGTGTAGCCAGTATTGTGGTGAGAGGGGCCTGGCTAGAGGAAAAGTGGGAAGTGACTAGACACAAGAGGAGGCCCTAGGCACTCAGGATTGGAGACTCCCCCAGTCTGAGAGGAGCTGCTTCACAGTGATTGGGTTCCCACGTACTGACAGGAGAAACTTGACCTGGTGGGCACAGCGTCACCTACTGGAAGAGAAGTTAATCAAACTCTAAGACTGCATTTATTAGTTTTTTTTTTTTATTTGGGTTTTTCTTTCATCTTCATTTTTCTATCTCGTTTTTTTTTCTTTCTTTTTCTTTTTTCTCTTCTAATTTTAATTTTAATTTTTTAAAATTATTATTATTATTTTTTTAATTTTTTTTCTTTTTTTAGTTCCTATTTCTTTCTTCTTTTGTCTTTTCATTTTTCTTATCCCCCCTTCCTTGAATTCTCCCTGCCTACTCTCATTCTCTTTAGTGACTTCTTCCCTTCCCTTCTAATATCTTTCCTCCCAAGCATCAAATAAATTTATAGGAGTAAACAGTAACTCAGCAGTCAAACAGAACAAGAAACAACATGAGCAGCTTCAAGAAGCAAGGAAGAAAAGGAGTACAAACAATGCAGGACAGCCTAAATATTCAGGAGGACCTAGAGTCATCAGAAAAATGGTCATATAAAGACCTCAAGGAGCACCTTAGACAGATGGAATGGAACCTTAAAGAGGATACAAGACAGCAAATTCAAGCAGCGAAAGAACACACTGAGAATGAATTACATAAACAGCTAAAAGAAGAAGTTAAGCATCTTTATCAGGAGATAGAGATTATAAAAAAGAATCAAACAATAATTCTAGAAATGAAGGAAACGATAAACCAAATTAAAAACTCAATTGAGAGTATCACTAACAGAGTGGAGCAAGTAGAAGCCAGAATGTCAGATAATGAAGACAAAATATACCATCTTGAAAAGAGTCTAGCCAACTCAGAAAGGCTGGTAAAAAATCATGAGAAAAACATCCAAGAGTTGTGGGATAACATGAAGAAACCAAACTTACGAGTCATCGGGATAGAAGAAGGTACAGAGATTCAAACCAAGGGAATGAGAAACCTGCTGCATGAAATAATTACAGAAAACTTTCCAGAAATAAAAAAGGAAACAGATATACAAATTGAAGATGCATACAGGACACCGAGCACACAAAATCACAGTAGACCAACGCCAAGACACATTGTTATGAAGATATCCAATATACAGAGCAAAGAGAAAATATTAAAAGCTACAAGAGAAAGGAGACAGATTACATTCAGGGGTAAACCAATAAGGTTAACAACGGATTTTTCATCACAGACACTGAAAGCAAGAAGGTCATGGAACAACGTATTTCAAACACTGAAAGACAATGGATGCCAACCAAGAATTCTGTATCCAGCAAAATTAAGTTTCAGGTATGACAACGAAATAAAGATCTTTCATGATAAACAAAAGTTAAAAGAATTTGCAGCCAGAAAACCAGCATTGCAAAGCATTTTGAGCAAAACCCTACACGAGGAAGAAATGAAAAACAATAACCAAAACCATCAGTGGGAAGTGCCTCAGTAAAGACAGAGGGCGAGGGGAAAGATAATCACGGAGAAACAAACTAATTTTTTTTTAAAAAAGGATAAACAATCAAACATGGATGGAAGTTCAAACCATATATCAATAGTAACTCTGAATGTTAATGGCTTAAACTCTCCAATAAAGCGACATAGGCTGGTATCATGGATTAAAAAAACAAATCCAACAATATGCTGCCTTCAGGAGACACATCTGATTGGAAAAGACATACACAGGCTGAAGGTGAAAGGATGGGAAAAAATATACCATGCACACAGTTCTCGTAAGCAAGCAGGGGTGGCCATCCTCATATCGAATAAAATCAACTTCAAGACTAAGTTAATCAAAAGGGATAAAGAAGGTCATTATATACTGTTAAAAGGAACCATTCACCAACAAGACATAACAATTATCAATATTTATGCACCAAATAATGGTGCTGCGACATTCATAAAACAGATTCTCCTCAAGTTCAAAAATCAAATAGACCACAACTCAATAATTAGGGGTGACTTCAACACAGCTCTCTCACCATTGGACAGATCTTCCAAACAAAAGTTGAATAAAGAAACTATAGAACTCAATATCACAATCAATAACCTAGACTTAACTGACATATATAGAATATATCAACCATCATCAAATGGATATACTTTTTTCTCAGCAGCACATGGATCCTTCTCAAAAATAGACCATATATTATGCCATAGGGCAACCCTCAGTAGATATAAAGGGGTGGAGATAGTACCATGCATTTTATCTGATCATAATGGAATGAAACTGGAAATCAATGATAAAAGAAGGAAGGAAAAATCCTACATAGCATGGAAAATGAACAATATGTTACTGAATGATCAATGGGTTACAGAAGACATAAAGGAGGAAATCAAAAAATTCTTAGAGATAAATGAAAATACAGACACAACATATCGGAATCTATGGTACACAATGAAAGCAGTTTTAAGAGGAAAATTCATCGCCTGGTGGTCATTCCTCAAAAAAAGAAAAAACCAACAAATAAATGAGCTCACACTTCATCTCAAAGCCCTAGAAAAGGAAGAGCAAAACAACAGCAAATGTAGCAGAAGGCTAGAAATAATTAAAATCAGAGCAGAAATCAATGAAATTGAAACAAAAGAAATTATTGAAAAAATTAACAAAACTAAAAGTTGGTTCTTCGAAAAAATAAATAAGATCGACAGACCTTTAGCCATGCTAACGAAGAGAAGAAGAGAGAGAACTCAAATTACTAACATACGGGATGAAAAAGGCAATATCACAACAGATGCTACAGAAATACAGAAGACAATTAGAAATTATTTTGAAAACCTATATTCCAACAAAATAGAAGATAGTGAAGACATCGATAAATTTCTTAAGTCATATGATTTACCCAGACTGAGTCAGGAGGATACACACAATTTGAACAGACCAATATCAATGGATGAAATTGAAGAAGCCATCAAAAGACTACCAACCAAGAAAAGCCCAGGACCGGATGGGTATACAGCGGAGTTTTACAAAACCTTTAAAGAAGAATTAATACCAATACTTTTCAAGTTATTTCAGGAAATAGAAAAAGAGGGAGCTCTTCCAAATTCATTCTATGAGGCCAACATCACCCTGATTCCGAAACCAGACAAAGACACCTCAAAGAAAGAAAACTACAGACCAATATCTCTAATGAACCTAGATGCAAAAATCCTCAATAAAATTCTGGCGAATCGAATACAAAAACACATCAAAAAAATTGTGCACCATGATCAAGTAGGATTCATCCCTGGGATGCAAGGATGGTTCAACATACGGAAATCAATAAATGTTATTCACCACATCAATAGACTTAAAGATAAGAACCATATGATCATCTCGATAGATGCAGAGAAAGCATTTGACAAAGTACAGCATCCCTTTATGTTCAAAACATTAGAAAAACTAGGGATAACAGGAACTTACCTTGACATTGTAAAAGCTATCTATGCTAAGCCTCAGGCTAGCATCATTCTGAATGGACAAAAGTTGAAGGCATTCCCTCTAAAATCCGGAACAAGACAGGGATGCCCTCTATCTCCACTTCTATTCAATATAGTTCTCGAAACACTGGCCAGAGCAATTAGACAGACGAAAGAAATTAAAGGCATAAAAATTGGAAAAGAAGAACTTAAATTATCACTATTTGCAGATGACATGATTGTATACCTAGAAGACCCAAAAGGGTCTACAAAGAAACTACTAGAACTAATAAATGAATTCAGCAAAGTGGCAGGATATAAAATCAACACGCATAAATCAAAGGCATTTCTGTATATCAGCGACAAAACTTCTGAAACGGAAATGAGGAAAAACACTCCATTCACAATATCCTCAAAAATAATAAAATACTTGGGAATCAACCTAACAAAAGAGGTGAAAGATTTATACAACGAAAACTACAGAACCCTAAAGAGAGAAGTAGATGAAGATCTTAGAAGATGGAAAAATATACCCTGTTCATGGATAGGCAGAACTAACATCATCAAAATGGCGATATTACCAAAAGTTCTCTATAGGTTTAATGCAATGCCAATCAAAATCCCAACGGCATTTCTTGTAGAAATTGATAAAGCAATCATGAAATTCATATGGAAAAATAAAAGACCCAGAATAGCAAAAGCAATTCTAAACAGGAAGTGTGAATCAGGTGGTATAGCGATACCAGATTTCAAACTATATTACAGAGCAATAGTGACAAAAACAGCATGGTACTGGTACCAAAACAGGCGGGTGACCAATGGTTTAGAATAGAGGACACAAAGACTAATCCACAAAGTTACAACTATCTTATATTTGATAAAGGGGCTAAAAGCATGCAATGGAGGAAGGATAGCATCTTCAACAAATGGTGTTTGGAAAACTGGAAATCCATATGCAACAAAATGAAACTGAATCCCTTTCTCTCGCCATGCACAAAAGTTAACTCAAAATGGATCAAGGAGCTTGATATCAAACCAGAGTCTCTGCGTCTGATAGAAGAAAAAGTTGGCTCCGATCTGCATATTGTGGGGTCGGGCTCCAAATTCCTTAATAGGACACCCATAGCACAAGAGTTAACAACAAGAATCAACAAATGGGACTTAATTAAACTTAAAAGTTTTTTCTCAGCAAGAGAAACAATAAGAGAGGTAAATAGGGAGCCTACATCCTGGGAACAAATTTTTACTCCTCACACTTCAGATAGAGCCCTAATATCCAGAGTATACAAAGAACTCAAAAAATTAGACAATAAGATAACAAATAACCCAATCAACAAATGGGCCAAGGACCTGAACAGACACTTCTCAGAGGAGGATATACAATCAATCAACAAGTACATGAAAAAATGCTCACCATCTCTAGCAGTCAGAGAAATGCATATCAAAACCTCCCTAAGATACCATCTCACTCCAGTAAGATTGGCAGCCACTATGAAGTCAAACAACAACAAGTGCTGGCGAGGATGTCGAGAAAAGGGTACACTTGTACATTGCTGGTGGGACTACAAATTGGTGTAGCCAATTTGGAAAGCAGTTTGGAGATTCCTGGGAATGCTGGGAATGGAACCACCATTTGACCCTGCTATTGCCCTTCTCGAACTATTCCCTAAAGACCTTAAAAGAGCATGCTACAGGGATACTGCCACATCGATGTTCATAGCAGCACAATTCACAATTGCTAGACTGTGGAACCAACCCAGATGCCCCTCAATAGATGAATGGATAAAAAAAATGTGGCATCTATACACAATGGAGTACTATGCAGCAATTAAAAAATGACAAAATCATAGAATTTGCAGGGAAATGGACGGCACTAGAGCAGATTATGCTTAGTGAAGCTAGCCAATCCCTAAAAAACAAATACCAAATGTCTTCTTTGATATAATGAGAGCAAATATGAACAGAGCAGGGAGGAAGAGTAGGAAGAAAAGAGTAACATTAATCAGTGACATGAGATGGGAGGGAAAGGGAGAGAAGAGGAAAATTGCATGGAAATGAAGGGAGACCCTCATTGCTATACAAACTTACATATAAGAGGTTGTGAGGGGAATGGGAAAATAAACAAGGAGAGAAATGAATTACAGTAGATGGGGTAGGGAGAGAAGAAGGGAGGGGAGGGGAGGGGGGATAGTAGGGGATAGGAAAGGTAGCAGAATACAACAATTACTAATAGGGCATTATGTAAAATTGTGGATGTGTAACCGACGTGATTCCGCAATCTGCATTTGGGGTAAAATTGGGAGTTCATAACCCACTTCAATCTAATGTATGAAGTATGATATGTCAAGAGCTTTGTAATGTTGTGAACAACCAATAAAAAAAATGAATTCAGCAAAGTAGCAGGATATAAAATCAACACCCATAAATCAACTGCATTCCTATACATCAGTGATGAATCATCTGAAAGAGAAATTAGGAAAACTACTCCATTTACAATAGCCTAAAAAAAACATTTGGGAATCAACCTAAGAAGAGACATGAAAGATCTCTAAGATGAAAACTACAGAACACTAAAGAGAGAAATTGAAGAAGACCTTAGAAGATGGAAAGACCTGCCACATCCTTCAATAGCTAGGATTAATAGTGTCAAAATGGCCATACTACCAAAAGTACTATACATATTTAATAAAATTTCTATTAAAATTCCAATGACATTCTTCATAGAAACAGAAAAAAGTCATGAAATTCATTTGGAAAAATAAGAGGCCCAGAATAGACAAAGCAATCCTTAAGTGAGAAAAGTGAAGGAGGCATCACAACATGAGACCTTAAATCAGAGCTATAGTAACAAACAAACAAACAAACAAACAAAAGGCATGGTATTGGCACCAAAACAGACAATGAAGACAATGGTACAGAATAGAAGACATAAAAAAAGGCAAACCCACATAAATAAGTTATCTCATACTGGACAAAAACGCCAAAACATACACTGGAGAAAAGATAGCCTCTTCAACAAATGGTGCTGGGAAAACTGCAAATACGTACGTAGCAAAATGAAATTAGACTCCTATCTGTCACAAAACTTAACTCAAAAGTGGATCAAGGACCTAGGCACTAGATCAGTGACCCTGTGCCTACTTGAAGAAAAAGTAGGCTCAAATATCCATCATCATGGTTTAGGAACCAACTTTCTCATCAAGACTCTGAAAGTATAAAAAGCAAAATCAAGAATCAATAAATGGAATGGTATCAAACTATTCTTCACAGCAAAGGAAACAAGAATATGAACAGAGAGCCTACAGAATGGGAAAAAAATCTGCCACCCTGTGCACCTCAGGGAGAGCATTAATCTGTAGGATGTATTAAAAACTCAAAAAACTTAACATCAAAAAAATCAAATAACCCAATCAATAAATGGGCAAAGGAACTGAATAGACACTTCACAGAAGAAGAAATATGATTGTTCAATGAATATATGAAGAAATATTCAACATTTCTAGCAATTAGAGAAATGCAAATTAAAACTACACTGAGATTTTATCTCACTCTAGTCAGAATCGCAATTATCAAGAATACAAATAACAATAAATGTTGGCGAGGATATGGTGAGAAAGGTTCACTCACACATTGCTGTTAGGACTCCAAATTGGTGCAACCACTATAGGAAGCAGGAAGGAAGATTCCTCAGAAAATTTGGAATGGAACCACCATTTGACTCAGTTATCCCACCCTTCGTCATACAACCAAAGGACTTAAAATCAGCATACTATAGTGATGTGGCCATATCAATGTTTGTAGAAGCTCAATTCACAATAGCTATGCTATGGAACCAACCTAGGTGCCCTCCAAGAAATGAATGGATAAATAAAACGTGGTACATAAACACAATAGAATATTACCAAGCCATAAAGAAGAATGAGATTATGGCATTTGCCTGTAAATGCATGGAACTGTAGACCATCATACTAAGTAAAATAATCCAAACCCTCAAACCAAAGACCAAATGTTCTCTCTGATACGTGGATGCTACACACAATGGTAGTGGTGGGGAATAGAAGTTCACGGGATTAGACAAAGGGGCATGAAGGGAAGGGAGGGCAGATGGGAATAGGAAAGATTATAGAATCAATCAGATATACATGAACACATGATCAATGTTACTCTACATCATGTACAACCTCAAGAATGTGAAGTTAAACTCCACGTTATGTATAATATGTCAAAATACACTCTAATGTTATGCATTATTAAAAAGAAAAAAGAAAAAAAAATTTAAAAGTACTTAAATATTACAGGTATATCTGACAAAAGATATATAGAATCCGTACAATAAAAACACGAATTTTGTCAAGAAAAATTAAAGAAGGCCTAAAGAAATTAAGAGATAAGCCATGTACATTTTAGTAAGATTCTTACTAAAATGGTAATTCTCTGCAAAAATGATCCATACATTTAACAAAATTCAATCAAAATTCCATGAGGCATTTTTGTATAAAGTAGCAAGCTGATTTTAAAATGTATATGGAAATGCAAAGGACCAAGGTAGTCAAAACAACTTCAAAAAACCATAATGAAGTTGGAGGGCTACTAGTACTTCATATCAAAATTTACAAAGTTACTAATATCAAGGAACTGAGGCCCTTGTGCAAATAGCCAGAGAGGACCCAAGCCAAGCTGGATCTCTGATGGACTACAACAGTCACATAAATGAGTTTGAAAGTTTATCATCCCTGAGTGGAATATGAATGGAGCCCAGACAAGCACCTTGCCTCAGCTATGTGGGAGACCTCATGCTAGAGGATACATATCTAAGCTACACTTGGCTTCCTGATGCATTAAAAATATGAGATAGTAAATGTCTGTTAAGTCTCTAACTTTTGGAGTAATTTTATAACGCAGTTATAAATAATTAATATGTATAGCTGTCATTGGATAAAAATCACCAATAGTTCTCAGTCATTCCCAGACAATCAATTTGGTTGAGCAATAGGCTCAGAGACTCTGGGTTGGGACATGAGTTGAATAGAAATACTCCTAGAATTATGTACTCACAGAACATCGAGATAGATGGACTTTTAAAGGATTCTGAATTTGTCTTTTAAAGCTAATAAGTGAAAAACAGGGAAGAAAATCAATTTGTCCAAATGACTAAGATAGTAAATAGCCTCTGCAAGATTTGAATGTAACCTAGGTTTTCTGATGCTGGTACAGTGATAGCATCATTCCCTGACCACTGTTTTATGAAATTTTAAAAATTCTTGTCAGGTGAAGTGGTACACACCTGTAATTCCAGAAGCTGTGGAGGCTGAGGCAGGAGGATCACAAGTTCAAAGCCAGACTCAGCAAAAGCGAGGCACTAAGCAATTCAGTGAGACCCTAGCTCCAAATAAAATACAATATAGGGCTGGGGATATGGTTCAGTGGTTGAGGGCCCCTGAGTTCAATCCCAGGTACTCAAAAAAAAAAGTTATTGGTGGGTAGTTCCTATGACCTAAGAAAGACATGTTAAAAAATTATTAATATTAAAGCAATAAAGATGTACATGATAAAACATGATATTCATTATTAATTAGCAGTGTTTAACAGATATGTTCTAATATCTCTGGAAAATAATTTTTATATAGCTTTATTCCAAGTTTTTATTCTAACATTTTAATTAGTACATGTGATAAATAACCTAACTTTCCACCAATCAATCAATCAATCAATAATGGTTTAGGGCTGTTCCGTTGCTTTCTTCTACTTCTTCTTTTTCAAATCTTTTTTTTTAGTTGTAGATGGACATAATACCTTTATTTATTTATTTATTTTTATTCAGTGCTAAGGATTGAACCCAGTACCTCACACATGACAGGTTAGTGCTCTACCACTGAGCCACAACAGCCTGGCTATTCCGTTTCTTTCAATTATAGTCAACTTTTTATATATTTTCAGGTTCTCTCAATAATGTGTATTCCTGTTAATACCAAAGAAGCTTAAACTTACCAAAAACAGGGCTGGGGATGTGGCTCAAGTGGTGGCGCGCTCGCCTGGCATGCGTGCGGCCCAGGTTCGATCCTCAGCGCCACATACCAACAAAGATGTTGTGTCCGCCGAGAACTAAAAATTAAATATTAAAAATTCTCTCTCTCTCTCTCCCCGCTCTCTCACTCTCTCTTTAAAAAAAAAAAACTTACCCAAAACAATAAAAAGGAACAAAAATGGAAGATAAAATATTATTTGAGTTACAGAGAAATAGATTTTTGAGACATTCTATGTAAGAACTATACATCATGGTATGGGTTAAATTTAAAAGGTTTGCTGAAACTCTGTGAAACCATCCAGTAGCTAGTACTATACTATCTCCCACAGGTATCCCAAAAATGTTCTACATTTTTGGAAACAATTGCTTGTTTGCTATACCATAACTTTCTTTAGATTGATTTATCTTTGGCAAATGAGCAAAGTCCCCACAGTATCTCGTCCTTTTATACTTTCAATTTCAAATGTATTCACTCAGCAAATATTGATTAAGCTTATACTTATTTTATGTAAAGTACTGACCTATGCCCTAGGAATACAATGATGAACAAGGTAAAGACTATCCTAAAGAATCTTCAAGTCCACAAAAGGGAATTAAGGGAAGGGAGGGAGGATGGGAATAGGAAAGAAAGACAGTGGACTGAAATGGACATAACTTTCCTATGTTCATATATGAATACATGACCAGTATTAACTCCACATCATGTAGAACCTCAAGAATGTGAAGTTACACTCCACGTTATGTATAATATGTCAAAATACACTCTACTATCACATATATCTAAAAACAAAAACAACTTCAAGTCCAAGGGGAGGAGGTAGAAAACTAAACAGAATCCTCTACAAGTGTATAAGTGTTATTACCGGGGGAGACACAAAGTAAATGAAAACAAAACAGGAATATCCTATTCAGCACCATTCGGGGGCTGAGGCTGGGGTCAGAAAGACTTTCAAAGAGAATTAATGTCTATTCCAAAATGTGATGAATAAGTAGGCATTAATCAAGTTATTAAGGAGGTAGGCAGCATCATATAAAGTAGGAAAAAAAAAAAGCCTGGAGGTGTAGCTCTTAGTACAGCACTTGCCTAACATGAAGGAGACCCCCAAGTTCAACTCCCAGCACTGCTGGGGGTGGGGGTCAGGAAGTGAAAACTTTGTAGACCAGATAATTTGAGTTCAAATTTGTCTTTAGCTGTTGTTCGTATCTAGAAAAAAATTTTAAACCACCCTGCTTAATTAGGAGGAATCAGAAGGGAATTCATGTAAGTTCTCACCACAACATCTACTGGATCCATGCCCATAAACTCTACTTTTCCATATACTACTGATGAATTTTCCATACTATTGTCAAAGTGCAAATACTAGAGCTTGTCCTACCCTGCCTTCTTCAGGACTTCTCTTTCGGCATTATAAATGCTTCTATTTGTATTGGATCTTCCCCATTACTGTTACAAAACTCTGTTAGCTTTTTTGGCTTTAAAGCAAAACAAAATAAAATTCTTCTCTTGACTCCAGTTTCCTGCCCAGGTACTGCCTCATGAGTCTGCTTTTCTTTACAGATGAACTTTTCATAAACACAGACTGCACTCATTCTCTTCAAATTCTCTCTTCCTATTCTTTATTTCTATCAGGCTTTTGCTCCTGTCACTCTACAGAACTATTTTTCTCAGGACTAAAGACCTCTCTGTTCATTAAAGCAAATGGTTGATTTTCAGTCGTCATCTGACACTACTCATCACTTTTTTCTCCTTGATAATTGGCTTTTAGATGTGACTCATTTTTTCCTCCTACTTTTCTGGCTGTTGCATTTTTGTCTCCATTGTCTCTAAACCTTGGAGGAGCACAAGGTTCAGTCTTTGAATACCCTGTTTTCTATGGACACTCATTCCCTTTGTGATTTCACCCAGGCTCACAGCTTTATATAGCATTCACTTGCTTTATATACCATTTATTTTGCTACTCGCAAATTTTATTGCCAACCAAATATTTCCACTAAACACTTGGCTCACAAACAATTTAATATCGTTACTTGTATGTTAAATAGATACCTCACACTTACCATGACCTAAATTTGTTTTGTTTACTCCCCTAATTTGCTCCTCCTGTAGGCTTGTCTATCAGTTAATGGCGACTTCACTTTTTTCCAAGTGAGGCCAAAAAATTATAGGCCATTACTGATTGCTTTCCTCTTACACTCCATCTAATATGTCAGCAAATCCCATTGGATCTACTTTTATAATACATCCAGAATTCAACTACTGTTTTCCATTCCTACATCATTCTGGTCCAAGTCACAACTATCCTTTGCCCTAAAGTACTACTAAAACCTCCTGGCTGCATGTTTTGACTATGTCTCTTGGGTTTCTTTGCAATGTAGCAGCCAACGTAATACTATTAAATATAACTCAGCATATGAATACTCTTTTCAAAACTCTCTCCAGAGGCTTACAATCTCATTCAGAGTAAAGTCCAGAGTGCTTAGGATAGCCTCCGTGGCCCCACAAAATTGGGCATTCTGCTAACTCTCTAAACTTATCTCCTATTACCTTCTCTCTGGCTCTATCCCAGTCATATTGACTTCCTTGCTATTCCTTAACATCTGAGCATGTTTTTTGCCTCAGGGCTTTTGCACTTGTGCCAGGAGTCCTCCTCTAGTTGTTATTAGCACAGCCAGCTCCTTCTTCTGTCTTTATTAAAAACTCATCTTCTCAGCAAGGCCTTTTCTAAACACTACTTAAAACTGTAAAACCTTCCCAAATACTCCTGTGTGGTTTCTTTCTTTTATTTTTATATGTCCACTAGCATATAACATGGTTTATTTGGTTATCTGGTTAGTCTTTCTCCCACCCAGAAATTCGGAGGTCTTCAATAGGCATATTGTTTCACCCAAATTGATCAATAATATGCAACTTGTGTGTACCTGTATTCTGCTACTAATAATTGATAAATGCTAGTTTTTATTCATCTGAACCTGAAAAAAACTTTGGATTTATTTGGTGTCAACACCATTTATTTTAAAAGTTTGTTCTCTTTGCTTCTCTCTATACAGTATTATTTGTCTATATTTTAGTTTAATTTTTTCATGGTGCAAAGTTCTTCTTATTTTTTATATTTAATTAATGTGTACCACTGTAGAAATAACTTTCATTTCAGTGTTTGGTTGATGTATTAGTTTTAAGAATATGCCCGATGAGATAGTCATGCTGAACTACTATAACAAAACACTTATAAAAAACATTAAAACTTCATTCTAATTCTCTGAAAGTCTCAAAGGCTGAAAAATATGAATCATTACCTATTTGTTTATTTATAACTTAATTTATTTTTATGAACATTTTAATTCTATGCTATCATTGGAAAAATGACAGAATAGACTCAATATAAGAAGGCGTAAGCATTATTTGAGAATCGTAAATGTAGCTTATATCACTGGAAAGTTTATTAAAATAAGAATGCGCAATTATTCCTTCTTGAAATTGGCAATTTGTATTTCCTAGAAAAAAATCTCTGTTATCTATACACATTTTTGTTCTTTTCTCATAGTTCCACGTATTTTCATTGCTAATAAGAGAAAGATATTTTCACTGACATAATATTTATATTCACATGCCAGCATAAACATAACATAATGCCTATAGCTACTACATGTAAGTTATCATGCTATGACCAACAAGAGGCAACAGATATGTATGTAGCTATATAACCAAAGCAATTTATCTAACCTTTCCAGGACTTAGATGATCTATCCATTAAATGAGTATAATTATAATAGTGTCTACCTTACAGAATTATTGTGATAATTAAACATGATAAGGACTTAAAAGCAATGACACAATACCAGGCAAATAGCTATACATTCAATAAGTGTTAAGTGATAAATAAGTTAGACACTGGTACTTCAGTTAAGGTTCTTTTTTTTGCTTTTCTTTTTTGATTTTTTAAAAAATAAATGACAAAGGAATGCATTACAATTCTTATTACATATATAAAGCACAATTTTTCATATCTCTGGTTGTATATAAAGTACATGTCTTTATACATGTACTTTGGATAATGATGACCATTACATTCCACCATCATTAATAAACCCTTGCCCCATCCCTTCCTCTCCCACCCCTCTGCCCTATCTAGAGTTCATCTATTCCTCCCATGCTCTCCCTCCCTACCTCACTATGAATCAGCCTCCTTATATCATAGAAAACATTTGGCATTTGTTTTTTTTGGGGGGGGGGGTACTGGCTAACTTCACTTAGCATTATCTCCTCCAACTCCATCCATTTACCTGAAAATGCCATGATTTTATTCTCTTTTATTGCTGAGTAATATTCCATTGTATATATATGCCACATTTTTTAAATCCATTCATCTACCAAAGGGTATCTAGGTTGGTTCCACAGTTTAGCTATTGTGAATCGTGCTGCTATAAACATTCATGTGGCTGCACTACTGTAATAGGCTGATTTTAAGTCCTTTGGCTATAAACTGAGGAGAGGGATAGCTAGGTCAAATGGTGGTTCCATTCCCAATTTTCCAAGGAATATACACACTGCTTTCCAGATTGGCTGCACCAATTTGCAGTCCCACCAGCAATGTATAAGTGTATCTTTTCCCCCACATCCTCACCAACACTTATTGTTTGTATTCATAATAGCTGCCATTCTGACTGGAGTGAGATAAAATCTTAAAGTAGTTTTAATTTGCATTTCTCTAATTGCTAGAGATGTTGAACATTTTTTCACATATTTGTTGATTGACTGTATATCCTCTTCTGAGAAGTGTCTGTTCAGGTCCTTGGCCCATTTATTGATAGGTTATTTTTTTTTTTTTTTGGTGTTTAGCTTTTTGAGTTCTTTATGTTAGAAATTAGTGCTCTATCTGATGTGTGAGGGGTAAAAATCTGCTCCCAAGATGCAGGCTTTCTTTTTACCTCACAGATTGTTTCCTTTGCTGAGAAGAAACTTTTTAGTTTGAGTCCATCCCATTTATTGATTCTTGGTTTTAATTCTTGCGCTGTAGGAATCTTATTAAGGAATTGGGGCCTGATCCCACATGATAAAGGTTAGGGACTACTTTTTCTTTTATTAGACGCAGAGTCTCTGGTTAAATTCCTAGGTCCTTAATCCACTTTGAGTTGATTTTTGTGCTGGTGAGAGATAGGGGTTTAATTTCAGTTTGTTGCAGATGTATTTCCAGTTTTCCCATCATCAACTGTTGAAGAAGCTACCTTTTCTCCAATGCAGGTTTTTGGCACCTTTATCTAATATAAAATAATTGTAATTTTGTGGGTTTAGTCTCTCTGTGTCCTCTATTCTGTAACATTGGTCTACCAGTTTGTTTTGGTGCCAATACCATGCTGTTTTTGTTACTATTGCTCTGGAGTATAGTTTAAGGTCTGATATAGTAATGCCACCTGCTTCACTCTTCCTGCTAAGGATTGCTTTAGCTATTCTGGGTCTCTTATTTTTCGAGATGAATTTCATGATCGCTTTTTCTATTTCTGTGAGGAATGCCGTTGGGATTTTGATCGGAATTACATTAAATCTATACAGTGCTTTTGGTAGTATGGTCATTTTGATAATATTAATTCTGCCTATCCAAGAGCAAGGTAGATCTTTCCATCTTCTAAGGTCTACTTTGATTTCTCTCTGTAGGGTTCTGTAGTTTTCATTGTATAGATCTTTCATCTCTTTTATTAAGTTGATTCCCAAGTTTTTTTTTTCCTGAGGCTATTGTAAATGTGGTAGTTTTCCTCATTTCCCTTTCAGAGGATTTGTTGCTGATACACAGAAATGCCTTTGATTTATGGGTGTTAATTTTATATCCTGGTATGTTGCTGAATTCATTTACTAGTTGTATAAGTTTTCTGGTGGAGCTTTTTGATCTTCTTGGTATAGAATCATATCATCAGCAAATAGTGCCAATTTGAGTTCTTCTTTACCTATGTATATCTCTTTAATTTCTTTCATCTAATTGCTCTGTCCAGTGTTTCAAGAACTATGTTAAATAGAAGTGGTGAAAGAGGGCATCCCTGTCTTATTCTAGTTTTTAGAGGGAATACCTTCAATTTTTCCCCATTTAGAATGATGGTGGCCTGGGGCTTACAGTAGATAGCCTTTACAATGTTGAGGTATTTTCCTGTTACCCCTAGTTTCTCTAGCGTTTTGAACATGGAGGGGTTCTGTATTTTGTCAAATGCTTTTTCTGCATTTATTGAGATGATCATATGATTCTTATCTTTGAGTCTATTGATATGATGAATTATATTTTTTGATTTCCAAATGTTGAACTAACCTTGCATCCCTGGGATGAATCTCACTTGATTGTGGTGCACTAACTTTTTGATGTCTTTGTATTCAATTTGCCAGAATTTTATTGAGAATTTTTGCATCTATATTCATTAGAGATATTGGTCTAAAGTTTTCTTTTTTTGATGTGTCTTTTTCTGGTTTTAGAATCAGGGTGATATTAGCCTCATAGAATGAGTTTGGAAGTGCTCCCTCTTTTTCTATTTCCTGAAATAAATTGAAGAGTATTGGTATTAGTTCTTCTTTAAAGGTCTTGTAGAGCTCAGCTGTGTATACATCCGGTCCTTGGCTTCTCTTGGTTGGTAGGCTTCTGATGGCATCTTCTATTTCATCAATTGATATTGGTCTGTTTAAATTGTGTATATCATCCTGATTCAATCTGGGCAAATCGTATGACTTAAGAAATTTGTTGATGCCTTCAATATCTTATATTTTATTGGAGTATAAGTTTTCAAAATAATTTCTAATTATCCTCTGTATTTCTATAGTGTCTGTTGTGATATTACCTTTTTCATCATGTATGCTGGAGAGTTTTCTCTCTCCTTCTATTTGTTAGTGTAGCTAGGGGTCTGTCAATTTTATCTATTTTTTCAAAGAACCAACATTAGCTTTGTCAATTTTTTCAATTGTTTTCATTTCAGGTCTAATTTTAATTACTTCCTGTCTTCTACTGCTTTTGGTGTTGATTTGTTCTTCTTTTTCTAGGGCTTTGAGATGAAATGTTAGGTCATTTATTTGTTGATTTTTTCTTCTTTGAAGGAATGAAGTCCATGAAATAAAATTTCCTCTGAGTACTGCTTTCACAGTGTCCCAGCAATTTCGATATGTTGTGTCTATGTTCTCATTTACCTCTAAGAATTTTTAAGTCTCCTCCTTGATGTCTTCTGCAACCCATTGTTCATTCGGTATCATATTGTTTGGTCTTCAAGTGTTGGAGTAATTTTTATTTTTTATTTTGTCATTGATTTACAATTTTATTCCATTATGATCTGATAAAATGCATAGTAGTATCTCTACTTTTTTGTATTAAGAGTTGCTTTGTGGGCTGCGGATGTGGCTCAAGCGGTAACGCACTTGCCTGGAATGCATGGGGCACTGGGTTCGATCCTAAGCACCACATAAAAAAATAAAATAAAGATGTTGTGTCCACCGAAAACTAAAAAATAAATATTAAAATATTCTCTCTCTCTCTCTTTAAAAAAAAAAAAAAGAGTTACTTTGTGGCATAGTATATGGTCTATTTTAGAGAAGGATCCATGTGCTGCTGAGAAGAAAGTGGACCCACTTGATAAAGGTTGAAATGTTGTATATAAGTCAGTTAAGTCAAAGTTATTAATTGTATTATTGAGCTCTATTGTTTCTTTATTCAATTTTTGTTTGGAAGATCTATCCAGTGGTGAGAGAGGTATGTTAAAGTCATCCATGGGTACTGTGTTGTGGTCAATTTCACTCTTGAACTTGAGAAGACTTTGTTTGATGAGCAAAGCTGCTCCCCTGTTTGGGGCTTATATATTTATGGATGTTATGTCTTGTTGGTGTATGGATACCTTGAGCAGTATATAATGTCCATCTTTATCTCTTTTGATTAACTTTCGCTTGAACTCTACTTTATTTATTTATTTATTTATTTATTTATTTAGAGAGAGAATTTTTTAATATTCATTTTTTAGTTTTTTGGAAGACAGAACATCTTTGTTTGTATGTGGTGTTGAGGATTGAACCCGGGCTGCACGCATGCCAGGCAAGCGCGCTACCGCTTGAGCCACATCCCCAGCCCTAATTTTCTTTTTAAACATTTTTCTGATTAAAGACAAATGTACCCTTTTAATAGCAATTTCACAAAATATATAAAAGCATAAAGAAGAAGGCATTTTTATTTTTTTTTTTTTTTTTTTTTTTTTTTTTTTTTTTAAAGAGAGAGAGAGAGAGAGAGAGAGAGAGAGAGAGAGAGAGAGAATTAGAATTTTTTTTTAATATTTATTTTTTAGTTCTCGGCGGACACAACATCTTTGTTGGTATGTGGTGCTGAGGATCGAACCCGGGCCGCACGCATGCCAGGCAAGCGCGCTACCGCTTGAGCCACATCCCCAGCCCAAGAAGGCATTTTTATTATAATGTGCCTTGGTGTGGATCTATTGTGATTTTGTACATTCAGTGTCCTATAGGCTTCTTGAATTTGGATTTCTAATTCATTCTTCATGTTTGGAACGTTTTCTTATATTATTTCATTGAATAGATTGTTCATTACTTTGGTTTGGACCTCTAGGCCTTCCTCTATCCCAATAACTCTTAAATTTGGTCTTTTTATGCTATCCCATATTTCTTGAATATTCTGCTCGTGGTTTCTTACCATTATCACTGTGTGGTCTACATTCTTTTCAAGATTATATATTTTCAGGTAAGGTTCTTTTAGTGGCAAATAACAAAGCCTAACATAGTCTAGACCTTAGGTATTTAATAAGGTTGCTTACTGAGCACTTACTATGTGCCTTCCCATGTGTCAGGCACTATGTAAGGAACTGGAAAGGAAAAAAGGTAAATGTATATTAAGGACATAAGGTCCTGGTTAGAATACTGATTTGCATCGAAACTTCATTAAGAAAGAAATATAACTGGGAACTGGAGAGCTGTTGGGAACCTAGGAAATATTCTTGCTTTCTTATGTATTTTCTTTGCAAAGTAGTTTCAGTTTTCTTCTCTGTTGATCAGCTTTTTCTGCAATAAAACTTTAATGGTGGATTGAAAATGGCTACTCTCAAGCTCCCATGTTCATATATTACTTCCCAAGCCACAAGGACAGATTAGCTCCTGCTGCTTTATACCCCTTTGATCTTTTACTTAATTTCAGAGTATAAGATAGGGATCAACCATCCATCCTTGTCTAAACAGGAGATCAGTTAACAGGGTCACTGTGCCTTGAATAAATATTCCAAATGGTATCTACAGCAAGTATTCTCAACAACTTATAAAAGAGAAAACTAAGACTGAAAAGTATGTTTCTCAAGTTCATGTAACTAGTGCATGCCAGAAATTGGCTTCAAATCCTGGGGTTGTCCAAGTGCAGGGTTGGTATCTCTTTAACTTTGCATATGTGGAGTTTTGCTTGCCTCACTTTAGTCCCAACTCTGCTAATGCTTCATAGTTCTTTTTGTTATACATACATTCCCTTTCCAAAGTTTGTCAACTTCATAAATTTTAAAGAAATGCAATGTTTAAAAAAAGTTTGATGGATTCAGGATATAAAAGGTTTTTCAAAAAAGAGAAGTATGTAATTATATATGCTCTTATTAACTTCTGTTAAAATTAAAATTAAAAATTTTTGTTAAACAATTTGCCTCTCAGATAATTCTACTAAAAGCAGAATCTTACCTTCCCATTCTGTTGGGATATCCCCCACTTCATAGTCTGTTTCTTTTTTATTTGCTGCTTCTACAATCCTTTTTTCTCGAATAGTTTGTCCTGTAAGACAAAAGTGATAAATACATTTTTAAATGAACATAACATAGTAGTTATTACAAGTAATGTCTTCTCTTTTGATACTTCACAACCTTGATATTTTAAAAGAATTAAATTAGAAGGAAAAAGAATAGATTCTATTCAGAATTATATATTAGAAAAGACAATTTCTGAACTGTAGAATTTTAAAACAGTCTTCCATAGTATGCAAAATGAATTTTGGTAGCATAAATATAGATTTTATATAAGGAAAAAGAACAATCAATCCTGCAAGACACTAATAACTCATAAAAGAATTTTAGTAAGTGTTTTATGCCTTTAAACTCACAAGTATATACACCAGAGGTGCCACACGTTCCTGTGACTACCCATTATAGACCATGAGAAATTGGTACTACCCTTGCCCCACAGTATATTGAAAAACGTAATAGATCCAAGCCACAGGATGGGTTCTATGGCCTGAGTTACTACCTCTCAAGGGAATATAATGAAAGAGGGACAAAAAGTGGTGAGCCTCAGATATGGTGCTTCAGGTGTGAGATGAACATGCAGAATGAAATGGCAGAAATGTAAAAACAGGAAAGCAGAGAGAACAGTAAAGAAAAAGGTACAGAGGAAAGAAGGATGGGATGAGAAATGCCTATTACTTATATTTCTCAAAAATGAGTATCAAAAAACTTAACACCAAAAAAACCCCAAATAACTATGTCAATAAATGGGCTAAAGAACTAAACAGACACTTCATAGAAGAAGAAATTCAATTGACCAACAAATATATGAAAAAGTGTTCAACATCTTTAGTAATTAGAGAAATGCAAATCAAAACTTCACTAAGATTTCATGTCACTCCAGTCAGAATGGCAATCATCAAGAATATAGGCAACAATAAATGTTGGCAAGGATGTGAGAAAAAAGGTACACTCATACATTACTGGTGAGACTGCAAATTGGTATTACCACTATGGAAAGCAATATGGAGATGCCTCAGAAAACTTGGAATGGAACTATCATTTGACTTAGCTATCCCACTCCTCAGTTCATACCCAAAGGACTTAAAATCAGCATACTACAGTAGTGCAGTCACACCAATGTTCAATTCACAACAGCTAAACTAGAGAACCAACCTAGGTGTCCTTCAATAGATGAATGAATAAAGAAAATGTGGTATATATAGTCAATAGAATATTACTCAGCTTTAAATAAGAATAAAATTATGACATTTGCCAGTAAATGGTTGGAGTTAGAGAATATCATGCTAAGTGAAATAAGCCAATCCCCCAAAAACCAAAGGTCGAATTTTTTCTCTAATATGTGGATGCTAATTCACAATTAGGGGTGGGGAACTAGAGAAGTATAGAGTTACCTTAGATTAGGTAGAGGGAAGGGGAGGGGATGTAGGGATAGAAAGGATAATAGAATGAAACAGACATTATTACTTTATGCATATATGTGACTGCAAGATAAATGTGATTCTATAGCACATACACTCAGAAAATGAGAAATTAAATCCCATCTATAAATGATATATTAAAGTGCATAAATGCATTATACTATCATGGATAACTAATTAAAACAAATAAATTAAATTAAAAAATATATAGTTGATTAGAATGTATTTTAAGTTCATATAGAAGGCATAAAACTATTCATCATTTTCTTCTATTTTAAAGTCTTGATTATATCCTTCAAAGCTGCTTTGTCAAAATGGTGGCTTTAAAATGTTTGCCTATCATTGAATCTTTGAGCTGGTGAAACTAGGTAGGCTTTCTATTTCCAACAGTTAACAAGCATGGTTCTGTACTACAGGGAATGTGAACTGAGACAGAGAAGACACCAGTGAGTAATGATAAAGGGAACAGTATGACTTAACAGTGATTAGACCAGTCTTGGATAGAAGTCTGAGCATTATAGGACACTCCTTTCTTTAACCCTCCTCAGCCAATCTTATACCATACTAAAGAGACTGGGCAACATAATTAAAGAAACTGACATGGTTGCCTGCAAATCTCTCTTATAAACTTCCTGCAGTTTTACTAACTAAGATTCCTTCATTTGTGGACAAGGGCTCCTGGGAGTGAATGTGTAGGATAAAGGACAGCCTGAGAAGACCAAATGGCTGGTTGTTACTTCCTGTTTTTGGAAGAATAAGTAAAAGACTGGGATTTCATAGACAAGTCATTTAATGGCCAATAACCCTGAAGTATGTGGCCAGGAAAGCTCTGCATTTCATTATAAACTCATTTAACCAGTCTGATTGAATCCTAACATGCAAGTTCCTTAAGGTTTATAAAGAGGAGTTATATTTTCCTTATCTGATGCAATAAACCTACAGAAGGGCAGGGGATTTGTAGTAAATGTCCCTAAGTTATAGGGACAAGGCTTAGAGTAAAAAGAAAATATTAACAATGACAGCTGCATTTCTCTGTCAGAGCAGAGGCATAATATATATATGAATGTATTTTCACTAAAATGCTGTTTATATTCATACATAAATATACCATAACAATGGTTATTACTATAAAGTATACTTCCATATCAGTTTTCAAAATATTTGAAAGTCAAATGTCTATGTCTTCATATGGTACTTAGCTAAATACCCAGATATAAGTATGTTATTTTACCAATACAGCTAAAAGAAAGAACATGGTCTAAAACAAAAAAAAAAAAATGATAGTACAAAGGATTCTGAAAGTATGTATGTGTGTGGTCTGTAAGGTCTTACGTGGACCTCAAGAGAGTTCAGCACACAAGGAAGGGATAGAGTTCTAGATCTCTCAGAAGCACAAGTGAAGAACACGTTACCAGTGTATCTGTATATATGTGACACACAAAAAAACAACTTTTCATTCCTATTTTTAGGTCGATAAATTTCATGTAAGGCCTCTCAAGAATTTTAAAAATCAAAAGTCATCTATTTTTGTGTGTAAATGAAAAGACAGGAACAGTAATTTATGAACTTGTTTAATCCCTTGATAATCACTGAATAAATCTTTGTTTAAAAATAGTTGATATCAAAGTTGTGCTTTTAAAAGTATACATCTTTAAAAATATAAAATAAAACTATGAGTTTATCAGATGAAGTCTTTATAATCATATATTCTTTTCCCCTCAAAACAGTTTTAAAACTACTTCATTCTTGGGAATAAATCCTGCTTGTATGATTGATTTTTATAAATTATAAATGAAATTTATATTTCTCATTGAGTAAGAAATTATGTACAAACTGTGCACTTACATTAATATGCTTTTGTGTAGTATTTGTAAAGACAGCGTAGTTATCATAGCAAAAGCACTTCTATCCTCATGAATAAAGCAAATTGATGTGTATGCTCATGTGTCAAATTTTAGGGTCTAATTTATATTTTAAAATCAACTTAATAACAAAAACATTTAATTTAATGTGACTTTAGTCCTAATAAATCCTAAAAAAAAAAATAAGAAGTTCACATCGGTGTACTCAATGGGCACTAAAAATCCCAATACATAGTTGTTTTACTTAATAGTAAAAAACATTAGATTTAATTGAAACAATAAAAATAAAATTTGAATTCAAGAAGACTATAATGGTTAATAGTACATGGACTTGAAGATTAAAGAAATAACAATTTATTTTTGAAACTTAAATTTTTAAAAGCAGGCTACCATTCAGCTAATTGTCCTAAGAAAATGTCAGATTTTCTATTCATTTGTTTTGAAAAATATATAACTCATTTAGTTAAAAAATAAAAAGATTTCCAGATACAGGGTAGATGACAAAAGTTTAGATGGAAGACAAATTTCATCAGTTCTACTGAGCTTCCAGGATCAGGATGGAAACCCTGGACACAGATATGGGGAGGAGACTCTAGAGAACAAAGTTCTAAAGCTAGAGTCTTATATTCCCATGCCTTTGGCATGTAACAAATTTTGTGTGTTCTTTTCTCTGTTAAAAAAAAAAAAAAGTCCTGGGGCTGAGGTTGTGGCTCAGTGGCAGAGTGCTTATCTCACACATGTGAGGCACCGGGTTCAATCCTCAGCACCACATAAAGATAAATAAATAAACAAAATAAAGATATTTTTTTAAAAATAGGAATTTTTCCAGTGTGGTGGTGTATGACTGTAATCATAGCAACAAAGGAGGCAGAGCCAGGAGGATTGCAAATTCAAAGCCAGGCGGAGCAACTTAGTGAGGCTCTAAGCAATGCTCTAAGCAATCCTTCAATGCTCTCTTTTTATCTTATTCTGAAAGATACCAATATATGCACTAGTTATATATTTTATGCACATATAACAAAATAGATATACAAGTTAAGTGTAAAGATTTGTCATGTATCACCTGAAATCATCTTGTAGACTGTACTTGGGAAACCATACTGCAGACCACAGTAGTCTAATCAGAGAGGCTCAGCAACACATATGTTTTATAGGGCATAGGAACCAATATAAACAGTAAGAAATTCCTGTGGACACAGAATGGTTGATGAATATCAAAGTCTTGCTTGGATGTGTTTACCCTTCATTTCATAACAAATTCCAGGGGTGATCAGATTTTAAAAATAGCTAATATTTATGGCATGTTCACCATGTGAATGACATTCAACTAAATTTTAACTTTGTATGAATAATTTCTCTTAAACTTTACAACTTCATGAGGTTACTATTATTATTTCATCTTATAAATGAAGAGATTTTTAAAGAGAACTTAATTCATTAACTTCAGGTCATTTACTAAGAAACAAGAGTCAAGATGTGAACATAGATCTTTTGACTCTAGCCCTGGAGACTTAACCACTAAGTTATACTGACAGACTTCAAGATATCTATAAATACTACATCTATAAACCTAACACATTTAGTTAGTAAAATATAAGGGCTAAGCTACTATCAAAAGTAACTACTATTTGTAAGAATATTAAAAACAAATTATCTCTAAAAAATAAAAACCACTCCTTTCACTATATTTTTAGAATATAGAAAACATATCTCAACTCATTTAACATAGAAATCCTGAGTCATTCAACATTCACTAAATAATCACTGAAGAAAATCTGGAAAACACAGAAAGTTGTAAGAATATAAAAATCTATCCATAACCCCACTACTTAAAATATCCTTTCATTAATACTTTGTAGATTACAAATCTACAAAAACAGAAATACATACACATTTATAAGATTAAAGTTATGCATATATATTTTTCCTGCCACATAGAATATGAAATTTTTATCATTATTCCACAACTTAAATTCTAAAGAAAAAGGAAGCTCCTGTAGAAGTGTGTTAATATTTCTTTTAAGTGTGTTTTAAATGTCAAGACAAAAATCAAAGAGATTGCTTCTCTAAGAATGAGCAATAAAGCAAATTAAAATAATATTAAAAGAAAATTCATGCCGATTAAAAAACATACATCAGGCACGTCACACAAATTAAGTCTTCCAAATTAAGGTAGAACTTCAAGATCTGAGGAAGAAGTAGTAAAGTGCAGTGATTCATCTAATATCCTGATCACCAAGGAAATTCTTTTTGAGAGATAAAACGCCACCATGGGAAAATATCTTTTGGTCTTTTCTACCCTTTTACCCCCCTATTTTTTTTTTCCCGTTTCTGACCTAGAAGAAGAAGACGGAACACTGCAGAGAGAAAAAATTCTTTGAGGAATTCCCTGAAGTTAGCAGGGATGAACTTTACAGAGGAAAAAAATGTTCATTAAAGACTCTGGTAGAGGGAGAAAGCCCAGATATCCTCTATTTTCAGATCAAGTTTCCCCAAGAATAATCAGAGTGAATCTTCTCAGGAAAATCCTAGGACTTTTTGATACTTTAAGTTTCATTTTCAGGATATAGATTTTATTGACAATCTTGTGATGTCTTCCCTAAGAACTTAAAAATCATTTATTTTCTGAATAAGCTATCTCAGCACAAGTGTGAAAGTATCCCTCCCACTCCTGTCTCCTGGCCATTTAATTTTTCTCCCTGTCAACACAATGATCCGTTTCTGAAGTAGTTCCAGGGATAGCTTACAGATGGGCAAATATATGTATATGATTTTTTATACACAAATTAACACCATGCCAATTATATTGCTTGTATCTTGCTTCCCCCTCTGCCCTTACTAATCTTGGGAGTTTTTTAGCACAAATACAGAAGAGCTGTTTTATCATTTTTCTTTTTATTTTTTGTTCTTTTCTCCCTTCTTTTAAAATTTCCCCCAATGTCATAATTTTTAATAAACATGGGATAGTACAGAGAATGGGTTTATCATAATATTTTCCTTTTTCCTTATTGATGACTATTTAAGTTGCTCTTGATATTTTGCCATTATAAACAATGATCCAATGAATAACCTTACATATATGTCTTTTCAAATCAGTATAAATATATACAGGAGCTAAACTCCCAGAAGAATTGCTAGGTCAAATGGAATGTTCATTTATAATATTGATAACTATTTCCAAATTGTGGTCCATAAAAGTTTCGCCAATTTAACTCCCACAAATATACATTTTCAAAAATATATACACATTTCCCCCCTAAACTTTTAATTTTGGGGGGAGAAGGAACTGGGGATTGAACCCAAAAGCTTTCTAACACTGAGCAACATCCACAGTCATTTTTATATTTTATTTGGAGACAGGATCTAAGTTGCTGAGGTTGGCCTCAAACCTGCGATGCTCCTGCCTAAACCTCCCACGTCACAGGGATTATAAGTGTATGTCACTGTGCCTGGTTACTTTTGCCCTTTAATTTTTGCCAAATAATAGGTTAAAATGATAACTTGTAGATATTTTTTCTTTTAGTGAACAAGGCTGGCATTATTTCATTTTAAGAGGCTCTGTACTTCTTTTTTTGTGTGAAATTTTCATGTCCTTTGACCATTCTCCTATGGTCTCTTACTTGCTGATTTGTAGGAACTCTTTGTATGTTTAAGAATGACTGTTACTGATAACACATGTGCACAAAATATTCATTAAACTATTACCAGAAAATGCAAAATGTGAGAAACAATTTAAATGATCAACTATAATAACTATCATAAATGTACAAAAGTTACATGATGTATAATATAGCAACATACTGAATGAGAAAGTGATATGAAAATCTAGCCATCTTTTATTAAGCCAGACACTGAACAGATTCATAAAAGCATGAAACAATGATCATCTTTTCCCTAAAATTTTCTGGTTTGGAAAATAGTTATTTCTGATAAACAATACACTTAGCCCTACCCCCAATCCATGAGTTTTGTGACCACAGATTTAACAGCTGCTGATTCAAAATATTTTTAAAAACCTGCATCTGTATTGAACATTTATGGGTTATTTCTTATCATTACTCCCTTAACAACATGGTATGACAACTATTTATATAACATTTACACTGTATTAGATATAATAAGTAATTTGGAGATGCTTTAGAGTATATGGGAGGCTATCTGGGGGACGTATGCAAATATTACATCATTTGCAGCATTTGAAAACTTTGGTATCTGCAATAGGATACAATTCCCCATGGGATACTAAGGTAAGACTATATATTTTTATGTTAATATATAATGGTTTTATTAATGCTGTTTTAAGTAAATTAATAAACTTTTAAAATTATCACTTCGAGTTTTAATGATAAATATCAATGTATAGCCCATTAAAAAAAAAAAAAAAAGCCCTGTGATGACGTTAAAATGAGCCTGAGACCAAAATGTTCAAATATATACCACTGGAAACAAACAAATCAGGATTCCATAAAGCCAGAGTGCTAAAAGGCAGAAAGATAGATAAATAAACTGGGGAGACAAAAGGGCTTTTACTTACCAGAGTACTAACATAAATATGGAGCAAGTGCCAGGGTTGGAAAAATTACCATTTTGTAAGCATCATGGTAAAGATTGGTTCTGGTAAGAAATATTAATGGGGTTGGGGATGTAACTTAGTGGTAGAGTGCTTTCCTAGCATGTGCAAGACTCCAGGCTCAATCCCTAGCACTGGTCAAAAGAAAGGAAGGAAGGAAGGGAGGGAGGGAGGCAGGGAGGGGAATCAATGAAGAGGAGTTATCTTTTGTTTTAATTGGAAATAATTTCCCCTTCCTCTGCATATAGGGTGTTCTTACACATTTAAAAGTTGAATAAGACCTTTAGTTTATTCCTGAGCAATGATAAAAAATTTTAAAAATTAAAATGGAATATGACACATATTATAAAAAATATGTTATGGTTTAAAAATGAGGTATCCTTCCTAAGTGTTAGACAAAGTAGGAAGGTTCACAGGTGAAATAATCAGATTATGAGAACTGTAAAGTCATTAATGAGTTAATCCAAGACAGATGAATTTACTTGAATGAACTGCTGGGTGGTAACTGTAGGCAGGTATGGTCAGACTGGAGGAACTCACTGGGGGTGTGGCCGTGGACTATATCTTGTCCTGGCTACATCTCTTTCTCTGCTTCCTAGCTACCATAAGCTAAGAGCTTTCCTCTGCCATGCCCTTCCATCATTATGTTCTGCCTCACCTCATGCCCAGAGCAAAGGATTTGGTTGACCATGGACTGAACCACTGAAACCATGATCCCAGAATAAATTTTTCCTCTTCTAAATTGTTCTTGTCAGGTATTTTGGTCAGAGAAAGAAAGCTGACTAACTAGGTTAAAAATGATAAATTACTAATTTTGCTACCTAAAAATACTGCTTTTCTAGGGTTTTAGTGACCCTGTAGGTGAATAAGACAATTGACAGATGTGGGTGACAGGACACACCAACAGTCCTGAAGAATGAGACAACAGACCCAGGTATCTCTTTCCCTATTTCCTCATGTATCCTCAGAAGCCCAGGCAGATTTGGGGGGTAATCTTTAATGTTTAAATTCAGAGCTTCAGAACTCACAAGATATCTATGATAGCATAGGAGAGATTTTCTTCCACCAGTCCCAAACCAAAGTTAAAAGCGTAATTTGGCTATAACCACAAGCACATGTGATCTGTGTGAGGAATTTCAACAAGCTGTCTACTTTCAGACCAATATTTCTCACTGGTGCAGCAGGATGAGAGGCGAGTTGAAGCTGGAGAGGACTTTGGACTAGAAAGAGATGCTGGGCTGACTGAGGTGAATTATCTCTGTGACAGCTGTCCCCTTAAAAATAAGCAAGTTTTAGGCCTTTGATATCTGAGAGCAGCCCCTGGTAAGAAGAAATGGTGATGAAGTAGAAAGGTCAGGATACGATTCTTACTGTATGACTTTTGCCCTGTATGAAAGTGGCAGCAAGCAGTATAGTCAGGTGACAATTACAATTATTAAAGACTGAATTCTACATACATAATGAGGCTTAGAAGTGTCAATGTATAATGTATGAAAGTGAGGGCTACTGAAAGTCAAGAACCACAACTTTTGTCACAGTGGCTGGATGTGGTAGCACAGGCCTGTAATCCCAGCTACTCGGGAGGCTGAGTCAGGATTGCAAATTTGAGGCCAGCCTTAGCAAGTGAGACCTTGTCTCAAAACAACAATGACGACAAGACTGGTGACGTAGCTCAATGTTAAAGAACCCCTGGGCTTTTTTGGTGCCATCTGCTGTGGGCACCACCTCCTGCTCCTCCCATCTCTGCTGCCTCCCTGAGTCACTGCCTGGGCAGCTCCGACCGCCTGGCTCCCCATACTAGCAGCCGGGTCTTCCTACCTTGATGAGGCTGGCCTAGAATTTGGAATCCTCCTGCCTCAGCCTGTGGAGTTGCTAGGATTACAGACGTGCAGTACTGTGCCCAACTTTTCAGGTTTATTTTAAAAGTATTTGAAGTTCCTACAACGTGGCAGACATTGACAACAAAGAACAGTCTGAACTTGATCAAGATTTGGATGATGTTGAAGAAGTAGAAGAAGAAGAAACTGTTGAAGAAACAAAAATCAAAGCGCGTCGGCTGACTGTTCAGATGATGCAAAATCCTCAGATTCTTGCAGCTCTTCAAGAAAGACTTGATGGTCTGGTAGAAACACCAACAGGATACATTGAAAGCTTGCCTAGGGTAATTAAAAGATGAGTGAATGCTCTCAAAAACCTTCAAGTTAAATGTGTACAGAGAGAAGCCAAATTCTATGAGGAAGTTCATGATCTTGAAAGGAAGTATGCTGTTCTCTATCAACCTCTATTTGATAAGCGATTTGAGATCATTAATGCAGTTTATGAACCTACAGAAGAAGAATGTGAATGGAAACCAGATGAAGAAGAGGAAATTTTGGAGGAGCTGAAAGAAAAGGCCAAGATAGAAGATGAGAAGAAAGATGAAGAAAAAGAAGACCCTAAAGGAATTCCTGAATTTTGGTTGACTGTTTTTAAGAATGTTGACTTGCTCAGTGACATGGTTCAGGAACATGATGAACCTATTCTGAATATCTTTCAAGTAAGATATTAAAGTGAAGTTCTCAGGTGCTGGCCAGCCCATGAGTTTTATCTTAGAATTTCACTTTGAACCCAATGAATTTCACAAATGAAGTGTTGACAAAGACATACAGAATGAGGACAGAACCAGACGATTCTGGTCTCTCTTCTTTTGATGGACCCAAAATTATGGGCTGTACAGGGTGCCAGATAGATTGGAAAAAAGGAAAGAATGTCACTTTGAAAACTATTAAGAAGAAGCAGAAACACAAGGGACGAGGGACAGTTCATGCCGTGACTAAAACAGTTTCCAATGATTCTTTAATTTTTTTGCCCCTCCTGAAGTTCCTGACAGTGGAATCTGGATGGTGATGCTAAAGCTATTCTGGCTGCAGACTTTGAAATTGGTCACTTTTTATACATGAGCGTATAATCCCGAGATCAGTGTTATACTTCACTGGAGAAGCTATTGAAGATGATAATGATGATTATGATGAAGAAGGTGAAGAGCAGATGAGGGTTATCAGCTCTTTGAAGAAGTCAAAAGCTGCAGTAATTCTTTTCAATAAAAGCTGTCTGGATATCTCAAAAAAAAAAAAAAAAAAGAAAAAAAGAAAAAAAAAAAAAAAGAACCCCTGGCATCAATTTTCAGTACTCCTCACCAACCCCTACTCCCTGGCGCTGCAAAAAAACACCTTTGTCACTTTGAAGCATTGTAAATAAAATGAACATCAATTATGAGTACAAAAGTTGGGATTCTTAACACTGAAAGCCATTTTTACATATGACTTAAAGTGTAATTTGACTAAAGTTATTCAGATACAGCATCTATTAATTAAGAGAATGTTATATACCAGGCAGTGTTTAGCTGCCTTTCATATTTCTCCATTTTATTCAAATATACACAGCTGAATAAAATAGTATAGCTGGATTTTGAACCATACATTTTTCTAATTCCCAAGCATGAGCTCTTTCCATTTAAGATTTAAAATTAGCATTTATAAAGTTTGTATATGGTATCATTACAGAACTCCAATTAAAAACTAGTATTTAATTAATAACTATCATAGCTATTATTTTCCCAGGTGCTCAAATGAAGTATTCCTACTTGAAAATATGATGTTTCTATAACTTCACATATTCTATATATATATTTATGTGAGCATGGAAGACTATCTCAACAGATCCCAGCAGGTATTACTTTTTTTTTTAAAGCAATTAAAGAGACCTTACATTAGCTTTCAGAATTTTTAAAATGGCTAATTAGTTCAACAGACTAGAAAAAATCCTGTTAGATTCCTCAGAGTTACAGGTTTTTTATAAGGAATTCCAGCTTATTTCATGGTAGTAGATTGGAAATTATATAAAAATGCTTGGTTATTATGAAATGCCTTATATACTATAGGTGGGCCTTTCAGACCCCAATAGCTGAAAGGTCTTAAACTACACCCAGAAAGACAACAAAAAACTCCCAAGCCACACATTTCCTGTATTACTGAAAATGTTTTCTGGCAAGGTAATAGCATACCAGTATTCTTTTCCTTAAACCTGACTTATTAATTTTTTAAAAAGCCATAAATAAATTTTGTAAAATTTAAGTCTACAACCACATATGAAGAATATTACAATTTAAGAAATGATTAACTTATTATAAATTGTTTGTGTTCCACATGAACAATAAATTTTCTTATTTACTGTTAATAAAATAGTTCCATTAGTAAGAGCCACAGCCAAGTAATATGATGCATGGCATTTTTGGTTGAAAGGTGACAAGCCATTGAGATGATATGATTATGTTAAGATCTGCATTCATATGGATATTGGACTCCTGCTGTCCACCTCGGCCTGCTACTGGACTCCTGGAGAGTTCCCATTGGTTGGGGAAGTGCGGTAGGAGGGAATTCCAGAGGAGGGACTTCCTGTGGGGGTCCAGGAGAATGCCTAGTGGGTCGGTTGGCAATCTTCCCGGGAGCATACGGGGCATTGGCGGCAGTTTCAAAAATAAAGTTTGTTCCTGCTTGAGTGGCTCATGATTTTGTGACCAGCCAGACTGCGGCATCCATAATATAATATTTAAATAAAAATTTGAAGTTCTAAAAACATGCTATCCAATCAACAAATTTACTGAATATTTCACTGCAGTAGAAAAAGAAAAGAATAAAAACAATGAATTCATGGCAATTTAGTCCACATAATAACATGTTCACTTTGAAGAACTAAAACAGAAGCTGCCATTTCAGATTTTGTTTAAGGTGTAGAAATCAATTTTGAAAGTAATTTATTTACTTAGTATATCATATACCTTTTATAAGGCTAAATTATCTATGATATATAAAGTATATTTATAGTTAAAAATTTGTTAAAACTATATAATATAGCTATATAATATATAATTATATATAATATAATAATATAGTTATAAAACACAATATGAGAAACTAACAGTAGGTGATTCTGAAATAAATACATCTGAATTATGGGTACACACCTTAATACATAAAAAAGGAATGAATGAAGAGATAATGAAATTTGTAGTCAGATAGGTTTTAAAATAGATGGACATCCTGGTTTTTACAAGAGACTATTTTAAAATAAGAAGAAATTTATGATGAAGACTGAAAGTCTTCATTTTTAACAACACTTACTAATTAAAGCAAACAAAGTCCATTTGGATTACTCTTCAGATAAAAGGGATGAATATTTTCTTCTCTCAAAGGTTGCAAACACTCACAGTAAGGTATAAATCAGAATAATCAAGTATTTGATTTTCACTTTCAAACTCTTAACTTGAAACACTCTGGGTTGTCAATAGAGAAGTAAAAAGAAAAATGAAAGGAATAAAAAAATGGTAGCAAATATTACTAGAATTTAGAGAATTATAAAATTATGACATTTATAAAGCTTACTCCAAACTATACTTTCGGATTTAGTAGGATTCAGGTAGAGTTGACTGTTTATTTGCAGACTCAAATAGTTTAATAGAAATTGATTTCCAGACCCAACAGGTTCCATTGCTATCAAATACTTGGTCTTTTAACACAAAACATAAAAGAGTCAAGGACTAGACCCATGCCACTGTGGCCTGGAGTTCTGAGGCAGAGACACCTGCTGCCTGTGCTGGGGTTCCTTATTCACCAAAGCTTGGCTCCACAGCCCAACATCAGGAAACATATAGGCTTGAGGCTGCCACCACCAAGAAACTGGGATATCGATGCTTTTATCAAAAGACAAAAATAAGGACCTGGTAAGACATCACCAAGATCCCTATGGCCTAGCTGCACCAAAGGTTTCTCTACTAGGGGGTCTAACAATTATCCTGTTGCTGAGGTAACAGAGAGTCTTGCATAGGGTTGCTTATCTCTTGTTTCTCCTACTAGCAGCCAACTTCCTATGATTATCCTCTCAATAGTCATTTAATCTAATACCTACATATTCTTACATCATACCTCATAAACATCTCAGCCAACCTCCCAGTACTCCTTTCCACCATCAGAAACTGTAAACCATTATGTAAATCTATTGATTATATGGTTGAAGATAACCAAACTCATCATTTCTGTTTATAGTGACAAAGTGTAAATATAAACATAGAAGCTAACTGATATATGGCTGCACATTGGGTACATTAAGTTCTTTAATATTGATTTCTTCCTTAAAAGTGGGATATTGGTAATCTGTAGGCACACTATAAGACAATAGGGCAGAAGCTATAATATCTTTGATCTACACTGCAAGAGAGGAAGACACATAGACATGAAAAAACAAAGAAACCAAGACACAATAGAATTAAAAGATAGTGAAGCAGGTAAAATATCAGAGAAGAAGTTCAGAATATACACAAAAAAATGATTTGGGAATTAAAGAAAGTGAGCAGATACAGGCAAAAATCGATCATACCAATAAAGAGATAAACGAATAAATACAGGTTGCAAGAGATTACTTCAAGAAAGAGAGAGAGATTTAAAAAAACACACACAAAAAATCAGAAGTCCTCAAAATGAAAGAAATAATAAGCCAATTAAAAAACTCAATAGAGGGCTGGCATTGTGGCTCAGTGGTAGAGTGCTTGGCTGCCGTGTGTGAGGCCCTGAGCTTGATCCTCAGCACCACATAAAAAAAATAATAATAATAAAATAAAACAAAACAAAACAAAACCCTCAATAGATAGCATCACCAAGAGACCAGACCACTTGGAAGACAGAACCTCAGACAATGAAGACAAAATATACAGTCTTGAAAATAAAGTTGACTTCACTGTGAAGATGATAAGAAACCATGAACAGAACATCCAAAAATTATGGGATACCATCAAAAGACCAAATTTAAGATATATTGGGATAGAGAAAGGTTCAGAGATTCAAACCAAAGGAATACATAATTTCTTTAATGAACTAATATCAGAAAATTTCCCAAGTATGAAGAATGAATTAGAAAAATCAAATACAAAAGGTCTATGGGACACCAAGTGTACAAAATTACAACCCGTCTATACCAATACCCATTATAATGAAAATGCCTGGCATACAGAATAAGGATAGAATTTTAAAGGCCACAAGAGAGAAAAATCATATTACCTATAAGGGAAGAACAATTCAGATCTCAGCAGATTTTTACACCCAGACTCTCAAATCCAGGCCATCCTGGAACAACATATACCTAGCTCTAAAAGCACTGAATGCCAACCAAGAATCTTATATCCAGAAAAATTAAGCTTCAAATTTGACGATGAAATAAAAATCTTTCATGATAAACAAAAGCTAAAAGAATTTACAGCAAGAAAGTCAGCACTACAGAACATTCTTAGCAAAATATTCCACAAAGAGGAAATGGAAAAACAACAATGAAAATCTGCAAAGGCAAGAACTACAATAAAAGAAAAGCCAACCAAAGGAGAAACCAAGTCAAACTTAATGCCAAAAAAAAAAAAAAATGACCAGTAATACAAATCATATCTCAATAATAACCCTAAATGTTAATGCCTTAAACTCACCAAACAAAAGACACAGGCTGGTAGATTGGATTAAAAAAGACTCAACAATATGCCGCCTTCGAGAGACTCATCTCATAGGAAAAGATGCCCACAGACTGAAGGTTAAAGGTTGGGATAAAATATAGCATTCACATGGCCTAGAAAAGATGCCCACAGACTGTAGGTTAAAGGTTGGGATAAAATATAGCATTCACATGGCCTACATAAGCAAGTGGGAGTTTCCATCCTCATATCAAATAAAGTAGACTTCAAGCCAAAGTTAATCAAAAGGGATAAAGATGGACATTTCATATTGCTTAACGGAAGGATGCATCAACAAGACATAACAGTTATAAACATATATGTCCCAAACAATGGAACATCTACATTCATCAATCAAACTCTTCTCAAGTTCAACAAATAGATCACTACACAATAATTCTGGGTAACTTTAACACACCTTTTTCACTAATAGATAGATCTACCAAACAAAAGCTAAAGAAATAAACTATAGAACTTAATAATAAAATCAATAAATTAGACTTAACTGACATATATAGAGCATATTATCCATCAACGAGCAAATACACTTTCTTCTCAGCAGCACATGGATTCTGCTCTAAATAGACCATATGTTATGCAACAAAGCAAATCTTAATAAATACAGAAAAGTAAGGATACTACCCCGCATTCTATCAGACCACAATGGAATGAAGTTAGAAATCAATGATAAAACAAAAAATAAGTACTATTCAAACTCCATGGAGACTAAATAATTCGCTATTGAATGAACAACGGGTTGCAAAAGATATCAAGGAGGAGATTAAACAATTTTTAGAAGTAAATGAGAACACAATACAACATATTGAAATCTCTGGGACACTATGAACAAAGTGTTGACAAAGAAAAAGTCAACAAATAAATGACCTAACATTACATTTCAAAGCCCTAGAAAGAGAAGAACAAATCAACCCCCAAATCAGTAGGAGACAGGAAGTAATTAAAATTAGAGCTGAAATCAATGAAATTCAAACAAAAGAAACAATTGAAAAAATTGACAAAACAAAAAGTTGGTTCTTTGAAAAAATAAATAAAATTGATAAACCATTAGCCATGCTAACGAAAAAAAGGAGAGAGAAAACTCAAATTACTAACATACATGATGAAAAAGAAAATATCATAAGATACTACAGAAATACAGAAGATAATTAAATTATTTTGAAAATTAGTACTCCAATAAAATAGAAAATATTAAAGGCATCAAAAAATTTCTAGAGTCATATGATTTGCCCAAATTGAAACAGGATGATATACACAATTTAAAAAGATCAATTTCAAGCAAGGAAATGGAGGACGCCATCAGAAGACTACCAATCAAGAAAATCCCAGGACTGGATAGATACACAATAGAGTTCAATAAGACCTTTAAAGAAGAACCTACACCAATACTTTTCAAACTATTTCATGAAATAGAAGAAGAGGAAACACTTCCAAACAAATTCTACAAGGCCAATATCACCCTGATTCCAAAACCAGAAAAAAGACACATCAAAGAAAGAAAACTTCAGACCAATATTTCTAATGAATATAGATCTAAAAATTCTCAATAAAATTCTGGCAAATTGAATAAAAAACATATCAAAAAGATAGTACACCACGATCAAGTCAGATTCATCCCAGGGATAAAAGGTTTGTTCAACATACGGAAATCAATAAATATAATTCATCACATCAATAGACTCAAAGATAAAAATCAAATGATCATCTCAATAGATGCTGAGAAAGCATTTGATAAAATATTTTTGTTCAAAAACACTTGAAAAAATAGGGATAGGGCTGGGGATGTAGCTCAAGCAGTAGCGTGCTTGCCTGGCATGCGAGGGGGCGCTGGGTTTGATCCTCGGCACCACATAAAAATAAAACAAAGATGTTGTGTCCACCGAAAACTAAAAAATAAATATTAAAAAAATTCTCTCTCTCTCTCTCTCTCTTGCTCGCTCGCTCGCTCAAAAAAAATGTAGGGATAACAGGAAGAAACTTCAACATTGTAAAGGCTATCTATGCTAAGCCCCAGGCCAACATCATTCTAAAGGAGAAAAATTGAAAGCATTCCCTCTAAGAACTGGAACAAGACAGGGATGCCCTTTGTTACAACTTCTACTTAACATAGTTCTTGAAACTTTAGCCAGAGCAATCAGACAGATGAAAGAATTTAAAGGATATGGATAGGAAAAGAAGAATTCAAATTATCACTATTTGCAGATGATGATCCTCTAAGTAGAAGACCCAAAACATTCCACCAGAAATTTCCTAGAACTAATAAATGAATTCAGCAAAGTAGCTGGATATAAAATCAACACCCATAAATCAAAGGCATTTCTATATATCAGTGACAAATTCACTGAATGTGAAACTAGTAAAATCACCCTATTTATAATAGCCTCAAAAAATGCTTGGGAATAAATTTAACAAAAGAGGTGAAAGAACTCTACAGTGAAATCTACAACATGCTAAAGAATGAAATTAAAGAAGAACTTAGAAGATGAAAAGATCTACCTTGTTCTTGGATAGGTGCAATTAATACTGTCAAAATGACCATACTACCAAAAGCACTATACAGATTCAATGCAATCTCAATCCAAATCCCAATAGCATTCCTTATAGAAATAGAAAAGGCATTCATGAAATTCATCTGGAAAAATAAGAGATCCAGAATAGCTAAAGCAATCCTTAGCAAGAAAACTATACCAGACCTTAAACTATACTACAGAGCAATAGTAACAAAAACAGCACGCTATTGGCACCAAAATAGACCTGTAGATCAATGGTACAGAATAGAGGACACAGAGTCTAACCCACATAACTTCAGTTATCTTATATTAGACAAAGGTGCCAAAAACATACATTGGAGAAATGATAGCTTCTTCCACAAATGGTGCTGGGAAAATGGAAATACACATGTAACATAATGAAATTAAACTTCTATTCTCTCATCAAGCACCATGCACAAAACTCAATTCAAAGTGGATCAAGGACCTAGGACCTAGGAAAGTAAGTGGTAAAAAAAGGGTTATATTGTTATAGGATTTATTAAATAGTATTTCTGTAGTAGAAAATGATAAAATTGACACAGATTCCGTTTGAAATTTGAACTTAAAAACCAATTTCTAGGGGCTTTTGGATTTTAAAAAAGATATATGTCATAGCATTCATGATATCCAGTTGTTTTTCAGATGAACTTATCTACTTGGTTTGTGAGCTTTATAAAATGTCTGATAGATATACCTTTTTCAAAAAACATGAGTCTTCAGAAAATGAATTCTATAATATGCTTGGTACAAATAAGGTCTCTTCCCATTTCTTTTTCCATTAGTAGTTTAAATAATGCAAGAACAAATGCCACTTCCTTAAATATCTGATGGGTCCTCAGCACTCTGGCATGTGGTAGCTTTGTCCCCAAGCTTTTTTTTTCCTTTGGCCTGTCAGCTGTGAGAAACAGTTTTCTACCAATTACTGTCACAATATGAATAAATTCAAAACTGAAAATATAAGCACTGAATATTTTCAGCAAATTTATCCCAAAACTACATTAAAAGAGGAATTTAGCATTTAAACAAGGAATTTAGCAAGTAATAAGAAAGAAACATTACATTATACTTTGTCTTCTATAAATAAAAACACAATAAAAGAAGATAAACAAAAAAGCATTCATGCAAAGAAGAGAAATGGGAAAATGACAGCAAGCATATGATTTAAAATGAAAGAGAATATTACAGCTGCAAAGAGAACATCAATTAAGAAGCATAACTACATACAACATATAGAGCTGCTGCTCCCTCCTGGTGATGAATTATGACTTAATAACAAATTATGATTTAATAAAGATTTACTTAGCATTCACCTGTTTATCTAACACAAGTTTCTTTTAGTATGTGGCTCTAAACAAACACTAAGCAAATGATTCCTAACATGACTTTGGTTTGAAAGGTGTTAAGAAACATGCTATAAAAACAAGCATGTTTTTAGGTGATTGCTTTTAATAATACTCCAAATAAACAAGACACAATTGGCTCTTATTCTAAACCAGTCTGTGCCCAAATTCTTTACTAGGGGGCATAAAAGGTGTGTGGTTACAGGTAAGACCAATAAATATATAGTTTATGTTGGCTGTGTACAAATTCCAACAGTTCAGTGAATCAATCTTGTTTGGTCAGAACACAGCTCTTCTAGTTTGAATCTCAACCAGTTTTGACACCAGTGTGATAATGTACAAATATTTCTAGGACATGATCTTTTAAACTCATTTGCAGAATAGGCATAATGTTGCTTCCTGTGTACTCTCATTCAATCTTTTTATGCTGTTTTAAATATTTTATTCCTGATATTATGTAAACATTATAGACTGAAGTTTAACTAACTCAGAGCTGGATGATTTAGGCCTGAAAGTCACAGTTTGTACCATCGCTGATCCCCCCTCAATGCCTGCCCCCCGCATCATTTACACTTTACCCAGTCATGCTATCATTTCTTTCCTCTTCACTGTAGAACTCCTTTACCACACAACACCTAGTAACTTATTGCAGGTAATTAGGACAGTTTTTAAAAAGCACAAATTCTGATCTTGTTCTTTATGACCCCCTAAAGCCTAATCTCAAACTATTTCTAAACTTATCTCTCACTAACCTTGGATGAATTACCACCTTCAACGAGACTCTAATTCATACCCTTAGCAAGTTATACGCTATATGATTCTATCTTCCATCCTTACTACCAAAAAAAAAAAAATCTGTCAACCCTTCATGACCAAATTCAAGTTCTGTTTTCTGCACAAAACCTTCCCTAAAAATTCAGGTGTACATTAATAATTCCTCTTCTGAACTACTACACTTAAGCTTCATCTAATGCTTCATGTGGCATTCAACCTCTGCCTAAACACAAATCTTATAGAGACTAATCTTTAAATTTAGTTTCTATTGGTGGTTTCTTCTCCCTTATTAGAGGGCAAGATCCCTGAAGAAAGAGACATACCTTTTATATATGACCCATAGTTCTTAGACCTTTGCAATTAATGGGGCCTTGAAAATATTTGCTAAATACATGAAAAATAATTTAGGATGGCTTGCATTTGCTCATCCAGATCAAGTCTCCACCCTTCTGCTTTCTGTTCCAGAAAGCTACCTGGCATGGATTATATCAACAGGTTCTCTTGCTCTCTAGCTTTTGGTGGAATTCAGCTAATAGGGAATATCAACAGGAGACTGAAGGAGAAAAGAAGAATGACACTAAAGAGTTTACCTTGCTAGCTCCTGCCATATACAGTCAAATGTCCTGATTATTTTTCTTGGCCCAAGGTCACAATACTGATGCCAAATCCCAGAAACCACTTCTCCTCACACTTTCAGCCTTAGAAATAATAAAGACATTCTGATGTTGGCCTGTGAGTACTGCATTTATGCTTTCCTATACCTTGTGGCTTCCCTCCTAGACCTTGTACCATACCTTTACAGAGACACTTGATTAAACTCCCCTAAATTTAAAAAATCTGAATGTGCCATATGCTTCTTTCCCAAATTCTAACTGATACAGATGGTAAAAATAAATCATTTGGCTGTTTTGAAAGATAGTTATTAGTCTCATAATACTAAAAACAGGCAATGGATTTGTTCTGCTAATCTAGAACTAAAGACAAGCAATGAGTACTAGAGTATAATCCACTTGAAGAAACCATGACTTATTTATCCTTGTGCACAGAAAGTTCCCTATATATGGTTTGCAATAAACATTCACCTAACCGAATTTTACAGTCTATGTCAGAGATAGCTCTCATAAAATTCACACAAGTTCTTCTACATTTCCCAGCTTTGCATACAGTTAGGTAGGGCCAAACAATTGGGTTCTGGCTGATACAATACAGATGTGAGTGATATATGCCTCTTCCAGGTTTTCCCTTAACATCATCCATGAGCCTCAATTTTCTTCTTCCCTCGCCCTTCCTGAACATTTTTCTCCAAGGGATGTTAATATAAGATAAATGCAAGCTTCCTGACTCAAAAACTCTGTTAAGCCAGAGTTTTGTGGTTTATTTATTATCTACCTAATATATATTCTATGTATTAGGTAGATAATAAATAAAATTCTGCATTTTAATTAGTTCAACACATTTTAACTTCTATTTAGATATTACAGCTTTCTCATGAACATTTTTGCTATTTGTTTTAAGACTAATCATATGCTCTGTATTATAAAAAGAATGAAAAATATACTTTAACAATAATTCATTATTTACAAATAAGATAAAAAACCCTAAAATCACCTTTTATGTTTGCTTAGCAGTAAGCCTAATAAGATGACTATACAATGAAGTGAGAATGATCTGATTCCTTAATTCTTCATCCAGACTGAGACCCCAGGTACAAGTGTCTGTCTTGTTCCTCTTGGTGGAGGATAGAGAAGGAAAGAGGTGTTGTTCTGTGGTTGAAAACACAAGGTATAGGGAGTGGTGTTTCTAGAAGTTTGGACCATTTCTAGATGCCCTGGGTATTTTCTTTATGTTTTGATCTCCTTCCTGCCCATGTTTGTTTTATATTTAGTTAAAATGTCCTTTCCTCAAAAATAAGAGGAAAAGAAAGGGATAGAATTTTCTTGTTCTCTGTCTTCCACTAAAAATACGCTATTTTCTCAAGGAGTGGGTTAAGCTTATGACATTTTTATGTCCTAATGTTTCAGCCCTTTGTGGATATTTAATACTCATATTTAGACATTGGTATGTTGCCAAAGAACATATTTGTTCTTTGCATGTATCTACCTATCTTTAAAAAAAAACCAGTACATATAAATACATGAATTCACACATCCACTTGGTGTCATTTGAGAGATTTTAAAATCTTGTCTCTTTGAGATTTAGGCTTTCTGGTATTACGTTTTACTGATTTGTGCAACTGTCCTTGGCCTTCATAGTTTGAACATGCTGTCTTGTTGGATTTTCCTTTTAAATTTCTAGGCAATTAATATATATTTATTAGGTAACAAAAATATATGGTATGTTTAATGATTATAATGATTATTGTGGGAACACATCAGGCTCCCTATCTTGCTGCCATCACATTCCTGTGGCTGCAGTTACAGACATTTTGTGTACTTGTCTTTTAAAATACTAATTAGAGCACTTTCTCTAGCCAATTTTCCAACTCTTCCTCTTCAGGATCATTAACACATAAATTGAAAACTTTCTTTTTTTAACCTTTTCATTTCTCTAGAAATGTAAACACCTATGCTTACTGCAGAGTTTTCTAAAGTCCTTTCATCTAAATGTCTAGATTAGAATATACACCTAATTCCATATACCTTGCCTTCCTTGGCTATAATAAACTCTAAAGTTATATACTGATTTCTCTCAAGTTTCTACTTTATAGATCAGTTTTCTCCCTAATGGTAAGAATCATACTACAAATTGTAAATGTCTAAGAACATAAAAAGATAGTACAGGTATGCCAAAGAATGATGGTAACTAAAGAAGAAATGAGTGTGTGATAAAAGTAGGTTCAGGTTCAGGAAATATTAATGTTCTAGTATAAAATCAAAATTAGAGTATGTAAATTGCTTGGCCTCTTGCTATAAAAGATTTCATCAGTTTTCTGGGGAATTAGAAACAACTTGCAAATATATGCTTATCAGAAATAAAAAATGTAAGGAACGAGAAAGAACAGGGAAACAGAAGTAAATGATAATTATTAAACTACCCAAATATCATGTAACATCTCTTACTTGTGAATTTAGATTTATTAAATTTTTATTAAAGGAGCTTGAAAACACTTCACATTTTAAAAATGAAAAAAGAAAACAGCTGAGGCAGAAAACTAATTAGAAAACAAAGTCAATAGTTCCGCATATAGAAGATTTAATTTAAGCAGCTGATGCTGATATCTCAGAGAGAAAAGGTGGTCTATATCAAATAGTAAGATTAACAAAAGGTTCAAAGAGCTGAAGTCTGTTGTTGACAGTAGAGTTGAGAAGAGTTTTACTTAAAGTCTTAGTTTCTAATCCAGATTGTGAATATCTAAGAAACAAAAGAGCAGTATATACTCTGATCACATTAATATGGTAAAAATGAATAAGCTAGGGAATGAAAAATGGGAGTAAAAGGGTAAAGCAGAATTGGCATCACTGAATAATGCAAACCCTGGCTTCAGTTGAAGAGCTGATAGTTTCCTCCTTGTCAGAACCATTCTGCCTATATTCTTAAAACTGTATATGTCAGAAGTGATGGGGATTAACCAATATGCTGTCCCTGGCTATTTAAAATGCCAATTAATGCTACATTACTAAATTCAGTTCCAAAGATTCTCATACTTACCCTTCAGTAAAAACTTGAATTACCAACTGGCTTTTTTGCTCTTATAATAAAACACTGAATTATCTTTTGAGAACCACTGGTTTAAGAGCATGATCTCTGTCAACCAGGGCTTAATCATGATCACATTTTCCTTTTTTTCTAGAGTCCAAATGCTAATGCACATTACTTTCCATGGTCACCAGGTTCTTGATAGTTTATCATAACTCCCAGCTGCTTTAAAGAATAAAGAAAGGCAGAAACCAACATACACTGATTCTAGCTATAAACATATCCTTCCAGAATGGTGACTGTAAAAGATTGGGCTAGCTGATGGCCAAGGGACATTTTAACATGAAGACTCTAAAATGAAAAGTCTAGTTGACAAGTGTGATGTATTGTTTACATTTTAAATCTGCACACAGAAATATTCTTCTATCTGGCTACAGCAAAACAGCTTGGCAGATGATAAAAACAGCTTTTTGCCTCTCCTGACCTTACTTGTACACATCACACGCTTGTGTGAATACACTTGCAGCCCAGAATGCTCTCAGTGTCGATATATTACTTCAAAAAATTTTAGAGCACAGACCTAGAATATGCATGATTTTAGAGTCAGAAGAAAAAAAAGCTAGTATTTGGCAAAAATCTGACAAATAATTAACTATGTCCTTATCATAGTAATGAGCAACTTAAAATAAATGTTGGCTTAAACCTCAAAGGAAAATACTGTCAAAAAAATGCATTTGACCTTCCAAACAACAACTTTAAAATGTAAACAACTCTTGCTTATCTGTACTGACAAAGAGAAATCAATAGCACAGATAGTTTAACACGCCTGGTAATAAAAAACGTCGTACATTGGATTTTTTATTTTTAAAGACTAAGTCTTTACATCAGTTTTAAGTTCAAGCCAAACTGAGAGGCAGGTACAGAAACTTGCCTTCTATGGACTTGTCCCCACACATGCAGAGCTCCTCCCATTATCAGGATTCTCCCCAGAAAAAATTTGGTTTTGAAAGCAAGCATTTACCTAAAATGGTTTCCTTACCATATGCTAAGCTTTGTGTTCTTTAGGTGTTGAGGGTCAGAGCTGGTAAAGACATAAAGATGTAATTAAAATACAACATGGTAAGAGTGCTGAAAACTAGTCTGTACAATTCTAAAATGGCAGAATTTCTTAAGAAGTAAAGTATCCACACCTAAAGTACCCCCAAATTCAGCATCAGGGAGACAGAAGTTAAAAACAATCAGAGACAACAGGCAAAACATTAAACAAAGTTATCTAGTGGTGGTAAAGCTGTGGGGAAAAGAACATTTAGCCACACTGCTGATGAAAATGTGAATTGCTAAGGTCTTTTGGGAAAGTACTCTGGTAATATTTATTAATATAAATTACATGTATCTTTTTCTGTAGCAATATAATTTATTGAAATTTAAGTAAAAGCATGAGTAGGAAAAGATATTTGTATAAGATGCTATGGAACATGCAAGCAACTTATGAGTCCCTCAATGCATCAATGATAAAATAAACAGCAATACATCATATTATGGAAATACATACAGCTATTGAAATAATACTTTAGTTCTATATATTCTGATCTAAGTGATGTTCATGATTTATTACTAAGAAACATAAGTGACAAGGAGGGTAAATAGAATAATTCCGTTATTTTCCAAAAATCTTAATTCTGTGCAATATGAATATACAAATTGTATAAGCATGGAAAAGCTATGGAATTTGTAGAAGCATAATTTCAGACTACTTATATTAAGTGAGACAAGAAGGTGGGGATACATGGGAAACATACCCCCCAGAAAAATCAAGGAGGGGGAATAGGGTGGGGAAGTATGTTCACGCTACCAAGTGAAGGGGAAATATCATAGAACCTTTTCTATAGTATTTCTCTCTCATTTTGCTTAGTTTTAAATTCAAACATCACTTCCTCAGAGAGATTCTTCTGGAACTTTCTATCTAGCTACTATGGTCTTTCCCATGTTAGTCCTTGCTTTACAGTTTTTCATATTTCTCCTTGACATTATATTACATATTTATATATTTATTATCTGCCTTTTCTACTAAGATACAAACTCTATAAAGGTAGGGATGGAATTTTATGTTATTCATTATTGTATCTCCAGAACCTAAAATAGTCTCTGATACATAGAATCAGTAAATAAATATTTGCTAAATATGAATGAATTATATCCCAGGCTTAAAAGCTAAAAATAAACATAGGGACGGACAACAAACTAAAATGGCAAATAAGGATATTGAAATGATTGAATGAGAAAGAATTGACAGCAACTAAAAGATGACTTTAAATAAGCACTAAATTAATTTAGTTAAGCATATATTTTAGGATGTTGAAACTGGCAAGTCATCAAATGGGTGGAAAGAAAGAGGAAGAAAGAGAGGAAAATCTAGGTTGAATGAATAATAAAAAATGTGCATACCTCAGTAATGCCATGAGGAAAAACACAAATATGAAAACAGTTATTTCAAATACTTATAAAGTTTATGTACTGGGCACTGGCACATCTTTCATAAAATAGTTTTGCTTTAGTGTGTAAATCAATGTATAAGAAGTAAAATAATATTTAGCTGTCAGATTTTGGTATTAACACATGGAGAGTAAAACAATAGGAAGTGATATTGAATAAGCAAGTATTCACAGATTCCTAGCAGAATGGGCATCTAGTGCCATCTAACCTGAAATGCTTATGTAACACTAAAAAAAAAAATTTGAAATTCAAAAAATGTCCATATGTATATTTTAGGCACAGGTATCAGAACCAAACACTGGTCCTTTAAAGTTAGAATAGTTTTTAGATAAATAAGATGTTCTCAAATTTATAACTATGTAAAACAAAACAACTAGAATTAGTTTCTATAATCTTATAATATAGTATGTTAAAAAATAAAGCCCAATAATTATGCACATATTTTCTAGGTAATCCTCTTTTTAGACTGTATAATAGTAAATTAAATATATTTTTCAGTAAGAATACTATTTTTACATATAATTGTATACATTCTAATTTTCAAATAAAATTGAAAGCATGCTGTTAAGGTTAAAGCACACATCATCCACAGAGACAAAGAACTGCAGGAACAATGAACACATTCCCAAGTCATTTAATTCATCTATAATCCACAGATATTTAAAAACTGTATTTAACATGAAATCTCTAAAGAGAAATCTTAAACAAAAGAAATACGTTTTTGTCCATTTTGTTTGAGGGAAAAAAAAACTTTAAAATGAGAATGGAATAATTTTCTTGAAAAGGCAACTTGTTTTCTATGATTATTTGGATATCCATTAAAAATTGTTTAAATATTTTAAAATCATGAATTGATATTCTCAAAAATGAATTGTAGCTTATCTGAAAGAACATGAAATTATTATTTCAGTCCCATAAGAAATAAATTTGTATTTTGTTCCTATAATACGCATCTTCTATCTTGAAAAGCTCTTAGAAATATCTGTACAATAAAACCTTGTATAACATTAAGAACAATCTCATTTTTTCTTATTTAAATAAGTAACAAAAACGAACTGATTTTTAGGTACCTATTAGATTTTCTACAGATGACTAAACACATATTTAGATATCATACGTAGGAACATTTAGTTAAAATCAATTAAACTGAGAAGTCCTTCCCTTCTGGCTGTCTACATTTTTCTTTAATCCTGGACAGTGTAAACCCTTATTACCAGTAATTTGCGACTATAACACTGAGGAAAAATGCTAGCCTCACGATTTTTGTCATTTCTCCCCCCTCTTCCCCTGCAGGCTGCTACTGTTGATGGCCTTTATGGAAATATAAATTCAATCAGCAGCTGCAAATTTCATGAGACGTCCATCTTCATGCTGAATTTCTAACTGAGTGTCAAAACAATCTGTGGATTTCTCCCTGATGAAACACACATTGAATTGTAAATTTCTGCAATTTCCTCATGTTTGAATTTCAGCTGCAGAAAAATAGTGCTAGCCCAGATACACTGCCTACCAGGTTGAAACAAGTAATTTTCTCTTCTTATCTTTTCATGCCATTTCAAGAGTTAAACTGTTTTAAAAGCTATGAAACAAAACTTCTCCCCCTCTCCAAATTGGACAATTAAATTTCTATACTGTTGTAAGAAAATGAGGCTATAAAAACCATTAACATATTTGATATGTTTTTAAAAGAATTTTTCTCCCAAAGATTTACTTGTTTTGTATGGTCTTTATTTATTTAAACTGTATTTGGTGGTGAATAATGTGATGAATTTTGATAAAAATTAATATTTTCTATATATAATGTCAGTATAGTAATTAATGAAAAGAAGCCACAAAACAATAGTAACTCTTGTTTAATGAGGCACATTTTCATTAAATATTTCCATGAGGAAAAATATTAAAATGAAGAATTAAAACAGCTAGACTAGCCATTCTTCTTAATATATACTTATAACTAAGTTAGTTTTTCACCAAAGAATCATTTTCAACTGAAAAGCTAAATAGAGCTGCTTTTAAATAACAGAACCTATATTGTTTTACAGTAAATAAGCAAAAGGTTATGTTTTAAGAAGAAACTTTTTGACTTGTATTCCAAAATAGCAATTTCTTGTTGTTTTAAACATCATTCACTAATGTTACTAACAAAGTAATTCATAGCCCTATTTAAAAATTCAACAATATACTGCAGTAAGCAACCCTTTTGGAAGGCCTATAGAACAAGTAATGAAATAATTATTCATTCAACAATCATTTATTGACCATCTCCTGTGTGCCAGGTAATGATTACCAGGCCATGAGGATACAGAGATATGCAGAACACACTATTTCACTTTAGATTAAGCAGTCTACTTGAGAGAGAAAAGAAAATAATTTGTTGAAATGAAATAAGGACTTTAAACTAGTACAAATTTAGGAAAGCACTGAAAAGAACAACTCTTTCAATGAGCAGCTATAAAGGCTTTCAAAAGGAGACATAGTGCACTTGCTTCAGCAGCACATATACTAAAATCGTAATCATCCAGAAAGATTAGCATGCCCCCCCACCCAACCAAGGATGACACACAAATTTGTGAAGCTTTCTGTTAAAAAATAGAGCGTGCAATATAGCTCCTAAGTACATACTCAGCCAGGAAAGCAGCAGAAGGGAGAAGCATTCTAGGCAGAGGAGAGAATACAATTAAACATGTGAAAGCATAGAATAGCATAGTGCCTGTGGAAAACTGTTAGTAACTGGAGCTAGAGAAGCAGGTTTATATGTGGTGTGACAGAATAGGTAGGCTGGAATATTTAAATATTTATTGTAACATTAATTTTTTTAAGTAATCAAATATTTATTCAAATATTATCCAGAAGGCAATAGGGAAAATTTTTAAGCAGGAATATAAAAATAACGAGTGCTATCCCTCAAAAGGATATAAAAGTTATAATATAATGATTAAAATCATAGACCCCTGGAGCCAGACTTGGTTCAAATCCAGCTCTGCCTTGTGCTACCTATATGATTGTAGGCAAGTTACTTTCTCTATGTCTCAATTAGCTCATTGATAACCCAGTGATAATGCTATATACTGCTGGGTCAGTATAAAAATTAAGCATCTTATTATTACTTCTATTGTTATTACTATTACTTTATAATTTGGTGTATAGGTTTATATAATTTTTCTATAGGTCTAACTCTAAAATGCAGGAGTCTTAAAATGAAAACTAATTAAAATCACCTGAAACACTGTGGCACAAATTAAACACTCAACTTCTTTTCACTAAGAAAACATTTACTGAATGCTTATTATGTACCAGACATATGTAAAACTTAAAAAAAATAGTTAAAAATAAAATACCAAAAGAAAAGTTAAAGTAACCTTGAAATAGATTTTTAAAGTTAATAATACAGAGGAGAATCAACCAACATTCTTAAAAGATTAAGATGTTAAGAGTTAATTCAATTTCATCAATGTTAAAAACATTCAGAAAATAACTTATAACATGGTAGTCCACACTGATGTAAAAGGGGCTTTGCTTCCTGCTATAAACATACAGATATGGTGGATAAAATACTTTTAAACTAGAAACAGACATCAAAGTCAGAGCCCTAGGCTTATGTGAAGACTTCCCTGGGTTTCAGAACCAACTCTAGGCCCTAAAGGCTGAAGGTTTGGAATGACAGTTTTAAATCCCTTGCCAGAAGAGAATATTCGCCTTCAGTTGGTCTCAGGTAGAGAGGAAGAACTGAGCATGTTCATAAAACTCACAATATCAAAGAGTTGTTGCTACTCATGAAAATATAACGAAACAACATCCACTGGCCCATGAACTCAGAAGCAGCAAAGAAGCCAGTTAGTTTAAGACCTTCAATTGAGAAGGAAAGGGGTAAGTTACCAACAAGAAATCAAAACCTCTAGAAGTATCGTATGTATGTGAAATTTTGAAATTTACACAACTACAATGTGTGAATATCAATATAAAAATAACATAAAATCTGAATAAACCACCAACAGGGGCCCTAAATACTACAAACAGAATACCCAATTACAATAAATAGAATATAGACTGTTCTCAACCTACAATGGCTCAACTACTTTTCAACTTTATGAAAGTGTACCCAAACCACCATTCTGTTTTTCACTTTCAGTGCATGTTCAAAAAAATTACATGAGATATCCAACAATTTATTACAAAACAGGCTTTGAATTAGGTGACTTTTGCCCAACTGTATGCTAGTGTTGAGTACTCTGAGCACATTTCATTAATCTGATGTTCACAGATTAGGTGAATTAAATTCAGATTCAATTTAACAATATTTTCAATTTATAATGGGTTTATGGGAATACTATTCCATTATAAGTAAAGGAGTATCTGCAATTTGAAAGTATCTAAAACAAGAATGTTTAGAATGATTTTTTTAAAGGTGAAAGAAAATATACAATAAAAAAGAACAAATATATTTTTTAAAGAACCAAAGGGAAATTCAATAAATAATCACTGAATAAAGAATATGTTAAAGAAAGAAAATTGAGCATAGAAAGAAAAGTGGTATATAAGAATGAAGTATGAGAAAAGATATTGGCAAACATATTGAAAAATGAAATAAGCACAGAAAATTAGTAATGAAAGTAACAGTAAATCTTGGAACCTGTTTTGATAATTTTATGTGTTAATCTGGCTGGACAACAGTGCCCAGATATCTAGTTAAATAATATTCTGGATGTTTCTGTGACAGTTTTTTAAAAATGTATTTTATTAGTCCATTATGGTTATATATAATAGTGGAATTCATTTTGACATAACTGTACACAAATGAAAGATAATTTGCTCAGTACTTCTTCTTTTCCTCACTTTCCCCCTCCCCCTGATTTTCTTCCTCTATTTACTGATCTTCCTCCTATTTATGTTTTATGTTTTTAAATTTATAGATAAAGGTGGAATTCACTATGGTATATTCATATATGTATATAATATAATTTGGTCAATTCCATTCTACAATTTCTCCCTTTTCTGTTGATGTATTTTTAAAGATAAAATTAACATTTAAATCAATGGACTTTAAACCAGATTACCCTCCATGATATGGGTGGGCCTCTTCCAAACAGCTGAAGGTCATGATAGAACTGTCTGATAGACTTTTCTAGAACAAGAAGAACTTGTACCAACAGAATACTCCACTGTGCGGTAGGAGCAGCACAACCCAGGCCCGCTGCGTGGTAGGAGCAGAGCAACCCCAACAGAATGCCTTTGGAACCCAATTCTTCCATGGGATTCTAACCTCCCAGCATACCCTGTCAATTTTGGACTCATTAAACCTCCACAAACATGTATGCCAATTCCTTAAAGTAAATCTCACTCTCACTCATTGTTTCTGTTTCTCTGGAAAATCCTACTATAGAAAGTATTCCAAAAGAAACAGAAACTAAAATACTAGATAGTACAAGAATGTGCAAATGAAGGTGAGAGTAAAAGGTAAAGTTTTAAGATTTTGATTTTATTTGTGTGGAAGTTCAATAGAGAAATTAACTTTATGCTCTGTTAATTCAAACATACATGTTAAAATATATAATAGTAAAGCTGAGGAAGAGAGAATAATAAAAAGTTCATCAATCAAAGAGAAGGCTGGCAAAGATAAAAGACAATAAAGATATGATTAAGAGAAAATGTGAACTCAAGTGATAGAACCACATCTAAATGTGTCAAAATTATAATAATAAATGATTGCAATCACCTGGTAAAAAACAAAAAATCTATTTTATAATATCCACTTATTCTCTGCTTTGAAGAGATTTAGCTAAAATATTATAGCACATAAAGGAAATAAAGAAGAAAAAATATACCAGATCAATGTTAGTCAGAATAGAGCTGGTATAACAGTATTAATAAAGAAAAATGGATTAATAGATTTTAATAAGGCTATTACTTAACAATGAAAGGAAATGTCTATTGCAGTAAAAATAATCCTGAAGCTATACATACCTAACACACTCTCAAAATACACAAAGCAAAAATTGATATAATTATACACAGAAATGTACTAAGACTGAACTGAATCGAAAAATCTTAATATGCCTCTCTCACAATCTATTAAAGAAACAAAGTCAAGATTTGGAAGATTTGGAAAGTTCAGATAAAAAGTCTGATTTTGTAAATATAATCTTGAAGAGAATTGCACGTCTGCAATAGATTGTTTTAAAGTACATATGGAATCCTAGTAAAAATTAACTATACTGTAGGCTACAGAGGCAGTCTCAACAAATACCAAAAGCATACATTGCATTAACATACATTTTTTTTGTTGTTGTTATATTTTACCCATCACTACTGGGTATTATATAGCAGGGGGTATTTTCAAGTTTAGTCTGACTTATTGTTGGAAAAAGCAGTCTTCCTAAGAGACTAGAAAGTTTACCATAATTTGTTACTTATTGACATGTATTAAATTTTTAAAGAATATTTATTTGCTCAAAATGATGGTGCATACCCATAATCCAGCAACCCCAGAAGTTGTGGCAGGAAGTACGAAAGTTAGGGGTCAGACTCAACAACTTAGCAAGGCCCTAAACAACTCTGCGAGACTTGATCTCAATAAATAAATACTCATTGATACTCCACTTGTGAAGAAAAGAGTTGTATTTAATATTAGTTCTCTAGGAAAGAGGAAGAGGCAGAAAATAAGAGTAAGATTGAATGAATAAGGTAGGAAAAAGGGGAAAGGAGAGAAAAAAGAAAATAGAAACTAACACTTAACAAAGCACTTATTATATCCTAGACAAGGTTTAAAACACTAACATATTTACTTACCTAATCTCTAGAATAACACAATAATGCTAGGTACTGTTATTCTATTATACAGATAATGAAACAAGTGATAGAATAAATCACAATCATTCCAATTTTCTTTGTGGGATAAGATACTCAGTGGACTTAGAAGCAATACTAAAAGATGAGTCTTGGCTGAGGGTGAAGCTTGGTGGTAGAGCACATGCTTTGCTTAGCACATTTAAGGCCCAGGGTTCAATTTCCAGACCACCCTCCTCCCCAAAATGAAAATACCTATGAATAAAATAAAAAAATACCTATGAATAAAAAGCAATATTTGGAGCAATCAACTCTTCTATCTTAAAGATTATTTTTTATAACCTCTTTATTTTGCAGATGAGAAAATGCAGGCTTTTAAAGAGAACAACAATTACCCATGCAAGATAACAGAACCTTAAAATGACAAAGTCAGTACAAGAAGTCTTAAGTCTTTGTTGTGTGTGTGTATAAAAATTGTTAGTTATGGGGCCGTGGTTGTGGCTCAGTGGTAGAGTAATTGCCTAGCATGCATGAGATATTGGGTTCGATCCCCGGCACCACATAAAAATATAAACAAATAAAATAAAGTTTTGTATCCATCTACAACTAAAAGAAATTTTAAAAATTGTGAGTGATGACCTAAAAAGTTCTTGACAGTATATTCTCATGGTATTCAAACAGTAGCCATATGAGATATACAATAGCTTCAAACTCAGCAGATAAAAATACAAGAATTCACTAAAATTTTTTAGTAAAAATTTTACCTAATAAAATTTATTTTATTTGTTCCAAGTAAATATCTCTAAGTATTCAAAATGACTTTACATATCACATTATATATGACTCCTAAGCTTGGCTGATGATTGGAACTACTAGAGGAGACATAAAATACAGATTTTTCAGCCACCCATAAACCTAAGAATTCTGATTCGCTGGGATACAATTCAGTTTTGTTGTCTCTGCAAAGTTTCCATTTCTGTTATCAGTCAATTAAAAAATCTCTTATATAAGTACTGAGGAGAATATCAAGATTTAAGAAGATTATAAGCCAGCTTTTGTTATAAATGTATCTCCATATCTCACGTTCTATGTAGTAAACTGGTGTTGGATAAATAAAAACACACATTTTATTGCTATTTGTATAGGTTAAATATAAGGTATTTATTTTAAATTACAACTTAGTAATAAAAAATAAATAAAGTTTGATGCATTTAAATCAGTGGTATGCTGGTAAATGTTTAACAAATAATTAATCTATGGGCATATTGCCAACAAAAATTGGTTGGATTAAAGTTATTTTAATATTAGAAGACTATTTCCTCAATTTTTGTGCTTATTCAGAATGCAATGACTATAAACACAACATGCACTAACATTTTCTCCATTACTTTCTCACTATCAACAAAAGAATCAATCAATACCTGATTTGTATCATTTGACAATTTCTATGGATTATTTACACTAAGAAGTATTTACTCCAAGTTCAAGCTGCTAGCATGATATCACTGATTATGAAGTTAGGAAGGAATACACAGGACCCCATCTTACTGTAGTTCCTCCTTATGTGTAGGGGATGTGTTCCAAGACCCCCAGTGGAAACTATGGGTAGTACCAAACCCAATTATACTATTTCTTCTAATGCATTCCTATAAAATTTAATTTATAAATTAGGTAGAATAAGAGATTAGAAACAGTAACTAATAATAAAATAGAACAATTATAACAATATGGTATAATAAATGGGAGTTCATAACCCAATTGATTCTAATCTATGAAATATGATTTGTCATGAGCTTTGTAATGTTGTGAACATCCAATAAAAAAAAAAAAAAAGTTATTTAAAACTTGTGAATAGTTTGTTTCACAATATTCCATTTAATATTTTGTACTGCTGTTAACCACTGCAGAAATCAAAGCCATGTTATAAAGGGGAACTAATTATTTTCACCATATAGATATTACAGTACAGATAACTCTCAAGAGGAAATTAGGAAATAGTGAGTTTTAAATATATATTAAAATATATTACCTTTGTCACTAAAAATAGTTAAGTAATATAAAAGAAAAAGTAAAAATTTAAGTTTATGTGATTCAAATTTTACTAATGTTTGGTTTTACAAAATTCATGAATATTTAACAACTGGCTCTGAACAACTGGTGCAAACTGTCTCCAATGTACAACACTGAAAAACTCATAAGTCCTATTGCTTTTTCTAAAATTTCACCTAAAATCACATTTATTTTGGTCTTAAAAAAAATCTGTCAAGTTCCTGATTTAGCAAAAGTCAGTTCATAACAAATTACCAGTATGCTCAAAGAAAACCCAAATCAATAATCTATTTGATTATATTTTATTTTTTATATACATATGTATATATGTTTTTGCCATTATACATGAGCTCTTATTTTTTTTGCATTACAATTCTTTTTTTTTAAAGAGAGAGAGAGAGAGAGAGAGAGAGAGTTTTTAATATTTAATTTTTAGTTTTTGGTGGACACAACATCTTTATTTGTACATGGTGCTGAGGATTGAACCCAGGGCCATGTGCATGCCAGGTGAGCGCGCTACCGCTTGAGCCACATCCCTAGCCCCCTGCATTACAATTCTTAATACACCTTTATACCACAATTTATCATATCTCTGTTTGTATATAAGATATGTTGACACCAAATTTACATCTTCATACATGTATTTTGTATAATGATGAGGGTCTCCTTCCAACATCCATGCTATTATATTTTAGATTAAAATTTTTACAATGATGTTTAATTTAGATTATAAACTTACAAGGAAAGGAATCCCAAGCTTAAATCTTTGGGTCTGACATGTTTATTTTGCCCTAATACACTCTGTCAATGTAACATTGCTATTCCAAAATAATCTTATTAGAACATTTTAATGGAAAGTACTATCTATTGTAGGCCATTTTATGCCTAATCCTATTTCATTAGAAGAAGGAGTTAAAAAAAAAACCAAAAAACCAAGAACTACAGGTGTGATGGTGCATGCCTGTAATTCCAGCAATAGGAGGATGAGGCAGGAGGATCACAAGTTTAAAGCAAGCTTCAGCAAATTAGTGAGACCCTGTCTCAAAATAAAAAAATAAAAAGGATGGGAGTTCACAGTAGTTAAGCAGCCATGGGCTCAATCCCTGGTTTCTAAACATGAAAAAAAAAAAAAAAACTAAGAGAAAAGCAATTGTAGAAAAGCAATTATAATTGCAATTTGAGACAGATACTGAAGTCCTAAATGGTCATAGATGAGAAAGTGAGTACTTTGGGATAGTTCTGATCTTACTAAGAGCAGCCAGGTCCTCGGGGACTAAACATTCCACATACATCAAGGGTGTAATCAAAGGTACAAGTTACATATGTATAAGCAACCTACCAATCCTGAGTATAGCTAAAAAGCCAATGCCACTTGACACCTTTCCAACATAACAATGGCCCCTAAACTCAAACTCCTTTGTTATATTAAAGATTCATAAGCCATGCCAAACTCCTTTATTATATTAAAGATTCATAAGCCAGGTTCAGACCTAAAACTATAAGCTTCAACCATGTTAGCTGAACTTTAGGTGATTAAAAATGTAAAGCCGCCTAGAATCTAGGATCCTCAGGCATTGGGAGAGAGAATTGTTCCAGAAATTTCCATCATGACAGCAGGGAAAACCATAGTAATTGGTCAAACACTGATCTCCCCCTTAAGAAATACACCACATAAAGACAGAATACATTAGTGTGGTAGACTGCAAAACCAGTAAAACAAGAAAATTTCAAATTCCTCCTGACAGTTATCCTATAGTTTTTCTACCATAAAGTTAGTAGCTACCATCTTTCCTGCTACTTGAGTGCTACCTACAACAAATGCCATTATTTTAAAAACACACACACAAATTTACATATATGTATATATTTTTATTTATTTATTTTAGTATTTTTAATCTAGGGCCTCACCTATGCTAGGCAAGCTATCTGTGATGGAGCAACATACTCAGCCCTTATATTATTTTGAGACAGGATCTCATTATTAAGTTGCCTCGGTTGACCTCAAACTTGGGATCCTTCTTCTTCAACCTCCAGAGTAGTTGATTTAAAAGTGTACATACATAACCATGCCCAGCCCATTATTATAATTTCAATATCCATATAATCAGATCAATCATGTAAGTACATCTGTTTGAAATTAGCCCTATTTTCTTCAATGTATAATTACTATGTAATGTCAGCGTTTTGCTTTTTCATCTTACATATAGCTCCACTTCATACTTCTGCTACCATTGTCTTTTTTCCTTTTCTATGAAAGGATTTTGTCATTTCCAAAGGTCACTTTAATTCTTTATGAATCTTTTTTAAAAAATCTGTTAAACATCACTGTGATTTATTAAAATATAATCTATAATTATTGTTATTATATTTGCACCTTTTCCCTTCAGATTTTAATTTATTCTTTAAATAATAGCTTGGAAATTTATTGCACTTATTGCTATTCTGACATGCAGGATTTTCTATAAACTAATGTGGAAAGATTTCTAAGTACTGGAAAAGACAGAAATATTTAAACAATCATTATGTTTCCATGACTCTCCTCTTAAATATGGAAATAAAAAAATATCTCAGATATTATATTTAGTAACATTTTAAATAATTAAAAAGTGAGATAAGTATGGTGTTTTACTTGTGAATACTAGTTTTTAAAAATTCTACAGATACAACATGTTTTCACAGAATTACTGAGTGTGTACCTAAACAAGTCTACTGACAAAACAAAGTTAGTGCCAAAAGTTAACTGTAGCGGACTGAGGGTGCAGCTCAGTGTAGAGCACCTGCGTAGCATGTGTGAGGCCCTCAGTTCAATCCCCAGCACCACACGCACCAACACACACACACACACAAACAAAATTAACCATAGACCATAGCTGGGTGCCATAGCCTGTAATTCCAGCAGCTCAGGAGGCTAAAGCAGGAGTATCACAAGTTTAGAGCCAGCCTCAGCACCAGTGAGGCGCTGAGCAACTCAGTGAGACGCTGAGCAACTCAGTGAGACCCCTGTCTCTAAATAAAATACAAAATAAGGCTGGGGCTCAGTGTTTAAGTACCCCTGAATTCAATACCGGGTACTCCCCTCAAAATGCTTAATCTTATTTATGATGGCTCCTTCACTTTGATTTGGTCTCAAGACATACATAATGACAAGATACTTAAAGAAAAACACAGAATCTGCATTTTTATTTAATGCCTGTATCATGGATGTTGAATAAACACTAAACAAATGCAAAAGATGTATTTTTGTTCCTGGAGATGATTACAGTTTAATATTATCCTAAAATTTATAAAACCTGAAGTCTGTTTCATGGCTTATTAACAATAACAGTAAGTTTACCAGCCTTGATAACACATTTCTAGCTTTGTTTTCTCCAAACTACTCCTTTGATTGCAGACTTTACTCTCACTTATATTCACTTAAACTAGGAATTCTTATCTCTACAAAAAAGAAAAGATAATCTTAGGAATAATCAGGATCAAAGGTATCTTGGTTAGGTCCCTAGTGATGCAGTCCACAGAATTCTGTGGACAAAGAGACCACAGAATTCTGTGGACAAACAGACCACAGAATATATGACAACAGAAGCACATTCAATGCTATATGATTCAGAGCAATGAATAAAAAACCGTTTTATTCAAAAATCTGTAAACGTTCAGGTAGCTGTCCAACAGAAACAAATAATTTGAAATAAATCCATTACCTTTAATATAATCTAAGTATACAAGGCACAAAGCATTAAGTCAACATATTAACAAAGGAAATCTTAAAATAACTTATTTTAAGACAATTGAAAGAAATTATTACAGAGAAAATGTTCTTTTTATGTATCTTTGAATAAAAAACATTAAACAAAATTAAAATCCAAAAGAAACTACTGTTCTTCTATAAATTGTTTGAAAAAAATCTAATTAAGCTTGAAGGTTTCAAATGAACAAAATTGCACTGACATATTTTTATGCATCAGCTGTTTCCCAGGGATGATTAAATTTTAAAGAACTACTCTACAGATTTCAATAATTTTCTCAACCTCTCTGTTTAAATGTTGCAACATTAACCATTGATTTTTTATTTTTTATGTGACTTAATAATCCCCCCAATATGAAGAGGACATTTTTCTATTCAAAGGTTATTAAACTGTTGGAGAAGTCTTTCACTAAAATTGCCCTGTTGTGCTACCTAAGCAATTGTTTAAGCAAGATACTAATTTGGTTAAAGCAAATTATTATTATAATTTTCAAAATACTTAATTAAAAATGTTAAAGTGAATAAGTAAGACAATAGGTGAAGTTATTATGTAAGAAATAAAGGTGATTTAGACTATTTTTTAAAATTAGTGTCCCTTTCTTTGAAAAGACTAGAAATTCTATTAAATAAAAATCATAAAATTGTTTAAATGTAATTAAAATAATTTCTAAAAGCAGAAAAATACAAACCCAAATGTATTCTACAATTCTATTCAACATGTAATACTAATACATATTTTAGTGTTCATGTCTACATTTTTTAAACATTTTTTTAGTTGTAGATGGACACAATATCTTTGTTTTATTTGTTTCTTTATGTGGTGCTGATGATCAAACCCAGTGCCTCACAATGCAAGGCAAGTGCTCAATCACTGAGCTATGAAGCCAGCCCTCATGTCTAGATTTAATAGCAAAGTCTTGTTACTGAACATAATTTTGTAAGCGTCTTGATTGTAGACTAACAAAAAATCAAAGTACAAAACTGAAGAAAGAAAAATATCAGAATGAATTTTAGCTATAAATTTATAATGCCCTTTTCAATTTCAGTGAATATGCCGTGAATCAGATTAAACTTATATTAGATTTAGATAATAGCCCATATATACCATATCTTTCTGTTGGGGAAGAGGTAGCAAAATTCATTTAATTTTTATATATACAGAACATGTCAAGTTGGAAGATTTTGCAGGATATCAGGATGGATACATCGAATAGGCTGATGGATATACTGGTTTGAAGTTAAAGAGAGAGGTCTGGGTTGCAAAGTAAGGTTTAGAAATCATCATGTTTAGTAACTGAAGTCATAGGAGTGGACAAGCTGAAAAAAGAATTCTTGGGAAATTCAAGGATATAAGAAGTGCCTGCCATATAACTAGGAATAGTTCAGAAACCTGCAAGAATAATCAGAATGGTAAAATGAGAACAAGGAAACAATAAAAGCCTTAAAGAAGTTAAACTGTGAAAGTATCTTGAATTCAGCAAAGAAGATACCAGTAGTAATCATACCAAAAGCAACTTGAGTAGATAATAAAGATAGGTACTGGAGATGACAGAAATATTTAAACAATCATTACTTACCTGCTACTTGGGTGCCACCTATTACAAATGGTATTATTTACAAACACACAGGTAAGTAAGCTGAGATTGGAGGCATGGATTTATCATTTATTTTTTTAAAATCACTGAGCACCTATTTAATGTGCAGGCACTGTGCTAGGACATGTTGAGATGCTAGGCACTGTGGGGATACACTGATAGCCCTCACAGCATTTACAATCTGCTAGGGAATACCAAATATTCTTATACCAGTAAAGGATTTTAACTCCATGCAAAAAAAAAAAAAAACAAAAAACAAAAAACCTTTGCTTATTTAAACCAAAAAGGAAATGCTGGATAGCTCATAGATTTGATAGAGGCTTCAAGAAACAAACATAGAAGCTATATAATGAGAAAGGGAAACCATCAAAAATGATGCCACAGAATTAGTCCAGTAAAGAATTTAAGGCTGTCACTACCAAGCATTAGATGTTATGGTTTACACAACATATCTCAATGGCACTAAACAATGGATGATGCCTTAAAGCCTATCCTCTCCCACCTTCCCACAAAATTCCCACTCAACTAGATCCACTATCAGGAGAATTCTCTACTGCCCCATTTATTTGTATTGCTAACTCCTGAATGCAAAAGTGGGGCAGGGGGCTGGGGTTGTAGCTCAATGGTAGAGCACCTGCCTAGCATGTGTGAAGCACTGGGTTCAATTCTCAGCACCACATATAAATAACTAAAATAAAGGTGAATAGCACCTATATCAGAGAGTGAAAATACATAGTAGAGTATAAGGCTGGGGTTGTGGCTTGGTGGTAGAGTGCTTGCCTATCACATGTGAGGCACTGGGTTTGATTCTCAGCATCACACAAAAATAAATAAACAATATAAAGGTATTGTGTCTGTCTACGACTAAAAATTTAAAAAATACATAGTAAGGCTGGGGTTATGGCTCAGTGGTAGAATCCTCGTCTAGCACACATGAGGCACTGTGTTTGATCCTTAGCAACACACGCACACGCACGCACACACAAATAAAATAAAGGTATTGTGTCCACCTGCAGCAAAAAAAAATTTTAAATATATAACAAAGTAAATAAATAATACTATCTTATACAAGATAGAAGTTTACTTTTATTTTTATTTCATATAAACAACTTAGGGAAGACAGGAGTCTAGGACTTAAATGGTAGTACTCTACAATCATAAGGGATTCAGGTTCCTGAGGTCTGGCTGTTCTGCTGCTCTTAAAGTGCCATCTGGGTCATGAAATACTGAAAAGGTCAGCCAGCACATTCACATTCTAGCCAGCAGAAGGAGAAAGAAGGGGCGAAGAAGAGAATGTCCTTTCCCTTTAAATGATTTATCTCAGAAATCATACTCAACTTACATCTCATTGCCTAAAGTATGAGAACACATACTGTGGGATCTAACTTGGTCTAGAAAGTGAGGAAGACATAACTAAGAAAGATGTTTTTAAATGAGGGTGAGTAGTTAGCTAGATGGAAGAGCTGAGGGTAAAAAGGAGAGAAGAGGAGGCAAGGGAAATGTGTAAAGACCTGGTATAATATGCAGAAAAGGAACTGAAAAATCTAGTGGGCCTAATGCAAGAGATCAAAGGAAAGGGTGAAGTGGAATAATATTCAACAGGCAGGGACCCGAGCCCATGTAATGCCTCTTAAATTCCTTAATCATAAGCATTGGACTTAATCATAAACATGGCACAAAGCCACTAAATTAAAGTCAAGTCATATAATCAGATTTGAAATTTATAAATCTCACTAAATCTAATCTCACAGTGTAGAGCCTGGATTAGAGAAGGTTGGAGGTAAAAAATCAAGTAAGAAGAAGTTGTACTTCAAGAGAAAAGTGACAGAGGCCTAGACCAGGACAGATAAATTAGAAAGTAGTAGTAGTAGTAGTTCAAAAACCAGTTAGAAAGTGTAATCAACAGTACTGGTGATGGGATGTTGAGAGTAAATAAGAAAAAAAGAATCAAGTCTGATTCAGGTTTCTGACCTAGACATCTAGTTGAGGTTGGTCATCAATTACAAAGTCAGGAAATATTAGAAAAGCAGCAAAGACTTTTGTTTTCTTTTTTGTATAAATAGAATAGTTTCAGTTTTAACATGTTAAGTCTGAGGTCCAGAGTCTGGAATCAGAAAAAACAGTGGGCAATGATCTAATATGTTTTAGAGTAATCAGCACTGAAGCCATAAAAGTAAATTCTATGGCTTGAAGAAGATGTACAATAAGACTAGTAACAATGGGGCTGGGGATGTGGCTCAAGCGGTAGCGCGCTCGCCTGGCATGCGTGCGGCCCGGGTTCGATCCTCAGCACCACATACCAACAAAGATGTTGTGTCCACCGAGAACTGAAAAATAAATATTGAAAATTCTCTCTAAAAAAAAAAAAAAAAAAAAAAAAAAAAAATTCAAAAAAAAAAAAAAAAGACTAGTAACAAGCTGAGAATAACATTCCAGCAAGCCCAATCACTTGAAAGATGAGGAAAAAAAATAACTAGAGACATTTTATCTCACTTTTCCAAGATTCTACTATAGTAGGACTGAAGTGGAGCCTAGGAATTATAAAACTTTAAGCACTCTGATCAATTCTGACACAATGAGTCCAGAGTTTTCTTGTCATCATTGCTACCAATCTGTGTGATCCAATGAATTAATCTCTAGAGACGCACTGTGGTGGGGCGGGGTGGGGGGAATGAAGATTCCATGGTTAAATTAGTTTTGGAGGTGTTACATTCTGCCAATTAAACTCCCGTGTTCCCTCTTAGAGATTCCCAGCACACAACAGCAAAATTAAAAGCTTTAATAAGTTCTGTATTTTGTTAGATAACCTATTTAGCATTGTTGAACAAATTGTCCCCTAAACTTATTTAGCTTCAGAGTACCTCACTTTTATTATCTTCTAACACCTAAAAATACTAAAAATGATCTGAAAACACTGCTAGAGACTTTAAGCAAACCGTAGTGAATCACTGTAAACCATGATTATAAAAGACATAGATTAGTACTAATGACCACAGTAAAAGTTGCACATGACCCTTGAAATGATAATGTACAAAGTACAAACAGAAGGATTGAAGAAACCATAATAGAAGACACACTAAGGGAGATAACTGGGCAGAAAAACCAATGAGAGAATAGGCAGTTCATAAAAAGCCCTGGATCCTACAAATACAACTCACCTTTCAAGGCCTATTCAATGTTATTTTTCTCTTTAGTCTAATACGACTATATAGAAATCTGCTACTGTGGATAAGATGGAAAAAAGAACATGAGCTTTGGAATGAGAAGGACTTGTGTTAGCATACTGATTCTGTCAGGTACTAGTGAATCAATCAATCGGCCAATATGTGCCTCAAATGGTTGATGAAAATGATCATGAAAGCAGTGATAACAACAGCACTCCTGATCATTTACTGATCACTTACTGATCACAAGCCCTTTACATGCTCATTTACTATTCCCAATATTTCAGGATAGGTGGAATCATCTCTATTTTATTGATGATGAAACGGAAACTTAGTGAATTCAAACAAATGTTTAAGACCTTAAGAGACTGTTTTGAACATCAAGAAGAATAAGGTATGAATGAACTAACTATTCTGAAGGCTGTAAAATTCCATACAACTTTTAGGTATTACTAAATATGAATGTGTATAAATATCTTTGTTATCTATATACACTTGCTTGTTAAATCTTTTTTTTAAACAAAGACTTTGCTTAGTAATACCAATTATCAAGGTTTGAGAGATATAAACTTTAGTTTCTTTTTTCTTTTCTTTTTTTAGTACCAGAGATTTAACCCAGGAGTGCTTAACCGCTGAGAAATATCCTTAGCCCTTTTAAATTTTTTTCTTTTTTAAATTTTTAGATAGGGTCTTGCCAAGTTGCCAGGGTTGGCCTCAAACCTGTGATCCTCCTGCTTCAGTCTCCCAAGTTGCTGGGATTACAGACATGTCTTCTGTGCCTGGCAGAACATCAGTATCTTAATAATTAAATACTGACTGACCTTCTATCCTCTACTGTTTTGTTTTAAAATTATAGACTTAGAAACATTTTTAAAGCTGTGGTAAACCAAATGCCAAAATGATCACTGAATTTAAGTAAACAAAAGCTCAAGTTTCTATGGTGAACTAGTACTATTAATGAACTAGGTGCTAATAACCACACTTCAGTAAATTCTCTGGACACATTCATAGAAATGTTAAATTACGTGTTAAATATAGCTTTCTAATTAGAGAAAAAATGTTCAAGTCTGATTGAGGGGGAAGTATACTTTAAAGTCATAGAAGATTGAATATTTTAGTTCTTAGAATGAAGAGTGACCAAGGGGCATGACTGGACTATTCTGGGTTTAGTATTAACCTACTATCTCAGAAAATCTTTAAGTTCTTATGTATGAGTCTTAGATCTGAAACAGCTCTGTGTGTCTTTTCATGATTAGTGGTACTTGAGCACTCAAACCCTATGTATTCTTCCTCAGGAGCAATGCAACTCAACTATAAAAGTGAAAGTACCATGATAGGAGTTTAGGATACAAAAATGAATATGATTAAAAAAAAAAAACCTCTACCTTCAAGGAGCACTCAGTCTGATGAGAAAGATACTTTCAGTGTTGAGGTTACTAGTAAATGTCAATTTACTTTGTATTTTTAGTTTTGCAGATTAAACAAAAAAGAAAAAAATGATACAGTTCATTCTTCATTTCCATACCAAATTTTAGAAAACAAAAAGACAAAAGGCTATTTTTTTAAAATTAAAAGACTATGAGATTATATTAATCTCCTCCTTAAAATCTTTAAATAGCTTCCAAATACATTTGGAATAAAAATCAATTCATACTTGATTTGACCTAAGATAACATCTGATCCCATTTCCTATTACTGCCCTCATTATTCATTACAGTCTAGGTATGAGCCAGCCTTCTATCTTTTTTAGGAACAGAAAACTATTCCACCATAGGGCCTTTTCTGATTATTTAATTAAAAGCAAAATCCATGTGTCCCTCTTGCTATCTTGTTTCTTCATAGAACTTGATGTTATCTGATAGTATATTGTTTATATACTTACTATCTATCTACCTCATTTAAAATGAGAATGACAGATCAGATACCTTTTATATTTTGCTTACCAAAGTATCCTACCAGAATAAATCCTAATATATAGTAGGTGCTCAACAAATATCTATGAATGAATCACAGAATTACTGAATAGTTGAGCTAGGATTCAAATCTAGCTCTGACTGCTAATCCTAGAGCCTGTTGACTATGTTATACTGCTTGTGTGAACAGGATTGGGTCTGACTTATTTTTGTATCTTCCACATCCCCTAGCACATTTCTTTATGTAAAATATGCTATCAATTCATACTTATGAATAAAGTAATATGTTAAATTTTATACGTTAAGTCCTTAAGTACTAAAATAACAAAATAATAAATTACCTATAGGATCAAAAACAATTCACACCATGCCATCTTTCTAGAATATTTTCATAATCCCACTTCCCCCCTTTTCCCATTTAAAAACCCCTACTTTGCGGGCTGGAGTTGTGGCTTAGTGGAAGAGTGCTTGGCTGCCACTTTGTGAGGCACTGTGCGGGTTCGATTCTCAGCACCACATAAAAGTAAATAAATAAAGCATACAATTTGATGTTTAAAAAATAAATCCCTATTTTGATTTCAAGAACCCAACTGTTTTTTGTTGCTAGTGTTGTTGTTTTACAGTGCTAGGGAAGGAAACAAGTGCTTTATCCAAGCTAAGCAAGTCCTCTACCCCTGAGCTACACCCCCAGCTCTTAACCTTTTGTTGTAAGTCTTCCCCAACACTGGAAGAAACAGATGCATAACTTCTGAACTCTTACAATGGTGTATTCCTATCCTTAACATATGACCAATTTTGTCCACAACAATTCTTCCCTCCTTCTTTTCTTACTACAACTTCTAAACTCATGGCAATTTATTTGTAATCTTAATATAGGACTGATTTTCCCCACAATTCTTTATTTCCTTCCTTCTTCCATCTCTCTTCTTATTCTTCTTCTTCTTCTTTTTTCTTTTAGGTGATTAAGTAGAGAAGCTTAAAATGATTTTGAAACATAAACTTCTAGAGTCCGGTGATTACAATAAAATTATACTATTTTAAATGATATGACTATATCTTATGTGCAACCTAGCAACACCCCCTCCTCAAAAAAAATAAATAAATAAATAAACTGTTGGAAGAGTAGACTCTGACAAATTAAAGCATCCACAATGAGACATCAATAACAGTTTAACTGAAGAATTTCTCAAATCATGAGATTCCAAAGACCAAAAACAGTAGATTTAAATTTACTCAACCCCCCATAAAATATACAAATATATCATGTTATTACAGTAAAAATAAAATCTAAGGCAAAGGTAGGCTCTTTCCATTGTAATGTTTAACACTCCCAAGAATGCTCTTTTACTACTTTTATATGATATTTCAATGGATTTCAGAATCATAGCTTTTAAAATGCTCCATATGTTGAACAGCCTATAGTTAGTAATGCATTACATCAGACTTTTGTACCATAAGAAAACATTAATTTCAGTTTTAAAGTACTACCCTTTCTGTTGGGTAGCATAATTTATAACTGCAATACAGCACTTTTATAGGTTTGATCCCCAGGATATTGTGTTTGCTATAGAAAGGTACATCAGATACAGGAAGGTAAAAGGAGTATCTGTAAATCAATAGCATGGGAAAAGAGAAAATAAAAACCATAGGGACAAAAAGCTTAGTAAGAATGACCATGTGGGATAAGTAACATAGGAACAAATAGCACAATATACTTCAAAGGGCTATGTAGTAAAAATATTTTACAGAATAGAAAAGTAAGGGGTGGTCATTATTATAGTATAAACCATCATATAATCTCTTCAGGAACACAGAAAGAGTGTAGGTACCGATATGTTTGTTAAAAGTACAGACATTTCAAAGAAACACAGCTTTCATGATAATTTTTTCTAGGGTCAGCATAGCTGGTTTTGGTGTATTGCTTCTTATATGGTACACAGGAAATTGTCACAAAAATTAGTTATTTCATTCTGGTCATGCTGTTTAATGAACAGGGCCATTCTTTATTCATGGCACCTAAAAATTTTATTTATCTGATCCATTAACTAGTTAATTTAAATTGGAACATTAATAGTTTTTAAAAAGAAATATTTTTGCCATTTCAGCAACAAAACTTAATATTTGAGACAATATTCTTAGGTCTCTAAGAGTTAAAAAAAAAAAAAAAACACAAAACTTCAGAGATAGTATATTACCAAGGCCTCCTTAGCCAGTTTTCTAAAGTACAGACCGATCAATAAAAATCAGTCTGTATACTTTCCAATTGGAGAGAATCTGGGCATTCAATGGAATGCCAAATAGTACTGGCAGACGTTTATTCTTATAGAAAGAGAATGCTATGTTTGCAATGTTCTGTTAATAGCATGCTAACAAGTATGTTTCCTGTAGGGTTACTAATGGACAGGAAAAAAATATAATAAAGCAGTGAATAGTGGACAGCCATTCATGCTGCATAGATCTATGGTTGCTAGAGAGAAGAAAAAGTTAGTCCTCTAATCTTAGGCAGTCATAAAAAAAGAATCCTCTCTTGTTAAACCTCAAGAGATTCTGAAGAGGGAATAAAAGAGAAAAAGCTCAGACAGATTATGCTGTCAATTTTAGTTGTCATAATGTGCTTCAGAGATAAAACATTCCTCTGAATGGCAATTGAACAGATGGAAATTTTCATTTTTGGTTAACTGGATGGAAGAATTGGACCAGTACCTAAAATGACATTGAAATGAAGCTTAAACCCCCTCCCACAAGAAAGAAACAGATGCATCACTGCAGATACAAAATAAATTATTGAACAGTGCATATATTATATTGGCATCATTGTATCCAACTGTACATCTGCACAATGTTTTAGTCTCCTGGTGAGAGAACAGACATTTCTGAAAAGGAAAATAGGCAACTATTGAAGTGAATCAGATAAGTATACCATTTGGGTAAGAAAAGCCAAAGCAATACTTCACTGAATTTGAAGTTATTCAAACAGAGAGGGAAAAGGAATCATAAATTATACAGATTCCAACGCCCTTGATCTTATACATTGATGTAAATGAGGAAGATTTTGAAATATAAAACCATATTTTCATAATCTTAAATCAGAATGAATTTCAAAAATAATATGACTACATAAGACCCTATAGGAGTTAGGGCTAAAAACTCTTTTGCTTGTTTTCACAAACAAGTTATTAGTATATTAAACTAAAACTACAATCCTTATCTTGAGCAAGGATAGAGAAGACTCACAGTATAGGCAATGAAAAGGAGACCTAGTTGGTCATTTAAAGTTAACAAATGACCCTATGAGTTGTGAACTAAGGAAATGAGATTGCGAAGAACTCCATTTGGCTCTTTAAATTCCATTTCTACATTCTGACAACACTGTCCTGGTTGGTCCTTTCCACCTCCTTTGCTAATCCAGCTCTTGCAGCTACAGGAGCTAAACCATGCAGACAGCTTGCACCACTCCACACTTCCACTCAGTTTCTCTTAACCCTTTCTATTCCTGCCCACCTCTTTACTTAGTCCATCTGAAAAGGAAGTACAAGGGTACCAGTTTGAGAAGACTGGTGAAACAAGCAGGCTTCATCATTTTCTTTAGTTTTAAATGTATAGTCTCAGCTGGTATTGGGCCAGCAGCACTGCTGTGTTATAAAAGGTGACTTAATAAGGTCTGTCCAGAGGATATAATGATGATTGAAATAATAAATCCTGGGGTTAGTGCCTAAAACAGAAAGGCACAAAGGAAAAAAAATGTATCCAACTTAAGAAATATTTTATAGTTAATAGAAGTCTGACGTCTTTTTATTAAGTCTTTCATCACAATATAATACATGTTTACTAAATATCTAAAGTAACAGAATATTTTCTCACACACAATATTCAATAAAACTACATTTAATAAGGATTCACAACCCTGAAGACTAGCTGAATTATGTTTCACATGACTATTAAAACAGCACAGGTGAGAAAAGCATGTTCAAAGCAACCCTACAAAATATTAGTAGAGAGCAGAGAACACAGGGGCACAAGGAATTACAAGTCTGTATATGTAAGTACAGTCTTCACAATATTATTCCCTTTAGAAATATAATTGCATAGAGAAGTCATTCTTTGAATTCTTCCAATCATTTTTAAACACAAGCAAATATGAAATAGGGAAGAGCTCATTAAAGATATAGAAAGGCAAATATAACCTAAAAGCAAAAATATAAGAAGGTTGAGCCCATCTGGATTTATTAGACACAGAAAAGCCTTGAGGGGAATAGCTAGGGAAGTGGGATAGGAGAAATGGAAGGTAATGGAAGGAATGGGGAACTCACATTGGCTCCGTCCCTGGAGTGTTTCTGCCAAGGAAAGAGAATAAGAATAGAACCTTCAGGAATAGTATCGTATGGTGGCTGGATGCCCAAATAGTCTATTGCTAGAAAAAGGCCATGGTATGATAGAGTAATGATTCACAGAAGAACAAGAGAAAGAAGTAGTCCAGAAATCATATTGTGTTCCTCTGACTCATTACACATGCTCTCTCTTATTTAAACTTAAGTTAGTCTATTAGCAATATCTTTCGTTGTTTTTCTGCAATCAATATTAGTAGAAATTTTATGAATAGATAAAACAAAATATTTCACAAAACATGCTGTGTACTCCAAGTGCTCCATCTTTAGTGGTCACAGTACTTACAAGGAGCCAGGCAAAAATTTTTAATCCACAGAGCAAGAGGACGTGGAGGAGTCACAGTCTTCTTTATTAGGATAGAAGGAGGCCAAAAAAACTAACTTGAAAGAAGCAGTGTTTTTTGTTTGTTTGTTTGTTTGTTTAGTTGTAGATGGACACAATACCTTTATTGCATTTGTTTTATTTTTATGTGGTCCTGGGGATCAAACCCAGTGCCTCACGCATGCTAGGCAAGCGCTCTACCACTGAGCCACAACCCCAGCCCCCCACTCCCCGCAGTGTGTTTTTTTTTTTTTGAGAATTTTAATATTTATTTTTTAGTTATCAGCAAACACAACATCTTTATTTGTATGTGGTGCTGAGGATCGAACCTGGGCCGCACGCATGCCAGGCGAGAGCGCTACTGCTTGAGCCACATCCCCAGCCCCAGTGTGTTTTTAATTAAGGGTTAAATTCAACTCTTAACTTTCATTATCATTAGAGATAGATATTTAAGATTCTTATTTTGAAATATGTATTCTCAAACAAAATATCAAATGCCATTTATTAGTATTAAACTTGAAATAAGCTAACTTACAAATAAAGGATTTCTTAAAAAATAATAGTTTAGAACATGTTGAAAGATAACCTCTGAATCAGCAATATGCTAAAAAACTCTGGTGAATCAGACGGGAGACTGCATTTACCTAAGTATAATGTCTCAAATGAGCAGAGAAAAGCTTAAGTGCTATTAATTAAACAGTATGTGGCAAATGGTTAAACATTAAATCTACTCATCTCCTATCAAAAAGACCACCAGAGACGAAATGTTTTATTCTTCTCTTGCTCATCTTATTTGTTGGGCAGATGATGAGTAGATTTTCAATGCTGACAAATTACACTCTACCGAGCATTAATTCTTCAACACTCTAAAGATTATATTAGACTTGTTAGCAATAAAGTACAACTATTTTAACTTTTTTCTCTATCATATTGTCTACTAGATCTTTTTTTTTTTTATTTTGCCCATCAAAAATCATTATGTGTTGCCAGGTATGGTGTGGCTCATGCCTGTAGTACCAGCTACTTGGAAGGCTGAGGTGGGAGAATAGATTGAGCCCAGGCTTTAGAGACCATTCTGGGCAACACAGCAAGACCCCATCTCATTTTAAAAGGAAAAAAAAAAAAAAACTGGGCTGGGGCTATAGCTCTGTGGCACAGCGCTTGTCTAGCATGTGTGAGGCACTGGGTTCAACCCTTAATGCCCCATCTATCTAATTCCATAAAAATAAACAAATAAAATAAAGGTATGCTGTCCACACACAACTACAAATTTTTTAAAAAACCATGTGAATTCTGGACATGAAAAAATTGTTCTATCTGCAATTCTAAACATTATGTTAGCTTTTCTGACTTGTAAAAGACAAAACTCACAAAAACAAAGAATAAAAGCTAACCATACAATAAAGCAAAATACAATAGGACATCTAACTTTGGAGGATTTTCTCTCAATAGTTCCAGAATAAAATACTCTGACCCCATGGCAAATATTTCCAAAATACACTGTATTTGAAGACTCTAATCTGACAGCATTATCCTTATGTACTAGAATAACCAATTCACTTTTTAAAAAATTGAGGTGAAATTTACATAACAAAATAAAATTTACTGTTTTAAAGTGTATAATTCAGTGGTATTTAATACATTCACAATGTTCATAACCACTCTCTCTCTCTAATTCCAAAACATCTTCATCATCCCAAAAGGAAACCATTAAGTAGCCACTTCCTGTTTCTTTTTCCCCCTAGCTCCACCAATATGCCTTCTGTCTCAATGGATTAATCTATTCTGGAATATTTCATATAAATGGAATCATGTAACATGTGACTGCTTATATCTGACTTCTTTCATTTAGCAAAATATGTTCACAGGTTCATCTATGTGTAAGTCAATATTTATTCCTTTCCATGTCTGAGTGATATCCCATCTCTCTTCCGCCCCTCACACATGTATGTGCACACACATACACGCACGCGCGCGCACAGACACACACACACACCACTTTTTGTTTATCCAGTGATAAACAATATTTGGGTTTTCCTGATTTTGGTATTGTGAATAGTGTAGCTATGAATATTCACGTACAGACATTTGCTTGAGTACCTGTTTGAATTCTTTGGGACATACATCTATCAATGAAATTGCTAGTTCAGCTAGTTGTTCTGTTTTACTTTCTGAGGAACCACCAAACTATCTTCCATAGCAGCTATACCACAGTACATTCCCATCAGCAATGTCTGAGAGTTCTAGTTTCTCCATATTCTTGCAATCATTTTTTAAATCATAGTAAGTGTGAGATGGGTATCTTAATATCATTTTGATTCATACTTCTCTAGTGAGTAATGATGTTGAGCTTGTTTTCCTCTGCTTGTTAGTGACCTGTATATTTTCTTTTAGAAAAATGTCTATTCAAATTTGTTGCCCATTTTAAAATTTTATTATTAGTCTTTTTGCCATTGTATTATAATCATTCTTTCTATATTTTGAATACTAAATTTTAAAAACTAGATATGATTTGCAAATATTTTCTGCTGTTCTGTACATGGTCTTTTTACTTGACAATGTCTTTTCATGAACAAAAGTTCTTAATTTTAAGATAAAATGTTTAGATAAAATATAATTTATCTATCTTCTCTTTTAATTGCTTATGCTTTAGGTGTCAAATCTAAGAAGTTAAGTCAAACCTAAGGTTACTAAGTTTACTTATAAGTGTTTTTATAATTTTAACTCCTATATTTAGGTAGTTAATCCACTTTGAGTTAATTTTTGCATATGGTGTGAATCTTTGCAACTTGTTCTTTTGCAAGTGGCTATCTAGTTGTCTATGCTCCATTTGTTGAAGAGATTTTCCTTTTCCCATGGAATAGTCCTGGCACCCTTGTTGCAAATCAACTGGCCAAAGATTTTTGAAATCTCAGTTCCATTCCATTGCACTCTGGTTATTCATTTAAACTGTATATTTCTCTAAGTGCCCAAAGACTAAGTACAAGAGTCTGGCTAAGAAACACTCTTAGATTTTATTTTGATCTAAGGCTTCTCACTAGACTAGTAACATGGCCTTCTCAATAGCAAATATATCTGTAGCCTGAGTTATACCTTTGGTAGGGATGATCCTCTGAGTTGGCAATAATTTTAAGCACTTTCTTCCTGGAGCTGAGATGAAGAAAGACGGAAATTCCTTAGATCCTCACAAATCAACTTTAGGAACTCTTCTATCATAAAATTACGTGACACTGACACAGCACTACTAATCTCCCTTTTTGTTCAGCTCATCATCCGTGGAGGAGATAGGTCATTAAAAAAAAAAAAGTGAGAAAAAGAAGTCACAAATATGTATTTTCAGGAGATCTATACCATTTTAAGCAATAGCCAATAATCCTGGGCCAAGCAATTGAGAAGCCAGTTTAACACATAACTAGAAGAATCTGTCATCATGTAAACTCACATCCACTAACATTCAGTCCATATATACAAGCTCTCTCCTTTATAGATCTCTGTTGCAAAGACGTTATAGTAAGCCATGTGAACACTTGGTGTATTCACTATAAATGACACACATGTTCTCTGGACTTGTGAATTTAGGAAGTAGCACATGGCAATGGACAAATAAAAGTAAAGGGGTTTTATTGGTCCCAAAGATGAGTTTTGAAGCTTTTTGCAAGACTAATTTTCAAAATAATCTTAAAGAAAAAAGTCATAGCAACAAATAGAAAATATGTGTTTTTTATCTTCATATTACAAAAGTTTAGGAAATTATTTTTTCCTTTTTAAGTTTCCTAATCATGTAGTAGCTAAAATCATAGTTCAGCTGACCCTGCTCTACCCAATCTCATAATTTTCTACTGTTCTCAACAGTGAACACCATTAAAGGATTTATTTACAACTTACAATACAATGACATTAAAAGGTAGGCAAAAGATCATAAGTTTTATAATGTGGTAAGGTCATGGAAATATCCATCATTTTTACTTTTAGAAGGGAAGAAGGTAGCTTTGCTGCCAAAGATGCCATTAGAATTAGATGCTTCTTAAGATTTACTCATATTAGAAGTCTGCTGCTTTCCCCACATCAGCCAGAGAAGCAAAATACTTAAGAGCAGCAGAGGAATAATCATCTATCTTGAACTTATAAGCAATTTGCAAAATATTATACAACACCATTATTAGTATTTCGAGAATACTAACATGTACAAGCTCTACCCTAGAGTGATTCAGGATGTAATAATCCTGTCACCATGTTTGAGAAGCCCTCTGAGTTCAGAGGAGATATTTTCTGGAGAGCAGTGCATTAAGGAAAAAAAACAAAAAACTTCCAGAATGATAAATAAGATGATAATGAACATGTTGAACATGTGAAGGGAAATTTTGATTTCCACTATTCTCTTTAAGGTGGTATACTCCTTAACACATCTTCTCTTCTTTCTCGCCACTTATTAAAAAAGAAGTATCAAGAATACACAACAATGAGCTGAAAAACAGGAGAACCAGCGTAGTCTGGACTGAGAAATTCACATAAGGCCGGGTGGGAATAAAGTAGAAGGGCATTGCGTAAGATTCTACAAGGACATATAGAAGATTATACCTGTCAAACAGCAATGTGATTTTCAGGGACAGACTATCAGGACTTTGAAGAAAACTGCAAATATACCTGTGATTATTCTATTTCCTTTCCCAAAAGACTCTCCATTTTTATGGCTCATTCCTCAGGTACCTAAAGTCTCCCACTTCACAGAGATAAGTAAACTTCACAAGTAAGGGAGATTTCCTCTATTCTTAACCTTCTAAAACAACTCCTAATCTTAACTATTCTTTTATCTAATTAGACATTGTTATTCCTAATGACTAAAGCAATCCAGACTAAGATGACTTTATTCCTGCATGGGGATATTTGCATTTTAAAAGCTACCTTACCAGAGCTGGAGATACACAGCAAATTGCTTACAACAACAACAACAACAACAAAACTCTTTAGCCCACATTAATATCTAATAGCGAGAATGTGAGGTCTTTTATGCTCCTTACCTATCTGGGGAAACATGCCATTATTTCCATTCAATCTCATTGGTCCTCCAGGGTTTGAATGTACAAACAAAAAGCCTCAAAAAAGCCTGTAACTCCACTTCCTCTATGATGGTAAGGGACTTTACACTTCATAATATACAGAAAACATAAGTTGTTACAGTATCCTCAAATACTGGAGATTTTAAACCATAAATATCTAAACATAACAGGTCGTCTATAATGAAAAAAACCTTAATAAAGTAGGCCAAAAAACAAAGGACTTTTCAAAGTTAGGTAAGGAATTTTTTTATACAGCTGGGTTGTGTTATGGGAAAAGACACCAAGAGAAAGGTAACACCTACTGGTGACTTTGTGAAATATAAGTGGAAGGAGAGAAAAATGGGATTTTTGCAGAAAGGATAAACAGACATTAAAGTTGAATCACAAAATCTTTCACACTGGAAGGAGTGTAAGACTCAAACATCGAATTTTTAATTTTTATTACACTATCCTGGGAAAATATATTATGAGGTCTTAGGAGCTTTGAGTTAGCCACAATCACTCCAGGTCTCAGTTGCCTCATCTGAAATTAGATAAAAGAACCCATTCAAAAGGACCTGCATTATTCCTAGAATAAAACATAGTCAGCACTGCAGCTTTTTTGGAACAGGTGATGACTTTCTCAATAGGACCCCTAAAGCTTAGGAAATAATGCCAAGAATTAATAAATGGGACAGTATCAAATTTAAAACTTCTACACAGCAAAGTAACCAATTAGGATGTGAAAAAAGAATCTACAGAATGGTACAAAAATCTTTGCTATTTATTTTTCTGGTAGAGGATAAATATCTATAACATATAAAGAGCTCAAAAACTTTGCACCAAAATATCAAATAGGTAATATTTTAAATTTAAAATGCACCAGTAAAAAACGTGGACAGCAGGCTGGGGTTGTGGCTCATCAGTAGAGTGCTCACCTCGCATGTGCAAGGCCCTGGGTTCAATCCTTGGCACCACATAAAAATAAAATAAAAGTATTGTGTCCAACTCCAATTAAAAAATAAATATTTTTTTAAAATGTGGGAAGCTTGGGAGGCTGAAATAGGACAATCAATCGTGAGTTCAAAGCCAGCCTTAGCAATGTCGAGGCACTAAGCAACTCAGTGAGACCCTGTCGCTAAATAAAATACAAAATAGTGCTGGGGATGTGGCTCAGTGGTCAAGTAGCCCTGAGTTCAATCCCCAGTACCCAAATTAAAAAAAAAAAAAAATGTGGGGAAAGCAGCAGACTTCTATTATGAGTAAATTTTAAGCTACATCGAATAACTCAATTAATAATTAGGCAAAAGAACTAAACATATTCATCTCAAAAGAAGAAATGCAAATGGCCAACAAATACATGAAGAAGTGCTCACCATCATTAGCAATTAGGGAAATACAAATGAAAAAATTACTCTGAAACTTCATCTCATGTCAGTCAGAATGGGAATTATCAAGAATACAAATAATAATAAATGCTAGAGAGGATGTGGAGAAAAAGGAACATTTTTACACTGTTGGAAGGACTGTAAATTAGTGTAACCATGATGGAAATCAGTATGGAGGTTCCTCAAAAGACTAGGCATGGAACCACCATATGATCCAGTCATACTACTCCTTGATATTTATCCTAAAGAATTAAAGTCATCTTACCATAGTGCTACAAGCATATCCATATTTATATTATAGCACCACAATTCACAATAGCCCAAATATGGAGCCAGTCTAGGTGTCCATCAACAGATGAATGGATAAAGAAAATGTGATATAATATATATATATATATGTGTGTGTGTGTGTGTGTGTGTATGCATATACATATGTGTATGTATATATATGTATATATACACATATATATGTACACACACACACATATATATATACATTTTTCTCTATGGCTGAGTAAGACTCCATTGTGTATACACACACACACACAAAATGGAGTCTTACTCAGCCATAGAGAAAAATGAAATTATGGCATTTGCAAGAAAATGATGGAACTAGACACCATTATGTTAAGTGAAATAAATTAAAGAGATGAATGAAAATGATAGAAGCTGGTTCTAGTTCTGAGAACTGCTTGCTTTTCTTCTATTATATCATCTGCCTCCTTAGATACCATACAGGCATACAAGAGAATGTCTGATTCTTTGAAGAAAAAAAAATTGCTGGGAGCAGTCACTAAATGTAGGTTCATTTCAAATACAGAAATAGAAAGCTCTGAAATAAGGGGGAAAAGAAAACTAAATGTTAGAGGTAGAATGACGAGGAAGTCTTTTAGGCTTAAAGTGAAATCTTAAGGGTTTTTATACCCTCAAAGGGATGATTTTGCTCTCTACTCTTGTTTCAGAGAGAGGGAAGCAAAACACTGCAAGGAAGGAAATGAAATTAATAAGTCAGTATAGCCTGGTGGTGTCCACTTTCTCCAATTTAACACACTAACTAAATATCTACTATGTTTGTCGCCATTATAAATACTGAGAATAGAAAATTATAATATGTGAACTTTAGCTTATAAGTTTGAAGAACTTAAAGAATTTATGAGTGAGTCTAAAGCCACCCCAATGCCAGAAAAACTCTGATTTTACATTGAAAAGCTAAATTAATCACAGCCATTTTAATAAGTCTCTTGCATTAAATAGAAGCTGTATTAAAACAAAACTTTCCACTTAATAAAATTAAAGAAAAAGTTATATTTCATAATGAAGTTATACTTAATGATGTCTTCCTTGAAAAGCTCTTTGATATTAGTTTAAAAACTTTTAGTGTTTTTATTTACTTAGGTGCAGATCCCTTTAACTATCAGTTCCAAAAAATATATTATATGGAAAACCAATATACAAAATTTCATCAAAACAGCAATTCTTTTAAAACCAGTGGAAGCCAGAGACCAGTCTGCTTGTGCCACCTTCATTCTGTTTATATGCCAAGGGCTCCAAACTGACAACTAACTGCCTCACTACTATAAGTACTGTATCACTACTTATAATTTAACAATATGTTATTGTCAATGTCATCAATGACTTCCATGTGCTAAATCAATTCTTAATTATAAACGCTCATTTTACTTGAACAATCAGTAGCATTTGATAAAGTTCCCTCTCAAGAACATTTAATTTGGCATCTGACGTTCCTAGTTTTCCTTCCTACTTCAAGGATTATATTCCTTAGTATCCCTTGCTGTTTTTCCCTCATATTCCAACCACTTAATGCAGAAATATTCCAGTGTTTAGGGCTTGGTTGTTCTCTTTTCTAGACTGATTCTACGTGATCTCATCTGGTTCCATGATTTTAAATACCAGCTAGTTGTCCACAATTCATAAGTTTATATTTCAGAGTCAGATTTCTCTTCTAAACTCCAGGCTCATTTATCTAATGGCTTCTGAGTATCTCTACTTAGATGTCTAACAGAAATCTCAAATATAACTCAAGGCTGAAGACCAGCCTGACTTTACCTTTCTAATCCTGCCTTGCCTTGTTGATATAAGTCTATCCTTGCAATGGCTTAGATAAAAATCCTTAAGATGATCCTTAAATTCTCTCTTTCACTTACATCTAATTTCAAAATAAAAACAGAATGCCTAAATAATGGTGGTAACATGAACTGAAATCTCCAACACAAGATCCTCCAAAAAGTAAATTATACATACCTACATACATATAAGAAAAACAAATGAAACTACATAAACTATGCCCTCCACATAACTAGAAAACAAACTTCAAATTATCTGCTCACAGAAAAGTAGGCACAAATCCCAATAAACTTTTTTTTTTCATTCTATGTTAGAACCTGGTGACACTTTACCACTGAGCTACATTCCCATTCCTTTTTTAAAATTTTAAATTTTGAGATAGGGTCTCACTAAGTGGCCTAGGGCCTTGCTAAATTGCTGAGGTTGGCCTTGAACTTGTGATTTTCCAGCCTTCTGAATCACTAGGATTACAGGTATGCATTAAAACAAGGACATTCCAAACAAAACAAAAAACGGAAAAACGTCCCAGAAAAATGAATAGGAATAAAAAGTCTACTCTTTGACCAGCATTGAACAGGGATCATAAAAAACTATAACAGGGCTGGGGCTGTAGCTCAGTGGCAGAGCACATGCCTAGAATGTGTGAGGCACTGGGTTTGATCCTTAGCATCACATTGATCTTGGGATCTTATGATTTGAGAAATTCTCCAGTTAAACTGTATTGACATCTCATCCTTATTGTGGATGCTTTTATTTTTATGTTTTGCAGATCATTTCATTTAAAAACTGCAGAATACATGTTCTCAGTCAGCACACAGAACATGCCCCAGGACAGACCATGTTAGGCCACAAACCAGGTCTCAAGAAATTAAAAAAAAAAAAAATCAACATCACAGTATGCATCTTCTGTGATCACAATAAAATAAAACTAGAAATCGGTAACAAAAAGAACTTCAGAAATTGTACAAATACATGGCAATTAAGAAATACACACTTGAAAAGACAATGGGTTACTGAAACCAGCAAAAAGTATATTTAAAATTTTCTCAAAAAAATGAAAGTGGAAATACAACATTATCAAACTCTATGGAATACATACAACAAAAGCAATACTAAAAGGTAAATTTACAGCAATAAGCACATACATTAAAAACAAAAAAGGATTTCAAATAACCTAATGATGAAATTCAAGGAACTAGAAAAGCAAGAACAAACCAAACTTCGAATTAGTAGAAGGGAAGAAAGCAAATATTGAGCAAAAATCAATGAAATATAGATTTAGAAAACAATTCAAAACATGGATGAAATGAAGAGCTGGTTTTTCAAATACTAACCAAAATTGATAAACCTTTAGCTGAACTAACCAAGAAAAAAAGAGAGAACATCCAAATAAATAAAATCAGAAGTGAAAAAGGACACATTACAACTGATACTACAGAAATAAAAAGGCTCCTAAGGACTATTATGAACACCTGTATGTCAACAAACTGGAAAATAAAGAAAGTATGGATAAATTTCTGGGCATATACAACCTATTGAAGTTGAACCATGAATACACAAAACCTCAACAGAATGTTAACGTACAAAGAGATTGAATCACTAATTTACAGTCTCCCAACAAAGAGAAGCCCAGGACCAGAAGACTTTACTGTTGAATTTTATCAATTAATAATAATCATTTCATATATTTTATTATATAAAATAAATTTACATAACAAAATATATTAAATTCACTGTCAAATTTTATTAAACCTTTAAAGGCAAATTAATACCAAATCTCAAATATTCCAAAAAATTGAAAGAGAGGGAATCTTTCCCAAATCATTCTATAGGGCCAGCATTACCCTGATACCAAAACCAAAACAAGGACAACAAAAAAGGAAACCAGAGACTCATATTCTTAATAAACAAAGATGCAAAATTCCTTAACAAAATACTAGCAACAAAAGATTATACATTATGATCTAGTGGAATTTTGCCCTGGGAAAACAAGGATGCTTCAACATACTCAAATCAATAAACACATCATATCAACAAAATGAAGATCAAAAATCATATTATCATTTCAAAAGATGCAGAAAACGCATTCAGTAAAATTCAACATACTTCATGATTAAAAATCCTAAAAAAAAATCAGGTATAGAAATAACTTACCCTAATAAAATAAAGGTTCTCTATGACAAACCAATAGCCAACATCATACTCAGTGGGGAGAGTTATAAAATTCAGAGATTTATTTCTTATAGTTCTGGAGGATGGAAAGTCCAGAGTCAAGAAGCTTGCATCTGGCAAGGGCCTTCTTGCTGTGTCATCCCATGGTGGAATGTGAAAGGTCAAAAGAGCACAAGCATATAAAAGAATAAATAAAGGGAGAAGGGGAAAGAGAGAGAGTTTCAAGTCCAAAGTTGGGTGGCCTCATCGTTTGAGCCCCTGTTGAAGGTAGTCCATCACATTGTGAGTTTGTTTTAAAGCAAATGCTCATATCAAAAGCAAGAAAGAGAATACTTTTATAACCAGCATTAATTTATTCATGAGGTTGGAGCCTCATGATATCAACATCACTCATTAGGCCCCCACCTTCTAATATAGCTGCACTAAGTTTCCTACATGCTTTTTGGGGAACACATTAAAATCACAGCATACCATAATTGAATATATTAAAGAGTACATGTAAGATCTGAATCCAGAAAACTCCGAAGAAAACTGGAGAAAAACTTCTTGAATTGGCCATAATTTTGGCAATAATTCCCTGGACATGACAAAAAACACAAGCAATAAAAGTAAAAATAAGCATGTGAGATTACATAAAACTAAAAAGTTTCTGCACAGTTGTAAACACCTTAAATGTATAAACTATAGAAGAAAATATTTGTAAAAAATATGTATAAACCTTATATCTGATAAGGACTTAAGATGAAAAATACATAAGGAATCAGACAATTCAATAAATAAGAAAATAAATAATCAAATTTTAAAATGGGCAAATAACCCAAACAGAAATTTCTGATAAGACTTACAGATGGCCAACAGGTTTATGAAAAGATGCTCAGCATCACTAATTATCAAGAAAATGAAAATTAAAACCAAATAAGATATCACCCCACACCTGTTGGCTATTATCCAAGACAAAACATAACAAGTGTTGGCTAGGATATGGTGTAAAAGGAAGTCTTATACACTGTTGATGGGAATATAAAGTAGTACAGCCATCATGATGATGATGACCCAACATATGATCTAGCAACTCCACTATAAGTATATGCAAAGGCAACTGAATTGCTGTCTATCAAACTGCTACTACAGTTTGGTTCAGTGTCCCCCAAAGGTCCAATTGTAATAGCTTGATCTTTAGGGTGGCAGTACTGGGAGGTGCTATGGATTTTTCAGAGGTAGGGCCTAGTGAAAGTTCCTTAAGTCACTGGGCATATCCCCTTGAAAGGGCTTGGGGAACCTTGCTGGTACTCTCCCTCTCTTTCTTGCTTTTGGCCTTAAGATGTGAGCATTTGCTTTGAAACAAGCTCACAACATGATGGACTACCCTCAACAGGGGCTCAAACTACTGAGGCCACCCAACCTTGGACTTTAAACTCCAGAAAGATAAGCCAAAATAAACCTCTCTTAAATTTTAAGGGGCCTGTGTCAGGTATTTTGCTGTAGTAATGTAAAGCTAAGTTATAACACTAACACTCCCATCTTTGCTACAATATTATTCACAATTATATGGGATCAACTTAAGTGTCCATCAATAGACAATCAACAAAGAAAATACAGTATGTTTTATTCAACCTTAGAAGGGGGAGAAAATTCTGTTATTTGAGACAACAGAAACAAATCTGGAGAACATATGTTAAATGTAAAAATACTCAGGCACACTGAACACCATATGATTTTATTTGTCTGTGGAATATAAAAATGAAAATTTGTCTTCATAGACAAATAGAAGAAAGTTGTTCACAAGGGGCTGACGTGAATGTGTGTGGGGTGAGGGTATTGGGGATTAGAAAGATGTTGGTTAAAGGATACAAACATCCTTTTGATAGGATGGACAAAATTTAAGAGTTCCATTCTACAACATGGAGCCTGTGGTTAATAACAATGTACTGTGTACTTGAAAACTGCTAAGAGGGTTTTGACGTATTCTCACTACCAAAAGAAAAAAAAAAGAAGAAAGAAAAGAAATGAAAAGAAAAAAGAAAGACTAGAGAGAGATGATTATGTGAGGTAATATACATGTTAGCTTGATTTAGCCATTCCACAATGTTTCTATATCAAGACATCATGTTACCTTTGAGTTTTACTTGTTAATTTTTAATTGAAAGAAAGATAAATGAACCAAATATGGTAAAATAGCAACAGGGTATCTGGGGAAAGTATGTGAAAACTCTTTATATTATTCTTATGACCTTTCTATAAGTCTTATATTATATTGAAGAATTAAACCAACCAAAAGAAAAGCCTTTTAAATGAACTTCCTGCTTCAATCTCTAACCCCTAAAGTCTACTCTCAATTAAAAAAAAAAATGCCTGGTGCTACTGCACATGCCTATAATCCTAGCAGTTTGGGAGGCTGCGACAGGAGGACTGTAAGTTCAAAGCCAGTGTCAGCAAAAAGTGAGGCACTAAGCAACTCAGTGAGACCTTGTCTCTAAATAAAATACAAAATAGGGCTGGGGATGTGGCTCAATGGTCAAGTGCCCCTGAGTTCAATTCCAGGTACCTACCCCCCCACACACACACATACACACAGAAGAAAAAAAAAAAAACACTAAAGCAATCCTTTCAAAATCATAAATTATGTTACTTCTCAGCACTCTGAAATAAATCCCATTTACTCAGAGTAAAAGCTAATTTATACTGCTATTCTCTGAATCATGTGCTCTTGATGCAGATATCCACTTGGCTAACTTTTTCTCTTCCTTCAAGTCTTTGTTCAAATATTACATTCTCAATAAAGAACCCCTAACTATCCAATTTAAAATCTCAACCCATTCCATATCTCCAGCACTTCTGATCCCTTGACTTGGACTTTTTCTTTTCTTTTAGCACTTACCACACTGTAACAATTACATAATTTACTTGTTCTTTTTCCTGTATTTTTTAAAATCATATGACTGTCTCTACAATGTAAGTTTAATGAGGGGATGGATTTTTTTTAGTATTATGTTTTCTAACATATCTTAAATATATTAGAACCTAAAACCGTGCCTGGCACACATCAGGCATACAAAAAAAAAAAATTTCAAATGGATGAACAAGTTTTGTTGATCACCTGCTGCAATACAGACGTTGTCCAAAAGAATAAAAAGTGAAGGACTCAGCTACAAAGGCAATCACTTGCATTTTCATGGCATATGGTACAAAAAACATTAGGGAATGGTGAATTCTAGATGAAGAATAAAATAAATAGGCTGACTAGAATATCAAAATTCTTGCCAGTGAGAGGAAGGCAAGTTGCAGAGGTATTTAAGCCCAGAGATTCTGGGAAAGCAATAGTCTAAACATAAATAAAAATACTTACTATGTCACTTTTAATATTAACCCATATTTGAACCTTTAGTCAATCAGAATTCCTAACACCTTTCAAGGCAATCTCTTTATTAGTCAATCTCTCCAATTTACTAATGTACACCAACTCATACATACACTTTGGATAATAATGATCATCACATTCTACCACCATTTCTAACCCCATGCTCCCTCCCTTTCCCTCCAACCCCTCTGCCCTATCAAGAGTTCGTCTATTCCTCCCATGCTCCCTCTCCCTATCCCACTATGAATCAGCCTCCTTATTTCAAAGAAAACATTCGGTATTTGGTTATCTGGGATTGGCTAACTTCTCTTAGCATTTACCTGAAAATGCCATGATATTATTCTCTTTTACTGCTGAGTAATATTCCATTGTGGATATATGCACATTTTTTAACCCATTCATCTATTGAAGGGCATCTAGGTTGGTTCCACAATTTACCTACTGTGAATTGTGCTGCTATAAACATTAAGGTAGCTATGTCCCTGTAGTATGCTGTTTTTAAGTCCTTTGGGTATAGACCGAGGAGAGGGGCAGCTGGGTCAAATGGTGGTTCCATTCCCAATTTTCCAAGCAATCTCCAACTGCTTTCCATATTGGCTGCATCAATTTGCAGTCCTACCAGCAGTATATGAGTGTACCCTTTTCCCCACATCCTCACCAACACTTATTGTTGTTTTTATTCATAATAGCTGCCATTCTGACTGGAGTGAAATGAAATCTTAAGTCAAAAAGTGGTTTTGCTTTGCATTTCTCTAATTGCTAGTGATGATGAACGTTTTTTCATATATTTGTTGATTGATTGTATATCCTCTTCTGAGGAGTGTCTGTTCAGGTCCTTGGCCCATTTATTGATTGGGTTATTTGTTTTTTTTTGGTGTTTAGCTTTTTGAGTTCTTTTCATACCCTAGAGATTAGTGCTCTGTCTGATGTGTGAGGGGTAAAGATTTTCTCCCAAGATGTAGGCTCTCTATTCACCTCACAGATTGTTTCTTTTGCTGAGAAGAAACTTTTTAGTTTGAGTCCATCCTATTTATTGATTCTTGATTTTAATTCTTGCACCAAAGGAGTCTTATTAAGGAAGTTGGGGTCTAATCCCACATGATGGAGATTAGGGTCTACTTTTTCTTCTATTAGACGCAGGGTATCTGGTTGTATTCCTAAGTCCTTGATCCATTTTGAGTTGAGTTTTGTGCATGGTGAGAAATAGGGGTTTAATTTCATTTTGTTTCATATGGACTTCCAGTTTTCCCATCACCATTTGTTGAAGAGGCTATCTTTTCTCCAATGCATGTTCTTTTTCCATTGCTAATTGGTGGTCAAGATACACCAATAAGGATTAGAACATAAAAGGATAATGAATAAAGATTAATAAAAATCCTTAGAAAAATTTGGTAATGCTTTCAAATTTTGTAAAATTGGACATTTTTCTTAATCTTACTCAAAGATAAATATGAAACAAAGGATGTCATAATGTGTTGTCCTAATTTTGTCAGAAGACCTATGTAAAAAAAAAATCTGTATTTATTCATCATACAAACATACACACGATAATTAGGTGTGGTGATTGACATGATAATCAGCTTGCTTTACTCACTCCACAGTACATACCTATATCATAACATCACATTAAACATTGTAAACAATATATACTTGTTATTTTGAAATTTCAATAAATTTGTGAGGAAATAAATACTTAATTCATTCTCAATTCTCATAATTAGCTTATAGTTACAAATATACAGTAAACTTCCCTAAGATTTTAGGTTTCATTTTTCAAAACAAAGAGCTAATCAAATTTCTTTCCCTCCCTCCCTCCCTCTTTCTCTCTCTCACACACACCCCACCACTATCATTACCACAATAATTCTTTGTGTGTGTGTGTATATATACATAACACTATCCTTAAATGGCTCACTTTAAGAGGTGCTTTTAACTCTCTCTCTCTCATACACACACATACCACCACCACCACCATTATTACCCCAATAATTCTTTATATATGTGTGTGTGTATACAAATAACACTATCTTTAAATGGCCACTTTAAGAGGTCCTTTTAAGCATTTTATATTTTCCTTGAGGAGCAATGAAAAGAGAAAGATAAAAATTATGTAATAAAGAGATGATTTTCAGTGCAAAGCCCCAGAGCTTACATCACTGTACAAGGATAACTGTACAGTATCTATAAGGATAATCCATATTGTCACTTTAAAATCTTTGTCATAAAAGTCAATTTGTAAAATAGTAATGCAGATATATGATATATGTTTAATCAGTTACCTTTTGTGTTTGTTTTTTGGTACTAGGGATTGAACCTAGGGGCCCTTACCCATTGAGCCACATCCCCATCACCCCCCCACATACACACATTTTTTAAATTTAGAGATAGACTCACTAAGTTGCTTAGGGCTCCACCAAATTGCTGAGGTCAGCTTTCAAGTCTTGATTCTCCTGCCTCAGCCTCCCAAGCCACTGAACTTACAGGTGTGTGTGCCACCAAACCCATCAAAGTTACATTTTTTAATAAATAATAAAGAAATAAGTTCATGCACACTTGTAATCTCAGCTATCTGGGAGGCTGAGGCAAGAGCAAGTCAGAGACAAGCCTCAAAAATTCAGCAAGACCCTGTTTCAAAATAAAATATAAAAAGAGCTGAGGATGTAACTATGGTGAAGCACCCCTGGGTCCAATCCCCAGTACTGGGGGAGGGGTTAGGAAATAAATAATTTATATCATATATTCATCTAAAGTGCAAAAAAGCTTAATTAGAATCTCTGGCAAAGGGTGTAATTTATCATTTGGACCACAAGATGGAGGCACCAGTCACCTGGAAACAACAAAGATAAAAGCAAAGAAAAAGTCTTTTTGGTTAAAATAATAAGAACTAACTTTTTAAAAAAACCATATACATTCCCACATTATTTTTGTAAAAAAATGGAAACTTATTCTAATAATCAACTAGTGAAGACTGACACATAGTTCTGAAGATATTTATCTACCAAACCTCAATGAATTGTGAACTCTAAAACAGCAACTATGTCAAATCATTTGGTAATTCTTGCAAAGTAACTTAGAAAGCCTTCAAATAGCAACAAAAATGAAGTGATAAACTCAGTAGTTATTTGAAAATTGAGAGGGGTATGAAAAATGATATTTCATCTGATTTACAATAACAAAACACTGGGTTCTGTATAAATATAATACAAATTGAGTTTTACCACAGAGTGACCTTGACAAATCAACAGTAGATCCATTAATTTTCTTCATTTATTATAATTTTTCCACAAATATAATGAGTCCTAACAAATGCCAGAAAATGTGCTTAATGCACATTATTTAATAAATACTAATTTTGCCATTATTGACATTACTATTCTTAATATAAAGTAATTATGAAACATCCTTAACACAAAATAGGACTAGTAACTCTTTTTCTGTTATATGAAATATTTTTAGCCTCACATAAGAAGAGAGATAACACAGCTTAGTCAATCATCCATTATTAGTTTCCATTTCTGTTTAAAGATCATGTATTTCCCTGGCAGGAAATTCAGAATTTGAAATTAAAGTTCATTAAATTCATTTTAAAGCCAGCATAAAGGACTGACATACATGTATGACTGTGAATATATTTCATCCTCCTGTTTTTCTCTGGTTGAAAGTATGATGTGGTTCTGTTTATATATGATAGGAATGCAATCATACACTACTGGGGAAATAATGTTTTCTCCCCTACACCAAAATACAATCAAGTAGTTACACACATTCACACATAACTAAGGGAATTCAGAAGGCAATTGAGAAATAATTTTGAGGAAAACATAAAAAATTAAAATTCAAAATAAAGATCAGAAAATTAAAAACTCAACATTCAGACAACCCTAAAACAATGGCCTATATAAAAACTTTACAATTTTTTTTCAAGAAAATATTTCAAACAAAAATGTTTTGGTTTAAATCATAAAACCCTTTAAGAAGTTCTACCAATTTGATGTCAATGGTTATGATTACATTATGTAATCTCTTAATAGACTCAGGACAGAATATTACTTACTGTTAAACATTATATACATGATTTTAAATGTTTTAGTCAAGTCTTCAAAATACAGTTGCCACTTACATCACTGTACAAGGATAACTGTACAGTATCTATAAGGATAATCCATATTGTCACTTTAAAATCTTTGTCATAAAAGTCAATTTGTAAAATAGTAATGCAGGGTTTATTTGGAATAAAAAACTAGATCCAATTATTTTTTAAAAAACATCACTCCTTCAGTTTAAAGGAAAAAAAAAAAGTCAAGCTATAATTTTGGTACAATGCTGCCATCTGCTGGAACAATTGAAATATCTTCAGTATTACCAAATGTTAGACCAGATACCACAATCAAGAAAGCTCTATCACCATATTCCGATTATCTATTAAAACAAAACATCTGATTTCTAATTCTGACCAGTTGAATTTTTCTGATTGTTAACTATAATTCATTACAATTTACACATGTTAAATTCTAACTGCAAATAGGTTGAGGTGACACCATCTAAAACAAAGCACTTTATAATTAATTACAATAGTGGCTGATACAGGTTTTGAATGATTAGATAATGATACATACATCTTAAAAAGAAAAATAACACTGAGTGTCTTCATAAGTTTGATGATGTTAATGAAACTAAATTTAGACTAAATTTGGACTTGACTAAGACAAGTCCAAACCTGAACCACATAGAAGAATGATGACCATGGAAAAATAGTTATTTTTAATAAAAAATAAAAATAAAAATGCTTTAATCCTTGAAGAAAATTTTGGCTCATTTATCACAGTAGACCTTAATTATCTGTTTTAAAATTTTGGAAAACTACTTAATCATTTCCTGTGGTCTTTTAACATTTTATTTTATTAGCATTTTTATAATTCTGGGTCCATAATTATCTTGATTCATTGAACAGCTGCTTTTTCAGAACCTACTTTATTCTCAGGCACATGTATATGAAACTCACATATTCAGAAATGACACTATCATCTCATGCTTAAAATAGGGATAATGATACCTCGTTACATTGTTGTTGTAAAGATATGAAATAATCATTCCTCAATGAATGGTAACTACCATTAATTCATAAGTTATTTTAAAAAACTGGAGGTTATAGGAAGTTGAGAATGAAATGGAGAGAAAAATGTGTATTTAATTAATTTATATTACAAATCAAATATTCAAACTTCTGATTAAATAGCCATTGATTCATATTTACCTCAATTTCCTCAAATCCTTTGAAATTATTAAAGACTATAAAGGAAGGGTTATAGCTATGTAAGAAAACACATAAAAGTTCCATCAAAAGGTCTGAAAATAAGGCCAATATGTCTGAAATTCATAGAACATGTATACATTTAGAGTAATGCTCAATAAATATTTGTCACATGAAAAAATTAATGAATGGTATAGGGTGGGATGAAAAACAAACTCCACAGTGCTGAATGGTCCATGGATCAGCATGGGCAGATAGGCTAGTCTGCAAAGAATCTATCTGGGTTTTCCAAAAACGTCCCCCCAAAAAACACCAAGCTTAGAGCAACAGGACTGAAAGCAAGGCACAAATGGTAAGGGTCAAGTCCAAGTAATTTGGAAATGTCACCAGTGCTCCCACAGGAAGTCCTGGTTCTTACTAATGTGAACAACCTGTAGGATGTCACACCAACTGAAGCTGAGAATTATGAAAAGTAATGGGCTAGATGCAACTCATAAGAGCCTACATTCAATTATTTTTTTTAAAGATTGATGTGATTTTTTTATACCTTTATTTATTTATTTTTATGTGGTGCTGAGGATCGAACCCAGCGCCTCGCACATGCTTGGCGAGTGCTCTACAGCTAAGCCACAGCCTCAGCCCCAATAGTCAATTATTTTTTAATGTTATTATCTTTTTTCCTGAATGTTATTATTTTTTCTTTCCAATAGCATTACTGTAGTCCAATGGGATCTCTTTCAAGGATCATGGTAAATATAGCAATGCTGGCACATAATAGTACATCTCGGTTCTCTTCCTCTCTCTTCTAGCTCATTTTACACAGTACCTCCAGAGTCATTTCTCTAATAGCTCTAACCATGTCACTGGCTAATTACTAATGACAGAAAGAAGTGTAAACTTCAAGCCTATATTATTCAAGGCCTTTGATAATCTGACCATCTCCATTCCCATAGTAAAGCTTTTTCTTGTTCTACACTACAGTCAGTCCACATGGAACTACCTTCCAATCTATGTGGCATTTCTTATGTCTTTCTAACGCTAAGTCCTCTTTTATCATTTTTGCTGAAATCTTATTTATCCCCCAAAATGATGATCAAATGCTTCCAGCTATTTATCTCCCTAAATTCTCCCAGTTAGAATTAAACACAGAGCTCCCTACTCTTTTTCTAGCATAGTTCTAAAAGGATGAAGATTGTTTCTCAAAGAGAGCTAACCATCAACCCTCTGATTCATGTTCTGAGTTAAAGGGTTAGATGAGTCTAATTCTTTTCTACATAAGGATCTTTCAAATACTCAAAGCTCCTTTTAAATCTTTTCTTTATGGGATAAATTTCTTCAACAGTCAAGAGGTAACAATTAGAGATACAATTTCTATGAATTTACATCATAAGAACTGTCCCATTTGGACACGAGATTTTCAACCATTGCTCTTCAGTGTGGTGGTGTGCAGAAACAAACAAAATGCTCTAAGCCAGTATTTTCATCTCTCAAATTTGGACATTCATTATGTCCACTAGCAAATTTACAATTCAAAAAGTTATTTGGTTAAAATTAGGTTGGTAGTTTTAACTGCATGTAAACATTTAATCAATGTGCAAAGGGATGAAAATGAGAAAATAAGGTTCAAAGATGACCTAGCTAGACCAAGTACATAAATATAAGAAGTTATCTTAGAAGAGAGCTACCTTTTGAAACATGAGATGAATGCAATCCAATAGATAAAACTCAGATATAAATAAGAAGGGTGTAATAACAAAGGTATTTTAAAGTCAATTTATTTGAGGAATCTTTTAGAATATAATCTATCATAGAATAAAATTCAACAAAAATGTTGATTAGCAACTTTTTATTACAGATATCAACATGTTATGTTCATAATCTATTTATCTTGAAATGCTGATATATTTTTTAAATGGTAAAAATGTCAACAATCAGTTCCAAACTTAAATTCATATGACTAAATAATACTTAACAGATTTGAGTTACCTATCTGTTCTCATCAAATAAAACGTTATCTGAAAAATATAGCTCTTTGATGACTAATACCATACTAAATGAATAAAAAGAAAAAGTAATTTTTAAAAGAATTCTTTCAAAAAAACATTTTTTTATAAATTTAGTTTATTTATTTATTTTTTATGTGGTGCTGAGGATAGAACCCAGTGCCTCACCTGTTCTAGGCAAGCACTCTACACTGAGCTACAGCCCCAGCTCCTAAAAGAATTCTTAAATATTCTTTTGCATTAATGGTGTTAAATGCTCAACAATTTATGCAATGCAAAGAAAATTCAAGATTTCTTAATAATCACCTTTTGTATCAAGGAAATAGAGTTAGATGACTCATTTTGGAAATATTTATTGTTTAAAAAAAAACAGGGATTTTGCCTGAATTCATAGTGGAATGCTTAGGAAATGCCTAGTAGTATTTATGGGCCATAACATGTCTGTGTTTCCAGCTTTAATGATTAAGAACCTAGGCACTCAGATATACTAGGCAGCAGCATACTGGAGATTAATTTCTTCTACATCATCAACAAAGGCCTGATTTTCTCACAACCAACAATACAGGAATTCAGGAGAGGTAAAAACACTGCAGAACAATTTTGACTATAATACAGTGAAAGATGAATGGACATCATTTGACCCCAAAATCACATTTTTAGAATGTCCAAAACTTTTCCCCTTGCAATTACTAATAGTAATTCTATAAAATTCTTATAAAAATATTTCCATGACCAGAATATCAATAGCTGTCATAACTCATGAATATTTATCTAGTTATAATCGTCTAGATAATAGTCCTAATATCTAGATAATACTTAACTGATTAGTACTAACTTAGTAACAGCAAAAATTACCAAAGTTCATCCAAGACAAAATAGATAGCCTAAGAAATCTTATTATATCTATTAAAGTTATTGAATTTGTAGTTTAAAAGCTTCAAACAAAAAAAGCCATCTAAGACATAATGGCTTCTTAGATGATTTATGCCAATTAAGAAACAATACAAATTCTCCCAAACTCTACCAGAAAATTCAAGAGAAGGCAACACAATCCAACTCACTCTATGAGACCAGCATAACCCTAATAACAAATCCAGAAAAAGACATTACAAGAAGACATCAAGATCCTCAAGGATAAAAAACTCAGAATTCCTCAACAAAGTGTCAGGACACCAAATGCAATAATAACAAAAAAAGATAATACATTATGACCAAATGGAGTTTATTCCACAAATGTAACATTCAAAATATTCAACAATGTCAAATGAGTGAGTTCAAAACTTAGGTTCAGGCAAAAAAAAATAAATAAATAAAACAGAAAAACCAACAACGACAACAAAAAAAAACCTGTACATGATTTTTAATAGCTTTATTCATAACTGCCAAAAATTGGAAGCAAGCAAGATATCCTTCAATAAGTAAATTAATACACAAACAATGGCTTCACCACACAATGGAATATTATTCAGCAATAAAAACAAATAATATTATGATACAAAAAGACATGAAGAAAAACACTACTAAGTATTACTATATGCATACTACTAAGTGAAAAAAATCCAATCTAAAAAGGTTATGTGTTTGTGACTCAAATTATATAACATCCTGGAAAAGGCAAACCAGAGAGACAGTGAAAAGATCAGTGGTCACTAGGGAGTTAAGTGAAAGGGAGGGAGGGAAGTGGGAGGAAATACTAAAGCAAGATATCCATACAAGGAGAAACTGCTGAAGAAGAGGAAAGGGAGTATCTGAGTAGTTTCAATCAATTATTCTGAAACTGCTCTAAAAAATAAAGTCAATTAATTTTTAAAAGTCAATATAATTCATATTATATTGACTTTTAAAAATAATTCATATTATATTGTATAAATTATTATTATCTTAATAGATACAAAAAAAAGCAAATGAGCATTGGATAAATTTCAAGCTTCATTCATGAAGAAAAAAAAAAGAAACCTCTCAGCAAACTACAAATAGTTAAGGACCTTTGTTAACCTCAGAACAGGCATCTGAAAAAAATTAGAAGTAACTTTATACTTAATAATAAAAAACCAAAAGTGCTTTCTTCCTAAGATGGGAAATAAGGCAAAAATATTTACTCTTACCACTTTTATTCAATATTATACTGAAAGTCCAATCCAGTGCAACCAGGAAGGGAAAGGAAATAGAAGGCAAACAAGTTGGAAAAGGAAAAACCAGAACTGTCTCTATCAGCAGTTGACATAATGCCCAAATCTGCAAAGGGCTAGGCAGAACATAAAATACACTGCAATATGGCTGATTAACATTAAAAAAATTAATTGTATTTCTACATACAAGCAATAAGAAACCGGAAATTTACTTTTAGAAGCACATTTATAGTAACCACACAATATAATACACTTCACAATAAATGTAACAAAATATTTGCATAATGTCTACACTAACAAATACAAGTCATATGAAAAAGAAATCAAAGAACCACCAAGTAAAAGTCCTCCAAAAATTAACTCATGGATTTTGACATTATATTTAATTCTCTTAATGCTCTTTCTTGTTTCTTGTGAGTAACAAAAATATCTTGTGATGCTAGGTAAATATTATTATTCACATTTTAAAGAGCAAGCTGAAGTTGCTACGATCTAGCACTCACACTACTGGGGTATATACTCATAGGAAATGAAAACTTATGTTCATATAAAACTCACATGTGAATGTTTCTTGCCGTTCTACTCTTAAGTACCCAAACCTAGAAGCAGCCCAAACGTCTTTTAACAGGTAAATGTACAAACTGTGGTACATTCATAACAAGGAACACTAGTCAACATAAAAAGGAACAAACTACAGATACATGCAATGAATCTCAAAGGCATTACATTGTATGGAAGAAACCAGTTTCAAAAGGTTACAACAGGTTATGATTCTATATGTGCAACATTTTCAAAAAGAAAAAATCAAAATGACAGAGAACTAAGAAAAAATCAAAATGACAGAGAACTGTGGTGTTTGCCATAGTTAGGAATGGGGAAAAAATCGTAACAGAATATTAGCATGAAGGAGTAACTGAGGGAAAGAAAGGAGTTCTTTATGCTGACTGTGATCCCCTTACATTAATCTTACAGTACATAACCTTTATATTACCTTACAGCACATAACCTTTTTAGATCGATTTTTTCACTTAGTAGTATGCATTTAGTAATATTTAGCAATGTTTTTCTCCATGTCTTTTTGTAGCATAATAGCTCATTTCTTTTAATTGCTGAATAATATTCCATTGTGTGGTTAAAATTTCATTGTGTTCAAGTATATAGAACTGCACACCAATTTAAAAAGTCAATTTTACTGTATTTCATTGGAAAGTAAAAAATTTTAAATAGCAAAAAGAACACTAGAAAAAAATGAGATATTACTATGAACCAACTAGAATGACTAAAATTAGTAACCACAGCCAGTGTTGATGTGGAAAAACAGCAACTCTCATACATTCTGGTGGCGATGCAAAATGGTACCATCACTTTTTAACATACATCTATAAGTTTACCTGCCATTCCACTTCAAGATATGTAATCAAGAGAAATTAAAGCATATGTCTATTAATAGACATTTATGGACGTTCATAATTTATTTCTAATAGCCCCAAACTGTAAACAATCCAAACATCTATTAACAGGTATTCATCTGTTCATAACAAATTATGAACAAATTATGGCATAGCCATACAGTGGAATATTAGCAATAAAAGGGATAAGCTTTTGGTAAATACCAACACGTGGATGAATCTCAAAATCAATATGCTGAGTGAAAAACCGAGGGTAAAAAATAAAACATGCTGTATACTTCCATTTACATAAAATTCTAGAAAATGCAAACTATAGTTTTAGAACTTAGATCAATGGTTGTCTGGGGACAGGAAGCTGAAAGCATCATATTTTTTGCCCTGACAGTTTAAAAAAGCTCATTAGGAAATCAAGTCTAAGATATTAAGTCACAGGAGAAGGCTAGGCAAAACAAATTTGAATGAAAATCGTAAAATACAATTAATGTGTGCGGGAAATAAGTGAAACACAATTTTGAAAAGGTCTTTGTGCTTTTCATCATTACTGTTGTTACTATTTAACTTTCAAACTGGAATACTGAGATGTGGGAAGACAACTATTTTGCCTGTGATCCCTAAGTCATTAGGCGTCAGAGGGGAGATTTTAATCCAACTTCTTTCACCCAAAACCTGAGATCTTAAGCATCGAGGTGATAGAACACAGAGTTTTGAGGACTGATATAAGGTGTGATTTCACCGGAAAGGGACGTTTCCTAACACCCCAGACCACTTGATTCACTATTTGGCATGAATCCTGCACAGAAAGGACACGATTAGAGGCAGGCTTCTAAAAGTGAGGTCTTACTTAGGACGCAAATTTCCAGGAAAGGGAACAGGGGCCCTTGAATGATTAGAAAAGAACAGAGTGCACCGATTTACTTCTGACAGATTTTGGTTGTGAAGACACTGACCACGGGGCCAGCGGCAGAGCCAAGGTGCTGAGAAAGTCAAACGGTGAGAAAGAGGAAAACCCTGCCGCTGAAGACACACCTCTTCATTTACACACCATTCCGCCCTCGTCTCAAGCCAGGCACAGGCTCAAGGAAAGCCACAACCCGCTTCTCAAGCAAAAGACTCGGGCTCTAGAATCCCAGTCTATGTCTCCCAAGGGCCAGAACTAAGCCCTCCGCAGGGGTTCAGAAGCGTGCGCGGTGCTCGCGCCGGCCGCAGGGGCTCAGCTGGGAAGGTGCTGCAGGGCGGGGACCGCGAGTTCACAAGCCCTGGGCGCGGCGCACAACCCAGGGTCAGACACCGTGGAGCTAAGACACCCTAGGGAAAGAGACGGCGGGGCGGCCCAACTCGGGATTTACCCTCGGTGAGACACTGAGTGTCCCCAGGCAGTTGACAAGACACTCTCACTTTCCCTCATTCACCGAGCAGGCAAACGCTGGCCTCTCTCTCGTCTCACCTCTCCAGTTCTTGCACTCCGGGATGAAGTAGTACTTGTTTCCGTGGTGGTCTGTGCCCACGTGTTCCTTCACCTCCTTTGACAGTGCTCTCCACAAGGCGCGAAACAAACCCAGAGACCAACTCATGCCTGCCACTAACCTCCAGGCTGGAACCAATGCAGACGTGCGGGGGCGCTGGGAGTGACGCTCCAGCCGCTGACCCCGCCCACTGCGTCCGAAGAGACCAGCCAACCTCCTTCCGTGAGCCCTCCGAGTAACGGCACTCACCATTGGTCAGGTGGTATCACAGCTTGGCCAATGGGAAGCTCTGCTATTGCAGCTCCTCCTCCGAGCCCTGTCATGGCGGTGTCCAGTGTGCAAGCTGAGGTGAGGAAACGCGATGCTGGGCTTTTTGTCCGCGCGACAAGCGGGTTTGGAAGACCCTATGCGCTTCCAGAGAACGGAGTCCACACGGAGGTAAAGAAAATCTTACCTTTTCCTCTAACCGACCAATTAAAATTTGCCTCAGTGGCTGAATCCTAGAGACGAGGTCGGGGGCCATGGACAAGAGATGTACTTGGAGTAATTGGCAGAAGCTCGATGGGGAAGAGCCTTGTGTGCTTGCGTCAAAGTATGAAGATGAGAGTAAAGTCACAGATATTCGGTTTTGACTTCTCCTTGAAGAATGGGTTGAAGTTGAGAGCAAGAGTAGGAGTCAATTTAGGTGAATATTGCCCTTGTCCAGAAAAGAACTGATGGAAACCTGGGGCAGGGAGGAGGCAAATGGGATGAAGAAAATGAAGAAGTTTGAAAAATGCCCGAGATAAGCCATGGAAAATATGTGGATAAGTGAATGATGAAAACGGAACAGTCAATAATGATTCCCAGATATATCCCTTGGGTAGGAAGTTGGATGTTGGTGACATCCTCTGAGACAAGATGTTCCAAAGGGGAAGCAAGTTTTACTTTTATTTTTGCCCACATGATTTTGAGGAACCTGAATATATTCACTCAGAGAGTGAAGGACATAGTTGCGTATTTGAGTTATATGCTCAAGAGAAATTTAGATTTCTTTAAGGTACAGGAAGTCACAGAGATAAGATCAGCCAGGCATTATTAAGCTTGCCCTCAACCGCAGCCATTAATTGAGAAACTAGATGAGGGGTGATGGGGGATGAAGAAGAAACAGACAGACACACATAGAAAAAGGTTGGCCCAGGTGGGCAGTCTGATAGAGTTTGACTGACCCAGAGTTAGTTCAGCACGTTTATTATGTAGGTTTCATCAAAAGGTTATTTGTGGGAAAATTTCAGCAAAGCAGGCAATTGGAAGGACACAGGACTGGTGAGACATTAGGGTCATCTTGCTTGGGATTTTCTCTCCCTGGGAGCTGGTGCCTGAGCTCAAGGTTCCCACTGATAACTGAACTTTTGCACAGAGTTTCCTTGGGCTACAATCACCATACAGCTAGGCCATCTTGACCTGCACTTTTGCACAGGCAGTTCCCAGCACAAATGCAGCCACCAGAGAGTCAGAAAGACCATTATTTAAATCACTGCTCTCCACAAATGGCAAAAATCTAAGAAACATAAGCATTTAAGGTTAGACAGAAGGTGCTGGGAAGTAGCTCAGTGGAAGAGTACTTGCCTCCTATGAGCAAAGCTTGGGGTTTGATCCCCAGCCGCAGGAGACAAAAAGATTGGACAGAAGAAGAGAATGCAGATGAACTTTCAACAAGTAGCCGGTGAGGTAGAGTTAAAACCTCACTGAGGGAACACAGTGTTTAAGGACGGAGCCATCAAATGTGTCAAATACTGCCTGTCCTCTTTGCACTCAGTACTTCCTTTCATATTACTCAACTTTATCTTTCTTTGTGCAATTTATTCCTACTGAAATTGTATCATATATTTTTTTCTACTATATCATTGTGTTCTTAATCCCCCAAAGAACAAAGGACCTGTATTCTAGGCCTCAAAAAGGGTTTGACCCATGATAGAAGTTTAATAAGTATTTTGTGAGTGACATACACTCAATAAATATGAGGAATTAAAAGCACATGTTGCATTTAACTGATAGACTAAATACAAATGACCTTGGGAAAAGTAGTTTCAGAGGAATGGTAGGAATAAAAATAAGAGAAAAAAGCAAATGGGTATTAGTAACATTAATGACTTTCTCAAATTTAAATCAATAGGCAATTAATATTGACAAACTGGGTATGATTCATTCTAATATATCAAAGGAAGAACTCAACTATGCATTAGTTATCAATACCTGGGTAACAAAGTATCCCAAACTTAAATAACTGAAAGATTTGTTATCTCTCAGGCTAAAGATGTCACGAATCTTAACGTATTTTAACTGGGTTCTCTCTCTGGCTCAGTGTTTCTTACGAGATTATATTCAAAATATTGAATGGGGCTGTAGTCATTTCTCAACTGGACTAGGTAAAGATCTGCTTCCATGTGCACTAAAGTAGCTATTGACAGGATTTGGTTCTTCATTGACATTGGCCCAGACTTCCTCAATTCCTTGCCACATGGTTCTCTCCATAGAGTAGATCCCAGCATGACAAATGGCTCCTATCAAAGCAAACAAGAAAGCAAGAAGGAATCAAGACTGTTTTTATAATCCAATCTCATAAGTGACATCTCATTACTTTTGTCATATTCTAATCATCAAAAGTGAGTCACTAGGTCTTGCTCACATTTAAGGAGAGAAAATCATGAATACCAAGAATTAGAGACTTTGGAAGGTCATTTCTGGGCTTTCTGCCACAACTCAGAAACAGATAATAGATAATCATAGGTGGTCATTTAGCTATTTTCTACAAACAATTCCATAATGTTTTATGCACTAAAATGTTGTTTAATCTTTACATTTTAGGATTACATGTTTGGTAAATGTTTCAAAATATTGAATGTAATTTTATCTAGATAAGTTTTTTTGTTGTTTTATTTTTTTGGTATTGGGGATTGAGCTCAGGGGCACTCAACAACTGAGCCAAATCCCCAGCCACATTTTGTATTTTATTTAGAGACAGGGTCTCACTGAGTTGCTTAGCGCCTTGCCATTGCTGAGGCTGACTTTGAACTCCAGATCCTCCTTTCTCCCAATCCTGAGCCACTGGAATTATAGGAGTGCACCACTGGGCCCTGCAAATCTTTCTTGTTTGTTTGTTTGTTTGAGGCACATTTTGGTTAGCTCTAAACATGATTGAAGTTATGTCCCCTGTTGACTTCCTCTCCCTAATCCCATTTAGTGCAGAGATGACCGTAATACTTTTTTTTCAACATAGTCATCTACTGTAATGGGTTATATAACATAGAAATATCCAGAGGTTTTTTATTTCAATGACTGCAAGAATGCAAGCCAAATTTATACCAAAATGTATTTAAAATTTAAATTTAAAAAATGCCGTCTTAGGACAACTTAAGTCAGAATCTCTAGATATGGAACATTGGCATGAACATGCTTTACAACCACCTCAGGTGATTGCAAAATGTGTCAATCTCCTCTGATAAAGCAATTTGTTTATACTAAGTTCTGCAATTCTTCTATTATAATCACTGAAGTAAATGTTGTCAAGTGAGTGAATTTGGCCATTGCCTCATCTTTAATTTCAGTGAAAATAGCTTTAGTCTTAAAAAAAAACAGCATTACTTCTTTTTTCCTATAGTTAAATTTAATAATGTTTAGAGATATTACAATGTGAGAAATAATTTAAATATGTGAGCCACTGAAAAGCTGAGTTTGTCAGTCTTTTAATTCTAAAAAAGTTCTTGATCTAAAAAAAGCAACTAAGTATAAGTCTTTGTCATAATTCTGTGACCTAAACCTCTCATTTCATTGAAAGTACTAAAAGTTCAAAACAGTGAGGAGTCTCTTAACCAGATCACTAGATTAACTTATCTGTAAATGGATTTCATTTCTCTGAAAATATGATTCCCAAATCATAATTTAACCATTTCTGCCCCAAACCCTGTGATGCCATTCACAGCTCTTCTATCAACTGCTTTGTGTACTTATCAAAACTCAGTATTTGTTGCTAATCCCATTAATGTCGGTTTCACTTATTCTTTTTTTAAAATAATTTTTTAGTTGTAGATGGACACGATACCTTTATTTTATTTACATGTTTTTATGTGGTGCTGAACCCAGTGGCTCGTACTTGTGAGGCAAGCGCCCTGCCACTGAGCCACAATCCCAGCCCTTACTACTACTAATACTACTACTACTACTATACTACTTCTTCTTCCTCTTCTTCTTCTTCTTCTTCTTCTTATTATTATTATTATTATTTCATTTTAGTGTGAAATATTAATGCAAAAATAGTTCCTTTTCTTAAAAAAACTAAAGAACCATTTATGAAATACTCAATCCAAACAAATGACTTAAAACAAAATGCTATTCAAAAAGGAATGATATCTTACAAATGATGGGAGCCGATAAAACTTTTTCAGAATATTACAGTCACCTGAGGTGGTTGCAAAGCATGTTCATGCCAGCGTTCCATATCCAGAGATTCTGATTAAGTTGTCCTAAAACAGCAGAATTTTTTAAAGCTACCTAGATTATTCTAATGTATAGCTAGGATTAGAATCATTGCTTGAGAAAGATTCCACATTCACCTCTTTGCATATGTCTTAGATTTTCATTCCACTAAAATAAATTGAATAAATTTTATCCAAACCTAAAAATCATGGAATATGTATAACATGGGTATATTTTGAAAAAAGAAATATTATACTCAGCACATTAAATCTACTTCAAACAGTTGACATATATGCAGGTAGTGCTCTCTTTGCACAGTAGTGAAAGACTGTAAAACTGGCTGTGCAGCCTTACCTCTGCAAAATGTTCTTAATCAGTGAGGAAAATTGCAATTTTGTGATCTTTAATTTTTTTTGCCAAAATACTAAAAATTTTATTACATTTATGGTTACAAATGTGTAGGAAAATGAAAATAGTAAAGCTAATAACTTAGCACATTGTAATGTAAAACAGTGTTAGAAACAGAATCAAAATTATTTGTTAAAGAGAATATTTATTGAGTAATTACCTTATTAAAAATTATCTTATTAAAAAGATATGTATTGAGTTGTTTGAATATTGCTTGGCCTTTTCTTGGATTAATAATTTTGCCTTTTCTCATTTTAAAAGTTAACCATTTGAGGTGAGGATCTTTTTCATTTGGATCAGATTCCAGCATTTTATCTTTTACATCTTTATTGTGAAATAGCTCTGAGAATTCCTTTAATGTGAAGTTTTTTTCTTTTTATTTTTGTTTCCTACACATCACTTTCTCTGGTTGTTAGGGGCATACAGTGTTCATAATTAACACCCTTTAGAAATATTTACAACTTTATTGAGGTACAATTGACATACACTTGTACAAATGAATATAAATTATTGTGTACAATATGAGTTTTGACATGTATATACTTTTGAAATCATCACCATAGTCAAGAGAATAAACATGCTGTGCACAATGACACACACCTGTAATCCCAGTGACTCAGAAGGCTGAGTCAGGAGGGTCACAAATATGAGACCAGCCTCAGCAACTTAAAAAATAAAAAGGTCTGGGGTTGTAGTTCAGTGGTAGAGCCCCCTTGGGTTCAATCCCCACTACTGTGGGGGGAAGAAGGGGGAGAGACAGACAAAACTCCTTAAGCCTAAAAATTTTGTTGTGATGCTTTGTTAATTACTCCCTACTTCCTCATCTCCATCCTCTTCCTACTTAAGAAATCACTGATCTGTAGATTAATTTGGATATTCAGAATGTTGTATAAATGGAACATTTTTTGGATGACTCTTTCACTTAGCATAATTACTTTGAAATTTCTCCATGTGTTGCATTTATCAATTACTTTTTATAGCATAATTTGTTTTCTTCATTCGCTTGTTGATGGACACTAGAATTGTTTCCAGGTTTTAACTATTACATTTAAAGCTGATATAAAAATTCTTGTACCAGTCTTTGTGTGGACATACACTTTCATTTTTCATGGGCTAATACTAGTAGTGAAATAAGAATATTTTAACACTTTTTAAGAAACTTAAAAAGTTTTCCAAAAACAGTTTATATTCTCACTGACAGGCATGAGAGTACTCATTGCTCTACATCTTTACCCCCGCCCCTGCCTTCTTAGGGGGTTGTTTGAACATTATTTAGTATTGCATTTTAATTTACCTTGTGATTTTTTACTATATTTCTTCATTTATATGTAAAGTTTTGTGGGTGCTTTAGGAATTATAAAATACATACTTTTCATTGTCTATTTATCCTTTCGCTGCTTTCTTTGGCATATAGAAACTTTGTTACCCTTTATTTGTCACCACTGTCTGTTGTGTTATATATCACATTTACAGATATAATAAACCACATCAGACAATGTTATAATTTTTGTTTTAACCATCAAATATTGTAAGAAAAAGATCAGTCTATTAACCTAGATATTTAACATTTCTGTTGTTCCTTCATTGCTAATGTCCCAAGTTTCCTTCTTATACCATTTCTTTTCTATCTGAAGATTGTGGGTGATCATTTTTTTAGAGTAGATTTAGTAGCTTCATGGTTTCTGAAAAGAAATCTGCAGTCATTCAAATCACTTTTTTTTCTCTAAAGTTTGCATTTTTAGCTGATTGCTTTAAAGAGCTTGTCTTTAGCTTTTATAAGTCTGATTATAATGTGTCTGGGTATTGATTTCTTTGGGTTTATCGTAAGATTTATTGTGTTTCTTAAATTTGTAGATTTGTATATTTTCAAACATTTTGTTTCTTTTTTCAGTATATTTTCTCCTATTTTTGGAGTTCCAGTGACATAAACATGAGTCCTTCTAAATTGTTTCATTGGTTCCTGAGGTTCTGTTCTTCCCCACCCTCCCACTATTTTCCCCCCTGTGTTGTTAGGGATGGTATAATTTCAGTTCATCTATCTTCACTGACTCTTTCCTCTGTGAGCTTCATTTACTATTGAGTCCATTAAATTGAAATAATTTTATATTGAGAAGTTTTAAGATTTCCATTTGGTTCTTGTATATTATATATTTGCTGAAACTTTTTATTTTAACATTTGCTTCAAGTGTGTTTACAATCTGTCATGCATGCATTTTGTTGTGACTGACTTAAAGAAGATAATTTCCCAAGATCATATCATCTCCTTTGTCTTCTATTGTCTTTTCCCATGCAAGTTTAAATTTTCATTGTGCTTCATGTGCAATTTTGCATTGCATCCTGGACATTTTGAATATTGTTATGAGATTCTGAGTCTTGTTTCAATCTTATGATGAATGTTGATATTTTTGTTTTAACAGGCAACTAGCAAGATGAAATTCAGTGTCAGTTCAGTTTTCAAAGCCTTTTCAGATCTGTGTGCCACTCAGTGGTCAGTCTGTGACCTGAATGCTAGTTAGTTGAGATTCCAAAATCTTTCATATGCTATTCAGTGTTAAATCCATGCATGTTCCATTTAGGCATGAGTCCAGGAGGTAACTGACAGTTTTATTTCCTGGGTTCCTTCCTCTCTGTGGTTTTGCTGATTGATGTTTTCCACCACTCTGGTACTGTCTTGTTTTGTCTTCCAGCTAGAAACTTTGGACTATACCACATAACTTCTGCTCTATGGTTCAAGGTTTGGCTCAAGTGAAAAGACAGGTACAAAGCAATAGGTTTTGGTCCCACCCTCTTGGGATCAAACCTCTGATAAACAGGGAAAATTGACTTTATTTTAAAAAGCTTAATTGTTGAATTTAACACATTTGTTTTGTTTTTCTTCTATAAGAAACGCTTAGAGAATTTTTTTTTAATCCTGTAATTTAAGCTTTTATTTACTAGATGTCTTCAGTAAAGTCTTAAGTTTTCAGAATTTTTTTATTCATGAAATGTTGTTTCATTCTTTTTTTAAAAAAAACTGGTTAAAGTTTGGGATGATGATTCAAGTGAAAAAACTTACCTGTAATTATTGATACTTTAAAATTTTATACAGTGTCTTAGATCTCTAATATAAGTATGTGATATGATAGATTTAAGCATTAGCTATGATTTTTGTATTCTATATCACCTTGGTGAAATAAGGAATTTGTTTATGTGTAATTACTTTCTTATTGTTAATTTTCATCTTTCTTTTTTCTCCTTCTAATTTTTAAAGGGTTTTGGGACTGGAGTTAAACAAAGACAGAGATATTGAAAGAATCCATGGAAGTGGAGTTAACACCCTTGACATTGAACCTGTTGAAGGGAGATAGTAAGTTGATTATATGTACATTACCACTTTTCTAAATAAGATGCAGTAAAATCTTGCTTTTGCAGATTAATATGAAGAAGCTTCCTAAAAATAAGTAAAAATTCTAAATTGTAACATTTTTTCAATGGCATTGTTAAATTTCAAATAAATACAGGTAAAGTGTTGCCAAATAGACATTTCCAAGTTATCTTAAATCAACAACCATTGAACTTCTTTGGATTCAGAGGGCTTTTAAGTGCTGGAATGTGTCTTTAGACATTGTTTTAAAACACAGTAAAACTGTATTTTGGAGAATTAAGTTTGAACAAACAGGATGTTTGAGTTTCTCCTGGCTTTATCACTTATAATCTTTGTGACCTTGAGCACTTTGTAATTTGTAATTCTCATTTGCCTTAGCTATGCAATGGAACAATAATACTTATCTAACAAGTTTGTTGTGTGGATCAATTGAGGTAATATATAATCAAAAGCAGTATCACATATACTTTTATTCTTTTCAATACATCACCATATAATAGCTGAAGTCCTTTGAAAAATCCAAATCTGAACATATTCTCCTGACAACTTACCATGACACAATCTTTCTCTTATACAAAAATTCAGGAGTTGGGAGTATAGGTCATTGGTAGAAAGAGCAGAAACCTAAAATTCAATCTCCAGCACCAAAAAAGAAGGAAAAAAAAAAGAGGCTAAAATACTTCCTGTGGTATATAATTAGACCATATATAAAAGTAAATAAAAATAGTTTGTTATGTTTAATATTTGCCCCATAATTTTTATTGTATAATGAAGTATTATTATTTATATTAAAATAATTCGGGATAGGTTTCATAAACTTCTGGTTTTTTCTTCCAGCTTCTGCCATGGTTTCACCTCCTAGTACATGAGAAACACATGCAAGGAACAGGATTCTCACTTTTACATGTGGTTAAATTTAAAACATAATCAGCAATAATTGTTTTCTTTTTCCTGGTTCTTTCAGGCTCACTATAACATTTCCTGTTCAAGGACAGCTATGTGACACTAACTTATAAAATGTATACAGACATGGGAAGCAAGGGATAGCTGATTTCTTTTGGTTTGGGGTTCTAGTGGAAAGAATAAATATTCATTACTATTACTCCAGCCAGCCATTTGGCATCATGATTATTTGTATGACCTATGAAGTGTATGAAGCCAGTTGGCAGTGGGAAATATGAGAAATTCTAGATTATATGTACATGAAATATGGTTGGGAAATACAGGCTAAGGAATCTTTTCATAGAACTTAGAGAAAAGTTTGAAGACTTGCTACAGTGTTGTTCCCCTTTATTATATAATAAAAATCTATAACTCTTTGTTTCATTGTTTACTGAGATTTGCATTTTGTCTTAAATACTTTTGGTAGCAAAAGATAAATAAAAAGGATTTTTTCTGAAATATTTTTTAGTTGTTGATGTACCTTTATTTTTTATTTATTTATATGTGGTGCTGAGAATCGAACTCAGTGCCTCACACATGCCAGGCAAGTGCTATGCCACTGAGCCACAGCCCTATCCCCGAAAAGGATTTTTCTTAAGACAATGAATGTATATATAACTTGTCCAATATCTGTTAATATTTATCATCCACTATGAGCACTGTAGGGATAATCACTGAAAACCATAAAATACCAATAAATATTTTAAGGTGCTATTTAAAAAGACTATCCAAAAATTACATTTTGTTGGGTGCAGTGGCACACACCTATAATCCCAGTGGCTCAGGACGCTGAGACAGGAGGATCACAAGTTTAAAGCCAGCCTTAGCAATGTGAGGCACTTAGCACTCAGTGAGACCCTGTCTCTAAATAAAATACAAAATAGGACTGGGGATGTGGCTCAGTAGTGGAGTGCCCCTGAGTTCAATCCCTGGTACCCCCCCCCCCCAAAATCAAAAATTACATTTTAACAGCTTCAGCTGCAGAAGATATATTTGCATATTACTCTTACATTTGCATATTACTCCATTATATAGCATTTATATCAAAAACTGTTCATGAAGTATCCCCATAAACCCAAAATATGAATATGTGGGAACAAACACTGATAACTATAAGACTATATGGTTTCACCATTTGTGCTAGGACTGACAATCAGTCAGAAGCTTAAATTTTATTTTATACCTTCTAAATTCTTCTAAATTGATTATATTCATCTAACAGTTAAGTAAATAATGTTAGTGCCATCAAATACTTCAATTATAAAGTCACTTAATGGTAATGGTTCAGTATTTTCATCCAAATAATAAAATCAAAAGAAAACTTCCAGACGCCATTCTAACAAAAGTAAAACAACTGACATAAAAGCCATTTAAATTCAGCTAAGTTCAACTTTAAAAATAATTGTTTTACATTGATGATACATGATACACTTGCAATGCCATAGTTAAAAACTAAGTTTCACAAAGTTGAAATATTTCTGCTTCATACAGCAGAAATATTTTTGGAATTAGTTGTGGCACACATTGTGGTAACTCTCTAGTTGTTAAGTATACAAATTTTTCTTCATATGTGCCATTAGAGTAAGTGAATCACTCAGTGTTTCTTAATAAAGTTAATAACATCAAATAGTTTTAAAGTTAAGCATGACACAATTTTCTGTCTTGCCATGCTGCACATAATCAATTAGATTTGAGAACTCTTTGAACCTTTGAGGAACTACTTTTAAACCTAATTATTCTACAAATTGATGAATTATTTTTAAACAAGTCTATAAATCAGTGCATGCTGCTAGTTCATCAACTATTCATAACTGGTTTACAACAAGACACAAGGAGCTTACACCAGAATGTAAGTTTCCTACATCACTAAACAAACAGTTTAAAAGAGATAAGTTTTATTGTTATTTGTTTGTTTTTCTTTTTTTAGCAAGACCTTCTCAGTGAAGAAAGCTATATATTTGTTTTATGAGAGCATATTAAGTAGCACTGCTCTGTGTTTGTATTTTGTTCAAAATCAGATAATCTTTTAATCGACATATTCAGTGATAAAATGCCAAAAAAACATTTATAATATTTGTATCAAAACCTGGTCATGAAGTATCCCTATAAATCCCAAAATGTGAATATGTGGGGGAAAAACCACTGGTAACTATACAAGACTGTGTGGTGTCAGCATTTATGCCATGGCTGGGTTGGGGGTCAGTAAAAAATAATGGGGCATGTTGTAAGTCCAAATAGACTAGTGGGTAGGTTGAAAGCTTAGCAAGCCAATTCAATTACAGTGCTGAATCTGGAAGAGCATGGCATACTTCATTTGTATGTAAATTGTGCGTAAATTCAGGGGATCCATAGTAAGATCAGAAGGAGGTAAAGCAGTCTGGGCTTTATAATTGCTCCAAAGAGCTAACAGGTCAAAATACAGAACTCTCCAGAACAGAACCCTACACTGAGAAGTTTCTTCGAATAGAATCCAAATTGAACAGTACAGGGACAATAGAAATCAAGGGAAACGATGATCCAAATAAAATTTTTAAGTGAACAGAACCAAGAAGGCTCTGAAAATAACCTCCCATTTTTTAACATCTTACCAAAGGGGAGGGGGTAAAAGAGGATGTTACAAAATTTAAACATTATTCTAAACCAAACTTCCATTCTAAAGGCTTAAGAAAATTAATTTTATAAAATGAACAAAAGAATAGCATTAAAATCAAGTTTCGTGCAAAATTATTTAAGAGCAAAGAGAATAAGTAGAGTAGTGCCATAACTGACAATGCCTGAAAAGTGTTGTCATAACACAGACCATAATAATAAGTAAATATTTCAAAGCTGACCAAAAGTCATTTTAAAATCTATATGAGAGAATTACATCAATTAAAAAAACAGAAATGAGATGATCAAACTGAAGAAAAATTAGAAATAAAAGAATTTCAAAAATGAAGACGAAAGCATTGGAACACAAGCAAATGAATACATGAAATAAAGGAGGAAAGGAGAAAAAATTTAAAAAGAAATGAAATAAGGAAAAGGATTTAAAAGGTATCTTCATATGAGAATGCAGGCCAAGAAGATCCAGCATACATATAAGTTCCCAGAGAAGAAAACCAAATCAAGAGAATAGAATAAATATTAAAACTAAAATTCAAGTAAGCTAATACCCCCAAAATACAAAAGCTGAATTTTCTCTCTGATATGTGGATGCTAACTGACAATAAGCGGGGTGGGGGTAGGGAAGAATATAAGTATTTTGGAATACATGAAGGGGAAAGGAGGGGGAATAGGAATTGGAAAGATAGAATGAATTGGACATTACTATATGAATACATGACCAATGTAATTCCACATCATGTACAACTAGAAGAATGGGAAATTATACTCTATAAACATATGTCAAAATACAGTCTGCTGGGCTGGGGATGTGGCTCAAGCGGTAGCGCGCTCGCCTGGCATGCGTGCGGCCCGGGTTCGATCCTCAGCACCACATACCAACAAAGATGTTGTGTCCGCCGAGAATTAAAAAATAAAATAAATATTAAAAATTCTCTCTCTCTCTCTCTCTCTCTCTCTCTCTCTCTCTCTCTCTCTCTCTCTCTCCTCTCTCACTCTCTCTTTAAAAAAAAAAATACAGTCTGCTGTCTTATATAAGAACAAATTTTTAAAAACCCTAAAATTCAAGAAAACTTTTTTTTACTTATAAATAAGATATGAAACTATATATAAGGAGGAAAGCTATAACTGGACTTTGACTTGGAATTTTATGCTAAAATAACAAGTTATTTTTATCTTAAGATGCTTAAGAAGTTTTTAATCTAGCAAAACTGATTTACAAGTATGAAAAGACATTATTAATAAGGACATAGCACTTCTTTAGGAATCTGTCAGAGATGAAATCAGACAACCAGAATGACTAGTGGGGCAGCAACATAATGATTGATACTATTGATGAATAGCAAGACTTTATGTAAGCATATAAATTTGTGGATTTAGGTATTGGTTTGGTATCTAATATCATATCACAACAAAGATCAGTGACAGATAAAGATCATTTTCAATTCGTACCTAAATTCGGTCATCAAAATTTAGGCTAGAAATTGCAGGTAACTGATTTGGTTTATTCAATAAATTGCAAGAAAGGGCAAAAATAGATGGGAGGGAAGGTGAATTGGAGACCCATATTAAAGGTAAATATTTAATTTTTTTTAAAAAAAGTAAAACTAGTATTAATGGGTATACTCTTGAGTGATGATATGCAGAAAAAAAGGCAACAAGTGCTAGAATTCATCATAATGAGTTACTTTGGAAAGGAGAAAAAAGGATAGAGTTGTGATTGGGAAAGATCTTTATTTTTTGGAAGTTTGAGAATAGTCTTTTGTGGTCTCCTTTTTAGTTGGGTAAATTTATATTTTGAATAATAATAGATAAAATTCGGAATGTCTAAGATTTTGCAATATTTAGATTTGCTTCCAAGGAGGCATAAAATAGAGAAACTCCCTTGAAGAGAGTTTTATCTTGTTTTTTGTTTTTTGTTTTTTGTTTTTTTTTTAATGCCACACACATTTGTAGAGGCAGGAGGGTTGCAAGTTTAAGCAGCCTGAACAACTTAGTAAGACCCTGTCTCAAAATAAAAAATTAGAAGGGCTGGGGATGTACTCAGTAGTGGAGTACCCTTGGGTTCAATCTCCAGTACTGGGAAAGAAAAAAAAAGGTACATGAAAAGATGTAAAAAGACATATTTCAGTATATAAAAGAAGAATCAAGAATATTCTCCATTTTGCAGAATTTTCTCTGAATTTACCATATTCTACCTATTATTATTATCAAAATTGAAAATATTAAGCCTCAGGAAAGTTAATTAAAGGTAGCACAATTTCACATTCAAAGATGATTTCAGGCAGTGTTATAAAAGAATAAGACTATACTGAAAAGTGCCTAATTCAAAAAATATGTAAGTAGCACATTTTTAAGGACAGGTAAAGGCAAGAAACTGATTAAAGTATATGAAGTATCAAGAATAATATTTTAAAATTTATTTTAAAAGCTAAATTCAATCAATATAAAGGGTTTTAGTGTATATGTTTATATGTTACTTTTACTTTTTTAGAAATTGTTTTACAAAGCTTTTGAATAGAATAGTTTTTAGGTTCTACCAATGTAATAAACCTGATTGAAAGAGGTAAATGTTTCCAGAAACATTTTGTCACTATCTTTTACTCTCAAAAATAAGGCTCCAAGTTGTCTGCCCCCATTGACCTCTCATCTCATACACTCTCATCTCCCACACTTCTCCAGTGGCACATCCTTCTTTCAGTTTCTGAATGAGCCTGAATTGTTACTTTCATATACCTGTCTGGCTAACTCTAATTTCTTCTTTAGATGCCAGTTGAAAATTACAATCAGATGGTCTGCAAACAGTCCTTGAATCCTCAAACTAGAATAAAAATAAGTTATTACCCCAGTGTCTTACAACTAATAATTTATGTGAGGATGTCTATTACCTGTCCTACTACATTGTAACTCCATGAGGACAGGAACCATGCCTATCTTATTTAATTGTATTAACAGGCTGCATTACATAGTTGCCCAGTTGAAGTTTAATGTATACATTCATAAGAGAAGGAAGGAAACTACCACTGAGCTATATCCCCAGTCCTTTTTGTTTTTTTTTACTATGAAACAGGCTCTTGCTAAATCACTAAAGCTGGCCTCAGATTTGCTATTTTTCTTTCTCACCCTCCTGAGTCACTGAAATTACAGGCATGCATCACCACACAGAACCCAAATTTCTTTTATAGTAGTTTCCAAAAAAGGATGAGGATATAGCTCAGTGGTAAAATAACCTTGATTTAATCCCTGTAATCCCCCTTCAAATAAAAAAGAAGAAAAAAAGAAATTTGGTATTTTATCATTACATCAAATTTGTGATTTAGGTGAAATTCCCAGTGTTTTTACAAATGTTGAAAGACTTAGACAGGTGATTTAATGTACCCAAGCTCCTATAGCTAGAATCGGTAATAAATGGTCTGTTTTGATACATTTTCATTTAGCACAGTTGTAATTAGGGCATTTGAAACAGCTTCATAATATTTTACTTTTTTAGTAAGAAATATCCTTTGCCATATTATTTCCTCCATCTTTTCTTTTTTTTGGAATCCTGAAGATAAAGATTAAATGATCACAAAATTGAATTTGTATTTATTTATTCTTTTACACATTTTAAGAAAATTAAGTTTATTGAAGTCTTGAGTTAGTAAGAATTAAATATGATCTTAATACATTTGAGTATTTGCAGATCAATTTTCAGAGATATACAGTTCTCCTAAATAAAAGAAATACATAAAATAATGAATTAATATGAATTTTTTTGTTATCAGCATGTTATCAGGTGGTTCAGATGGTGTGATTGTACTTTATGACCTTGAGAACTCCAGCAGACAACTTTATTACACATGTAAAGCAGTATGTTCCATCGGCAGGTGTGTATTAAAAATCTGATACAAGAGTTTGTAAACAGTTGGGTATTTTTTGCACCAAATGTAAAGCATGGAAATAGTAGTCATATGAATGGCTCAAGTAAATTGTTCAAATGACATATTTACGTGGATATCCCTTGATATGTTCTTGAAAATAACTGAAATTCAAATACAGACCTTTTTTTAAAACTTTTTTTTTTTTTTTTTTTTTTTTTTTTTTTGGTACTGGGAATTGAACTCGGGGGCACTCAACCACTAAGCCACATCCCCAACCATATTTTGTATTTTATTACAGACAGGGTCTCACTGAGTTGCTCAGCGCCTCGCCATTGCTGAGGCTGGCTTTGAACTCGGGATTCTCCTGTCTCAGCCTCCTGAGCTGCTGGGATTACAGGCATGTACCACCATGCCCAGCTTAAAAACATTTTGATTGTCTTTTTTTTTTTCCCTTTACTTACAGAGCACATCTAAATAACTACAGTTTTTAGTACCATTTAATGTAAGATTCAATTAGGAGTCTTTCAGCTAATTATAAACATAAAGTAGGCTTGTTTCAGCTGATACTAGTGAAATAAAAATATTAAGAACTAGATATAGGACTGAGGATATAGCTCAATGGTAGAGCACTTGCATAGCATGTGTGAGGCCCTGGGTCCAATTTCCAATACTGCAAAAATGAGAAGGAATTTTTTAAAAAAAATGAAGAGCTAGACATAACAAATATGCATATACTCCCTCACCAAACATACAGAGACACCCATACACTATTCCTTTGTCTCTACTTAAAGATGCTTAACATATAAACATTTCTATTTGTCATCTCTAGTGAAAATTGTTTTTAAGAATCTAATAAACTTTTGTGGCTGTGTGGTAGTTTTTTCATAATGAGCATTTAATTTTGTCTCATAAAATTTATCTGAGCAGAACTTTGCATTAAAAGAAGGAATTGGTACTGAGAAAATGCTTCTGAGAGGACAAAGTTCAGATACATTAACATCAGCAACACGTCTGTATTAAAGCTGTTTCAAACGCACTATTATAGGCTCTGAAATTCATGTATGTTTATGAGACTGACAGTTGTTTCTGTGTCTGGTGCTTCACTTTAGAAATACACGCTTAAATGACTCAAAAGTCATCTCTCTCAGGTTCAGATTATTTTGGTTTAGAGCTAATTACACTTCCCTGTCATTTTTACAAAGTTTCTGTGATAAATGAAATATTTTTTGAAAAGCATGTTGAAAACTATAAAAACAACTATAAGTGAAAAAGCAGTAAAAGAACAAGGTATCACCTCAAATACTCTGGAACTTGATTTTTAGGAGGCACAGGCATAGGCAACATTTACACTCACTCCCACCCTCACACTTAAACATACATATCTAAATTCCAAAGTGTATGATGTTATATTACTTTGATTTATTTTTTATCTTTATCTTAGCTAACATTTTAACATTGTTATATAGCAAAATTGCATGAAATATATGAAATATAATATGCCATATAATTTTTTTTGTGGACTATGATCTGATTTTTTGGTATGTAACAAAAGTAAATGCTTTGTGGGTCACTGTATTGTTTTATTATGACTTTATTCTTGGGTTCAAACCCTATCTTAAACATATGACTTTGAATTTGAGTATGGGCATATAATGAGCATCTTTACAAAATGAATTCATATTTCATCTTTACACTAGGAATGTTAACAATCTAATTATTAAAAAATGATTTAAATAAAACTCATCATATTTTATGTGGCTTAGACCATTTTCTGATATTATCTGTATGCTTAATATGTTTGTTTTTCAGCACTAAAAAGATTCCTTTATCAAAGTTTTTATTAAATGTGAATAATAAATCACACATAATAAGAGAATAATATGGTATTTTGTCTTATTTTAAAATTTACATTGAAAATATAAATTAGCTTTTATTTGTGATGTTATGTGTTATTATAGTAAAGATTTGTTTTATTTAAAACAGTTGGGCTGGGGATGTGGCTCAAGCGGTAGCGTGCTCGCCTGGCATGCGTGCAGCCCAGGTTCCATCCTCAGAACCACATACAAACAAAGATGTTGTGTCCGCCGAAAACTAAAAAATAAATATTAAAAATTCTCTCTCCCCCCCCCACTCTCTCTTAAAAAAAAAATCATACCAGAGGAACAAGTTAGTTTGGGTTTTGCTATATGTTGCCAACACTGACTCAATTCCACAGATATGATTAATGGCTAACTCTCCTGGGGATTTGTATTAGTAATTTGAGTTTTAGAATCTCAAGTAGACTTGATAAAACCCAGGACACATATCCTTGCCCTTGATGCCAACATCAAGGGAGAAAACAGAAATCTGGAATCCTTTGCTTTCTGTAACAAAAGGCAAGACCTTGCTTTTCAACAAAACAAAGGGGTTCCCCCAAACAGGAAGAGTTTGAATGCTTAGAATCCATGGAAAAGGGTGCATATCTACTACCATTCACCTATTTGACTGCCCAACATCCATTTACATCTTTCTTCCCATACTTACCCTTTTTAAAAAGAAGTTCCACTCTAACCCAATGCACTGTTCACTATAAAACCAAAGAATCATTCTCTTCCACAAAGAGTTATGATCCTGAATGTATTTAGTGTCGTATCCAGCTCCAGCTCAAGGTAATATCTGATTTTCCACTATCATTATATGGCCCTATATTAGTGTTATATATTCTATGGACTTGATTATATAGTTAACCTATGTAAAATAATGGAGGTAAAAGAAGCAAGGGGAAATTAGTTGAAATATATAAGTATATATATAACAGAGAATGTACGGAAATATGGGTAGATAGTACAGTCTTTGTATTTTTACAGCTGTTTTAAGGCCTGAGCTAGCATTTGTGACTTTGCTTTATGTTCTCTTTCCTTCAGTTGGCACCACAGATGTTCAGTATTGGGATGCAGACCTTCACCTTAGAAATCAGAGCCCGCAGTGGTTCTGTCTGCATGAGGTTGCAGTAGTCTTCTGTTAACTTTTGTTTGTTTTGTTGTAAGAAATTTTTCATGTATACAAAAGTAGCAAATAATATAATGAATTGTGTCCCATAACCCAGCTCAACAACTATCATTAGGAAGCAATCTACCCCATACCTGTCCACCCTTGGGATTATTTTGAAGTAAATCCTAGAAAACTTTTCATCTATTTGTTTTCATGTATCTTTGAAACACAAAGATTTTTATGTAAGCATAACCTCAGTCTCACTCAATAATTCCTGGTAGTAAATATCTAGTCAGTGTTTAGATGTCCTTCATTGTCTCGTAAGTCTCTTTAACAGCCAGTTTGCTTGAATTAAGATTCAATAGGATAATACACATAGTGTGTTGATTACTAGTTCAGAGCATGGACTGACTTCTTCAGGCCAGCACTACCTGCTGTATTGTTGCATAACATCAATAACTGAATCTTTGATGATGCTTCTATGGGTAATGTGTTACATAAGTTATTAGTGAATCCTGTGGCCATCCACTAATTGCAGTCTTTTTATTATAAAGTAAGTTCCTTAATAAGAAGCAATATTGTGTGGGATACCATGCATGTGTATGAGGCATTCGATTCTAAAAATGGTAGTACTGATAGAAGGTAACTCGAGAAACGTAAATCCAAAACCAAAAGAGATCTCTTCTAGTAAGGACAAACCACTGCCTGTACCAAGATGGAAGAAGTCCAGTATAGCTAGCCGATCCCTCCAGACTGTACATAATACAACAATAGGAAGTTGCACATATTTTGAATGTTAGGAGGAGGCAGACCTCCATGTTATACCATGGAAGCTTGAATCTAGAGATGCCTGAACATTCTTCTTTCCTTATGCTGTACAGGCAGGTCACAGGCATATAGATGTGTAGCTGTAACAATTCATTTAATCTTACCTGAGACTGTTCCTTGTGGTTAATATAGTCTCAGTTTTGAAATTCATGTTATTTCTAAATGTTGATTACTGTTTTGTAGAAATCATCCTGATGTTCACAAGTACAGTGTGGAGACTGTTCAGTGGTATCCTCATGACACTGGAATGTTCACATCAAGCTCATTTGATAAAACTCTGAAAGTATGGGACACAAATACATTACAAGTAAGTACAATGAAACCTCTCTGAAGATGCTCTGTAGATGAAGAATTTAATCCTAAAGCATTTTCATGTGACTGTGTGCTAAGGGGTCTTGCATGTTCTATGTAAAAGCAGTGGAGTGGTTAAAGGGAGCTAGACTACTTGAATTTATATCCTGGCTCTGCTGCTGACTAGCTGTATGACACTGGGCAAATGTCCAAACTTCTGTGTTTCTCAGTTTCCCCATCTGTAAATAGGAGTAATGATGGCACCTTATAGTATGGATTTAAGGATTCAATAAGCCAATGTATGTAAAGTATCTAGAACAGTGCCTAGCATATGTGTAAATACTCAAAACCTGTTGGCTGTTATTTTTATTGTTTGAAAACTACTGTGTTCTTGTGATCTAAAGAAGAAAATTGGACTTTTTCAACTATCAATCTAAAAGCTTAAAAGAATTATTTATATTATAGCTTATTAAGGTAGATAGTGATAATCATTTCTGTGGTAAGCAAATTTAAATTTCTAGTGCTAATCTTCACTGAGTTCTAGACCCTTATTTCTCTACCTGTCTATAGAACTTTCTTTACTTAAATAGTGTCATCCCCTCAAACTTAACATGTTCCAAACTGAACATTATCTCTCACATCCATTTAATCATAAAATCTTGACAAGTCTTCCCTCAAAATCTCTCATACTTCACTGTACATCTATACTACTAAAAACTCCTTATTGGTTTCTTTGCCTTACTTTTCTTCCTTCATTAAAGCAGTAAGTTCTACCCCAGAAGTAATCTTATTACAAAGCAGTTTCATCATGTCCCTGCGCAAACCCTCTCCTGGTTGCCATTGTCTAAACTCAGCCTGGTATTTTGTTACCCATAACTTCACCCCTTGTTCCATCAACTCTAACTTCTACCGTTCTTCAAAATAAATAGTTTGCTACAGCTAAATTGACCGCCTCTGTCCACTAATCACATCTAGATTATGTAATATTCCCTACCCTTAGTTCCTTCTCTATGCAGCTTTTTCCTTAATGTCACATTTCTTATTACAGTTATGGTGAACCAGGACTCAGGATGCCAGAGTTCTAGTCCTCTTCTGCTACTTATTAGATATGTTACTCTAAGTAAAGTCATTTAATTAATTAGCAAAGGTCTTTTCCACTAAAAAATTAAGCGCTATAACATCAATCTATATGATGTCTAAGGTTCCTCTAGTTCTATCATGTAGTCAATGATTTTAGCTTCTGGAATCCATATTAATTATCTTCTATTTTAACTTCATAGCACTGTTTTCTGTATTCTTATTTCAAATATTATTGTACTATTTTGTATCATTTTCATACTCTTGTGTTTTTCTAAATTATTACTTCCACAAAGAAAGGATTATGTTTTATATACTACTAATTCCAATGCTGTGTGTAACTATTGAATAAATAATTTAAGGATAACCAATGAACTAAGTAACCAACCCCATATCAATAACTAATAAACTGTGAAGTATAAACATTATTCCAATCTGAATAACAAATATTGTTTTATAAATGAATACAGACTGAAAATACTTGTAATTACTCAAACTAAATAGTTGTTTTCTTTTTTGAATCTGTAATATTAGAAGAGAATACACCATTGATCATTTTGGATTTATTTATTTAGGTACCTGGGGTTGAACCAATTGGGTGCTTATCCACTGAGCCACATCTCCAGCCCTTTTTATTTTATTTTTTAAATTTTGAGACAAGATCTCACTAAGTTGCTTAGGGCCTCACTGAGTTGCCGAGACTGGCTTTGAATTCGCAATCCTTCTGCCTCAGCCTCCCAAGTTGCTGGGATTAGAGACATGTGCTACCATGCAAGACTGGATTCATTTTTATAATAAATACATAGAATTGAAAATGAGAATATATTTTAAGGATTATATAAATGCCATGAACTTCCCCTTCTGACTAAAATGGAGTATGTTATAGCCAAAACAGCACCTCCATTGAGGAAAAACTAGATTTATGAGAGGGCTTTAGAAAAGCCCTGCTAAGAAATCTAGGACCTAGACAATAGATCCTAAAGAAAAAGAAAGCTAATAGAAGTGAATTCATCTTTCTGCTGGGTTTCATTTTTGCCATTTACCATTTCTTAATGTGGGGCAAGACACTGAGAAGGTAGACATTAGATAGCTTTTAAGGGACAGAGAAGCCAGTGGGACTTCAATCAATTTCATAAGACTGGAGAGCCAGAAATTGGAGCAGAGAGCAGTCAACCAGATGTTGAGAGGTCAGTATCACATAAATAAGAGAGATACAGAGAAGTCAGCCTAATATTGGACACTGGTTTTTCCCCTTGAGTCATTGCCTATCATGCTACAGAAAACCACAAAGAAATAAAGCTAAAAATAGCAATTTCCCCCACTCACATGGTACTGAGGGAAAATGTTACTATATAGTACTTACTAAGTATGAGGAGTTCTATAGAAACCCAGGCTCTTAGGGCAACTGGAGGGATGTACCCTGAGAATGGGTACAAATAGAAGATAAATGGTGCCTGTGGTAGGCAGAATAAAACTCCTCCCTCCCAAGATTCTATGGCATAATCTGCAGACCCTATTAAATATGTTAGGGAAATTAAGTTTACTAATCACCTGACCATAAGATATGGAGATTTATCTGGATTATCCTGATGGGTCCACTATAATTACAAGGATTTTAAAAAGTAGAATAGGGAGGCAGTGGAAGAGCATTAGAGTATGGAATAGTATGAGAAATATAAAATTGCTGACTTTGAAGATAGATGATGGAACCATAAGCCAAAGTTGAAAAGGGGTTCTCTCTTAGAGTTTCCATAAAGGAAGGCAGCATTGCCAGCACCTTGATTATAGTCCAGTGGGACCCGTATGATACTTCTAGCCTGTAAGCAGATAATAAATTTTGTGTTTGTGCAAGCAACTGAGATTATGGTGATTCCTTACCTCAACAGTAGAAAATTAAAAATGTATACAGATGGCAAATCAGGTTTATAAATTAACTCAGTTCCCTGATTGAATTGAGATAATCTGTACCTCTCCTCCTACCAAAGGTAGATTGAACCTTCTCTAAAGATGTTAGCATTATATAGAGTCTTTCATTTTTCACACATAATTTTTGGCACCCAATCAGAAACTACCAAAAATCAGACAATAGAGACAGACTGACATCTCCAAGTCATGATGCCTTTATCAATAAATTATTGTAAGCATTTTAAAAATAAGTAATACCAGTTCTATACTGAAGCTTGAAGGGGAAAAAGAAAACAACCTCAAGATGATAAAGGAGGGGGGTGGGGGGAAAGAACATTTATTTGCAAACTCATTTTATGAAGTGAGCACATCCTTGATTTCAAAACTTCAGTGGATATCATATGGGAAATTGACTGGTATGGCTTATAAATACACACACAAAAATCCTAAACAGACTGTTAGTAAATATACTCTAGCAACATACAAAATGAATAATATATCACAATTGAATGGTATTTATTTTATTTTAAGAAACAAAGTTGTTTTAGCATCCAAAAACTAATTAATGTAATTTACCATGTTATTAGAATGAATGAAGGTAAAAAATTACATGATCATCTAAAAACATCCAAATATTTTAAAGTCTTAATCAATGAGGAAAAGGGACATCTTTTAATTTGATTTTAAAAAGAGAGAGAAACTTTTTAACAATGTAAGCAAATTTTTTTGTGGTAAAAATTTGAAAACTTTCCTATTGAATTATCATGTTATTGTCTCTGTTCAGCATTGTACTGGAAGTCTTAGCCAGTTAAATAAGGCAAACAAAGGAAATAAAAGGCAAAAGAATCGATAAGGAGACATTGAAACTGTCATTCAAAGAAAATATGATTATGAACATAAAAAATGCAAAAGAATCTATAGCCAAACTATTAGAATTTGTATGGATAAATTTAGCTGAGTTGTTGGATATAAGATCAATTGTTTCTGAATTCCAGGCACAAACAATTATAAAATGAGATGTCAAAACTAATACCATTCACAATTACATAAAAAATCATTATATATCTACTAGTAGATTGAATAGAAATTTACAAGACCACTTCAACTCTACACAGAAAGTTATAAAATATTATTGAGAGACATTAAGACCCAAATAAATGATAAACTATGCTACATTCAAGAATTAGAAAGTTAATAATTGTGAAGATACCAGTGCTACCCAAAGTGATCTTTAGAATCACTCATTCCAATCAGAATCTTGGAAATTGAGTAGCTAATTCTAATGTTTATATGAAAATGCAGAGATAAGGCTTTCTTTTAATGAAATGAAGTTGGAAGAGCTCACGACCAGAACTCAGAATTAATAGGACAAAAAAAGGAACAACAAAGCCTGCAAAAGCAATGAAAGGAATAGCCAGAGAGTAAAATTAACAGCTTATGAGCATATGACACCAGTGAAAGATATATATATATATATATATATATATATATATATATATATATATATATATATATTTCTTTTATTTTACGTGGTGCTGAGGATGGAACCCAGTGGCTCACATATGCTAGGAGAGCGCTCTACCACTGAACCACAACCCTAGCCCAAGAGATTGTTTTAAAGACTGTGGAGTAGTCAGTTGTGTTGAATGTTGCAGAGAAATTAGGTAAAATAAAATAAAGATATTGTGTCTACGTATAACCCATGATATTGGAATAGTAGTGTGAATACAGTAGTGAAACTTCTACCATTGAAAATAAGATTTCAGTGAATTGAGAAATACATAAAAGGTAAGGAATTAAAGATAGCCAAAGTTTAGATGTTGCAGAGGAGGAAAGAAGACTAAGGGGAATGTAAGGTGAAAGGTATTTGGGGTTTTAATTTTTTCTTTTTTTTTTATCTTGGGGAAGTGTGAAAATAAGAGATTTGAACTTTCAGTGCTATTTGGAGTGAGCCAGTAAGGAGAGAATTCATAGCTACCTGGGAGGTAATCTGTAGAGTGAGATTTCTGTCTGCTGAAGAGGGTCTGAACAGAAGTAGGGAAATTAATTTTTGGAATGGAGAGGAATCATTTTTGCATAACAAGAGTGAAAAGGAAAAAGGGTAGGTAGAAGCAGGGTTATTGTTTTGTAGTTTTGTTGGTAAGCCATTCTGATTGAGTGGCTCCTATTTTCTATTTGAATTGAAAAATCAGATCACCTGCAGTGAATGAGTGGGGAGTGAATCAAGTTTGAAATAGCTGCAGAATATTATGATGAATACTACTGAAATAGTGACTAGTAGGACTTACAGTCATGATTAAAAGTCCTGTTGAAATGAATAGTCTTATATAGTGATAACCAGTTTGCTAACTATAAGATATTCTTCATCTTACCAAGGTAGAACAGGGATTGGCCAAGTCTGTGACTTAGCAAGTCTTACTAGTGGCCTCTTTTTATAAATAAAATATTACTGGAACACAAACATTCCCATTAGTTGTCTATAGGTGCTTTACCATAACTATGGCCCAGATAACTATGTGGTCCTCAAAGCCTAAAATTTTTACTGTCTTATCCTTTACAGAAAATGTTTGTCAACCCCTTTATAGGATTACCTTGGATGTAGGTTCAGAAAAGGTTGACATTTGGAATTATTCAGAGGCATCTTGACAAATGGAAAGCTAACAGCAAAGAATGGAAGATACTGGTAGGGTGATGTGTTACACTTTGGAATCCAAGCTGGAAAGGAAAACAAGGGGACAGGATGAGCTGCTGATAAGAGTCCTAGTGTTAATTAAAATGTAAGAGTTAAGGAAAAAATTCAGAGTGATTATTGTCATGGATAACTGAAATAAATGATTTCAGAGGAGGAGAAATTATAGAACAGCATGTCCTGAGGTGGCTAAGGCCATAGAGTACTGAAAGGCAGATGGCTGGCGAGGTCATCCATGTGGATACCGAAAGTCCTTAGAGTGAGTAGAGAGGAAGATGGTGAGCCAGGTAGCTGTCTTTTTTTAATTTCTAGGATTTATTGTATGTTTAAGCTAAATAAATTGCTAATAGTCAATTTAAAAATTGCTTAAATGTGGAAAAAAAGAAAATTTGTTCCTTTGATTTTTGAAAAATTGTTTTTTTAGTTTTAAATGAACACAAGGCCTTTTTTTTTTTTTAATTTATTTGTATATGGTGCTGAGGATTGAACCCAATGCCTCATACATGCAAGACAAGCACTCCACCACTGAGCTACAACCCCATCCCTGTTCCTTAGATTTTATCATTACAACTTATACTTTTTAAATGTCCTTTTTTTTTTTTTATCAGACTGCAGATGTATTTAATTTTGAAGAAACAGTTTATAGTCATCATATGTCTCCAGTTGCGACCAAGCACTGTTTGGTAGCAGGTTTGTATGTATGTTCTTTTGTCTTTTAACATACTTAGTTTTCTCCCTTTTTTATCTACTTAGCTGTGATAGACATTTTAACCCAGATGATGACAGTTCTTTTTTTTTTTTCCCCATTGCACTATTGGGGATTGAACTAGGGGTATAGTACTACTGAGGTATATCCCCAGCCCTTTTTATTTTTATATTTTGAGACAGGGCCTCCCTAAATTGCAGAGGCAGGCCTAAAACTTGCCAGTCTGCCTCAGCTTCCTGAGTTGCTGAAATCATAGGCATGTGTCACAGTTCCCAGCCACACAGTTTTTTTTTTTTTTTAAGTATGTTACTATTTATGTTTGGTTCAATAGATAATGTGAAGTCAAGCACTTGCTAAGGGCCAGATGCAAAGATTAAGAAAGCCTATTTCTGAATGGGCACAGTGTTGTATGACTGTAATCCCAAGAACTAGGGAGGCTAAGGCAGGAGGATCACAAATTCAAGGCCAGCCTTGGCAGCTTAGGAAGACCCTGTCTCAAAATAAAAAGGGCTGGGGTTGCAGCTCAGTGCTAGAATGTTCCTAGGTTCTATCCCCAGTACTACCAAAAAAAAAAAAAAGTCATATTTTTTTGTTCCCTAAAAGATGCTGCGGTTGTGGCTCAGAGGTAGAGTGCTTGCCTAGCATGCATGAGGCACTGGGTTTGATCCTCAGTACCACATAAAAATAAAATAAAGATACTGTGTCCACCTATAACTAAAAAATAAATATTAAAAGAAGTTGCTTTTAAGTCATTAAAGTCTCAAATTATTTTTTTAGTTGTATATGAACATAATGCCTTTATTTATTTATTTTTTTATGGTGCTAAGGATTGAACCCAGTGCCTCATATGTGCAAGGCAAATGCTCTACCACTGAGCTATAGCCCCAGCCCAAAGATTTTTTTTTTTCCTAATTTTTTTGATACTGGAGATTGGGCCCCGTGGTGTTTTACTACTAAGCCACATCTCCAGCCATTTCTATTTTTTTTTTTTTTTTTCAGTTTTGAGACAGGGTCTCACTAAATTGCTAAGGGCCCCACTGGGTTGCTAAGGCTGGTTTCAAACTTGAGATCTTCCTGTCTCACCCTCCCAACTTGCAGGGATTATAGGCATGTGCCACCATGCCCAGCTCAAAAATTTTACATGAACAAAATTTGACAACTTTTTCAATTTGACATTTAAAAACAAGGAAATTAAAATTTTAAATCCATTTATATGAAAGCACGTGCTATACGTTTTCATATGTATAGAAGAAAAACAGGTTTCCTAGTGTTGGATATCTGTTTACTATGATTCAGTTATTTCTATGGAACTACAGAAGTCTCTTCGCCTCTAGACATTCAGATGCTTCATCTATAAAGAAGAGCTAGGCACTAATTTGTCTTTGAGATTCAGTCTCTGTCCACATTTTCTGTGAATCTGTTACAATTCGAAGTATATCGTTAACTTGGAAAAACTAAGCTATTAAAATAAATGATCTGATGTGGGAAATATGGGATAGAATTATACACACACATTTAAATTTCCAGATAAATTTTCTGATTTTGACATTGTACTTTAGTCAACTAAGTGATTTGAGGAATCTGGGTAAAGGGTACACAGGCCTCTTTATAATAGTTTTGCAGCTTCCTGCAAATCTGTAATTAGTTTAAACTTTAAAATGATGCACTAATAGAGTTCTCTTTCTACTAAAGTATAACTATAAAATATTTTTTCTAATTACAAGCATTCGGGATGATTTGAAATGTATATTTGGCATACATTTTTATATCTACGCATGGATACAGTGAAAATGTCATGATTCCTGTTAATGTCGTTGTTTCCTTTTGATGATGATTTATAATAGCATTGTATTAAACCATTTTTTTTGTTTGTTTTTACAGTTGGTACTAGAGGACCCAAAGTAAAACTTTGTGACTTAAAGTCTGGATCCTGTTCTCATATTCTACAGGGTATTTTTTTTTTTCTTAATTTGAAACAACTATTACTTTGAGTAAACCATTCAGTAAAAAGAAACATTACTAACAATGTATTCTTTGTAAGTGACATGAGTGATGTATTTTGTACTAGTTGTTAAAAGTCAACAGTGAAATAAGGATCCTTCTGTGCATTGTTCTTATAAAACTGAACTATTGACAAGTGGCCATAGAGGAAGCTCAAAGGATAGGGAAAATAGGTCTAACTCAAAACCTTATGTTACTTCTACATTTAAAACAATAAACTGCTGATTAAACTTATGTCAGTAATTTGTGTCATTAGCATTGCCTAATATTGTTTCATCTAATGAGTAAACATTGTTCTTAATTAAGTGTATTTTTTCTTCAAAAATATTTTAGAAAAAATTAAACTTCTTTGAAAAAAGTATATTGATTGAAATTTTTTGCTACTTTTTCATCAGTATTAGATTTGAATTCTAAACAATGAAAACATGAAATATAATCCAGAAATGTACATTTTTATTCATCTCTGAGGAAAGGATACTAAATATATCAAGAAAATTTGGTGGGATGTTTAGCATTTTTTATATTATTATGAATTTCTATTGAGGTAAGCTTGGCAGATGAATATGTCAGATTTGAATAATTCATTTAGGTGATAATAGTGAGCTAAAATGTTGAAATCGCCCTGTGAACCTAGAAAAAAATTGTGCTTTCTGGAAAAAAAATTTATACACTTGCTTGCTTACAATCACATTTTTTTTGGTTACAAATTTATGAGCAATTAGGAAATATTTATATTCCTTTGAAATGTTTGTCTTATGTTTTATTGTGTGGCTTTTTATCATAGAACTAAGTAATTAAGCTTGAGTTGTATGAATTGACTGACATAGGCTAACAACTGTATTTTTTTTTTATGAAAGATTCACTTTCTTTGTTCTTTCCAAAGCAAAACCAGTCCTTTTATATTAAATAATATGTAGCATTTAAACATAGATTATTATAAATGTGAAAACTAATAAGAGTATCCATTCACTCCTAATATTTATGATTACTTTCTTCAGAATCAGGCAATTATTGACACTTTATCTTCTGATTTTTGAATATTGTATAAGACTTTTCATATAGTTATGTTTGCAGGTCACAGACAGGAAATCTTGGCAGTTTCCTGGTCACCACGTTATGAGTATATCTTGGCTACTGCAAGGTAAAATGCAACTTATTTGATTTTGGTGTTTATGTTAGTAATTAATAATACGCATTTTAAAAAATATATTTATGTAGGATACACATTTTATTTAGCATATGTACTCATTAATTAGCCCTTAAAAATGAAATGCTTTTTCAGATTTTTAATTCATATCAGTAAAGAAATTTTTCATCGTAATCCTAATCCTAACTAACCATCTTGAGGGTATTTGTCTTTTAGAATAGAGAAAACACAAACTATATAATAATCTAAATCAACTAGCACTACTAATGAAATAGTTGTGTGGTATCATTTTTGCACACAAAAGTATAACACTATATTAATTTAATAGTGGCATTTTTATTCATCTTCTTTAACCTAGAATTATTTCAACTCTAATACAAAACATCTATTTATTCATTGATTCAACTTACCAGCATTTGATGGCTACCTACCATGTGCCAAACATAGTTCTAGTGCCACAGAGGTAACTAAGACTTTCTGGAGCTAAGAATCTAACGAGGGGAAAATAAGTGATCATAGGACATTTGGAAAGATGCTTTAGTACAGGTACATCTTTGGTAGGTGTAATATAGGAAAGGAAAGCAGAAACTTTTGACTGTGAAAGGGTCAAAAGATTTAGTGGGTTGTTTGTTGAAGGGAAGAATATTGAATATTTAATATTATGGGAAGAAAGTACCAGCAGAGAGACATAGGTAGAAATAGAAATGAAGGGATTTGGGCGGGGAGGGAGGGCACATACTAGGGATTGAACTCAGGGGCCCTCTGTCCACTGAGCCACAACCCCATCCCTATTTTATATTTTATATAATAGGGTCTCACTGAATTGCTTACCACCTAGCCTTTGCTGAAGATGGCTTTGAACTCACAATCCTTCTGTTCCAGCCTCTAGGTGTGCCCCTTTCTGACTAGAAGGGATATTTTGAAAGGAAGGGAGAGAGGAAGGGCGGAAGGAAGGAATAGCAGAAAGATCAGTAGAGTAAAGGGAAGGGAAGGCGGGGGAGGGAAGAGAAAGGGCAGTACTGGGGACTGAATTAGAACAAATTATATTCCATGCTTTTATAGTTTTGTCAAAATGAATCCTAGTGTTATATATAACTAAAAAAATGAAAATACATTGTTCTCATTATTCACATTATTCTCAAGTTTTATATAAAAAGGAAAATCACCTAATTTATGCCACATAGATTCTGAAAGTGAAATTAGTTAACTGCTTTATTGTCTAGGTAGTATTTGAATAACAATATTAGAAAAGATGTAGTAACAAACTTGCAAGGACCTTGTAGGGAAGATGCTCCTATAGTTAAAAACAGCATAAAAGCACAATTTTTGTCCTTTCTTTTGCTGTGTTTCTCATCTTCATGCTGCTATTATGTATTGATTATTTGCTAAAAAGACAAAAGAGTAACAATCCAATTGTACAAATACATTCACGTTAATATAAGGAAAACTATGTGTCAGTGCTAGAAATGTGCATGAGGTGTACAATTACTATTCTAGCTGCGTGTATTCAGTAACGTTTATTTCTTTCCAGTGCTGACAGTAGAGTAAAACTATGGGATGTGAGGAGAGCTTCAGGATGTTTGATTAATCTTGATCAGCATAATGGGAAAAAGTCACAAGCTGCTGAATCAGGTAATTAAGATTATAATAATACAGAAATAAGATAATAATAATTTTTATACTAAGGTTTTAAATTGAAGCCAAATAATAAATATATGTTGGTAAATATATGATATATATCATAAACTATGATTTTTTGGGGAAGATATTTACCATGAATCATGTTTTAAATTACTTAAACTAAATTATGGTTGTCCATTGTCTTTCTCAAAAATAAAATAATTTTGGCATTTTCTCTTGCCTCCAAACTTTCAAACAGAAGCTTTTCTAGATTAATTTGCTTTACTGATTTTTACCCCCATTGAGACTAGCTATACAAATTAAATGGCAAGTAGGAAACTACAATAAATTACAGAATCAGTAGTATTTGTGCCATTGTGTCAACATAAAAACTGCAAGTTGTATTAAATGTGAGTCAGCTGCAATCCCTGTGACAATGTATCTCAACTATATTTTTTTCTTTTAATTTTTTTTGTAGTTGTAGTTGGACAGAATGCTTTTATTTATTTTTATGTGGTGCTAAGGCTCAAACCCAGTGCTTCACACATGCTAGACAAGGGCTCTGCCTCTGAGCTACAGGCTTAGCCCTCAACTGTATTTTTATATTAGAATTTAACTCTATATAAAAACTTTCACTCAGAATTAATTCTGGACTGGAAGTATATTAGGATGAAGTACATGAAACATTGTGGTAACAGACTATTAGGAATTGTGCTTTCTCAAACTAATTTTGAAAGTGGTAATAAATTTTGATTTGAAATGATCAGTTATTCTTTCTATGGAACTTTTTTATTCTTATTTTTTGTAGCAGGATTGAGCCCTGAGGCAGCTCTTAACTACTGAATCACATCCAAGTTCCTTTTATTTTTATTTTTTATTTTGAGACAGAATCTCTTTTAGGCCCTTGCTAAGTTTCTGAGGCTGGCTTTGAACTTGCAGTCCTCTTGCCTCAGCTTCCAAGCTGGATTAAAGGTGGGTGCCACCATGCCCAGCTGTTTCCATTAAACTTTTCTTTTTAATGATTTTTAAGAGTCTATGAATGATTTTTTGATTAGAAATGAAAATAATATGTAAGAGGGATGAAAGGTGATTAAAGTTTTAGTGTTAAGCTATGCATTTAGTTGAATTTGAATAGCATAGTTTACTTGCTGAAAATAATTATATTTGGCAAGATCTTTCTCCCTTTGATTTTCCTATATTTTTATCGTTCTGATTCATATGGCCTATCATATTCAAATAATCTGAAGGGTTAGTTAATTTTAAATGTAATCAATTTATATATAGTTTAAGTAACTCAGGTAGTGTTCCTTAATATGTTTAAATAATTTTATCTTTCACATTAAATATATGCCAAATACAGGAAAAGAACCGAACTGTATTTTTCATTGCAGCAAACACTGCTCATAACGGGAAAGTTAATGGCTTATGTTTTACAAGTGATGGGCTTCACCTCCTCACTGTTGGTACAGATAATCGAATGAGGCTCTGGAATAGTTCCAATGGAGAAAACACACTAGTAAGAGATTTTTATATATCTTTTTGGATATAAATTAAAAATGGATCTGTGAGATATACTTTATATTTTTCTATAGATTTACCTCCATTTCTTGAGTTTGAAAAATAGCTGTTTTTTAGACAAATATATTTTCCCACTATGCAAACTCGTAATTTTCAAATCCTGAAAACCCACCTTTACCCAACCGTTGCTATTCTCCCCCTACTTAGAGAATTATTGTTCTGCTGTGACACTGCTCCTAATGGGAGTGTGCTATATTGCTCATGTATGTTGGAGAATAAAAGATTGAGAATTATTGGTAAAAGTAAAAGGTATGAAGTTAAATATTTCTGTTTTATACTATAAATGACTTGTAAATAAAACTCAAAGTGAGTATTATACCAGAATATATAGTACTTTAGTTAATACTAGAAAATAGTGGAATAAATGTGTTTTGTAAGTCCTAGATTCTCATGTAGCAGTTAATTTGTAGTACTTGTTTTTATGTGTTATAGTCTTTATCAGATAAGCCGATGGTTTAATACCTTTCAGAATAAACTATGAAAAGTTTATACTTTCATTGAGTTTATATGCCAGATTTACAGTGCTGATAATAATTAGCATTTAATACATATGCAGGAATATATATTTAACATTGTATCAATATTGTAATGATAGGAACTGTTACAATACCCGTTTACACTTGAGGTAAATGATGCATATAATGGTTATGTAACTTTCCTAGGTTTGCATACCTAGAAAGGAACAGTTTGACTCTAAATTCTACACTTAACATAATCCCTATTATATCTAGACTCCTTAATGCATGTGTGTAGGTATTATTCATAGTCCTTTCTTTACTCATCCTTTCTAGCTAATAATTCTCTTTAAAATACTCTAGGTGTCACTTTGATTATTAATACTAAAACTACTAAAAGATCAAAAGTGTGTCTAGAATATTTCAGGATTTGCTAGTCTTTTTATCCCCCATGCTGGGAATGAAACTCGGGGCCTTATGTATGAAGGGCATGTGCTCTTATCTCTGAGTGCCACCCCCAACTCCTCTCTCCGCTTTATGATTCTCTTCATAGAAACCCAAGCCTTGTGATTTGTAAGTAGGAAAAAAAAAAAGTTAGAATCTTCCATTTATAAGTAGAAAAAAAAAACTTATTTGCCAGGCAGTATTATATAGTAGTGGATAAAACAGAAAAGGCCTATTCTCAGAGAGAAGATGAAAGACATCAATCAATTAGTAGATGGGAGAGATGGATAAACTATTTAAATAGTGTGAGCACCGTAAAGAAAAGCAAAATAAGGAAAGGAGCATAGGAAATATTGGGAAGTTGAAGTTGCTATATTTCATAGGACAACCAGGGTAGGTCTCACTGAGAAGGTGACATTTGACCTAGAGAAAATAACCCATCAGTTACATGGGATAGAGGGCATTCTAGGCAGAGGAACAAGGAAAGTAACAAAGTCTGAGGTGAAATCATGCATGAGAAGCTCAGGGAATAGCTAAGAGGCTCTTTTGTTGCAATGGAGGAAGAATAACAGGAAAAAAAAGGAACAAAAAAGAACAGGATGCCTGAGGAGGAGCCTTTTCAATTCTGCCTTAAATATCACCTTAGAGGCCTGTATAAGAGCATAGGTTTTTCTCTGGGTGAGATGGAAAGCCACTAAAGGCTTTTGATTCAAGTAGTGACAAGATAATTCTAGAAAAGTATCCTAGAAAAGTGTCAGTGTTTAATGTGAATAAATATAAATGTTACTGAATATATTTACATTGTTAATGCAGATGTATTCCATTTTTCTCTCCTTGAAGGTGATATTTATTACTGCAGTTGTTTTGCCAATAAGTACACATCTAGAATAGTGTGTTTGGACTAAGCAATACATTTTTAAATGGACTTGATCAAAGCAGATGATCAGGGCCCAAAAACTCACCTATAGAGGGCATTTAGAGAAACTTGGAACATTGATCTCAGAAAAAGTAACTCTAGGGGGAAACATGCTGCCTTAAAGTTTTTGAAGGGATATCAGAACAAATACCAAGTTTTAGTCCTACTACTTAGTAATTGAGGATGTTAGGCAATTTGTTTGAGACTATTGTCAGGGTTTTAGTGTCCTCATTTTGTAAATTGAGAATATCATCAGCCTAAAAAAGCAATGATAAGGGGAAAACAGAAGTATGCAAAAAAGTAGTATCTACCTGCCAAATAAAGGCATATATCATAAATATTAACTATTTTTATTGTGTGTTTTTGCCTTATTAGTAGTACCCTTTTTAGTTTAGAGAAAGTGTAAATACACACTTCCAATGTATATATAATTATAAATTATATTAAAATGCTAGTATGTCTATATATTAAACTTGATAAAACTTAATTTCTTATTTTTTGGATAAAAGTGAAGTAGAAATAGAAATTTTTCACACCTTAATGGATCATATTGCACTCTCCCTGAGATTTGTGAACTGCACTCTGGAGACCATTGCCATAGAATTTAGAACAAGTATTGCAGGGAAAGTTCACAGGGAAGCAGCTTTTGCCAAAACAAGAGAAAAAATTCCAAGTAGACCTTCTGATATTTCTCTTGCTTTAGTTACTAGCATTATCATTCATCTTGTGATTGATAACACCAGGAAACTAGAAACCCATCTAATATTCTTCCCTGTCAGTGGATCAGCTATTAAATCAAACACAAATTTTACTCCTCCTTTTATATATATATATATATATTTTTTTTTTTTTTTTCCCATATCTGTCTCTCTTTCCAGTCTCACTACTGGGCTAGTCTTTCTAATTACTCTAATGTCCTTCTAACTATTCCTAAATTCATCTCCCAGTGGAAGTCTGTCTTTGAAACCTCTGTTTTCAGATTATTAAAACTGAATGACTTTACCTTTTGTGTACAAGGCCTTCATAAGCTGTGCCTTCTAGCTCAATAGCTTCACTCTCCCGTTTTTCCTGGTCTTTAGCCATACTGAATCACTTTAAATATACCATACTCTTTCACCCTTACATTCTGCTGTAGGGACTGCTGCCTTTGCTTTAGAATACCCCTTCTCCTTCCTGTTCTAGCTGCTCCTCAGCTTTTAAGATTCATCTTTTTTTAAAAAAAAATATTTACTTTTTAGTTTTAGGTGAACACAATATTTTGTTTTGTTTCTATGTGGTGCTGAGAATCGAACCCAGTGCCTCACGCATGCTAGGCAAGCGTGTTACCACTTAAGCCACATCCCCAGCCCAAGAGATTCATCTCTTTAACTCTCCTATTCGAGCTTAATGCCCCCAAAATTACCTTATGCTCACTTGTATTACAGTGTACTATGATCATCACTTCATGGAATCAAAGAAAAATAATGCACAGGGCACAGTTGTTTTTGATTGGTGTAGTCTAGATCGAGCTTCTGATTCTATCATTTTCTAGCCAAGAGATCTTGATCATATTACTTAGCCTTTCTAAGAATTTTCTTTTTGTATAATAATGCCACCCATCTTGTAGCATTGTTTTGAAAACTGTGTGAAATAATACATGTAAAACACTTAGCACATTATCTGGTACAGCAGATATTGACATTGAGTAAATGCTATCTGTGATTATTATTAATTATGCTGATAGTTATTTGACAATAAAATGAGCTGCCTTGTGATAGAATCTACATTGCTTTAGGTTTTCCCTTATTAAATAGATGGATCTCTTTCTTGGTGCAACAAAAGGGATTCATATTTTCTATGCCAAATCTACGAAATCTATCAAAATCTTTTCAATTCTGCCTTAAATATCACCTTTAAGACATCATAGCCCAAAGTAGCCTTCTTTGATACTTTCATATTATAACATGCCATTTACCACACATTACTTTTATGGTTAGCATTTATATTATTGAGGATCTTAGATAATTACCTAGCCCGATATATTACACATAGTAAACACTTAATAAATGGTTAATCCTTCCCTTCCTTACTCTGTAATTTGAACTTCATTCTATAGACATTGAAAAGATAGTGATAGTTTTTGAGTTCATAGATGATTTGATCACAGCAGTGATTTAGAAGGATTAATGTGATGTTAAAGTGAAGGATAAGTTGGAGTAGGAAGGCCTAAAGACAAAGACAAAATTTAATAAGCTAGTTCTATATTCATAACTTATTCAACAAGTTTCAATTAAAATTTGGGAAGAAATGTGGTATAATTGAAAGAGTATAGGTTTTGTAACTAGGTATTCTCATAAATAAATAAAGCCATTGTAGTCTAACAGTTGATAATTTTTCCAGTGTTCACTAGTTGAGAAGTAGTGTTTTTAAAATCTTGTCTCCATATCATTCTACAAGTTTTTGCACATGGTTGCCCAACAATGTGAATATGCAAGTGAGAGAATGTTATACTTTTAAACATTTATAGGAGTTAATAAGTCCAGGCACTTACTGACTACTTTTATGCCTCAGGTACTCTCATATGCATTATTTCACTTGCTCTTTCATAATAACTCTGTGGTAAATTGTGTTATTTCCACTTGACCGATTAGAAGAATAAAACTCAAAGGCTAAATCATTACTGATAAGGGATCAAAAAAATGATGGACTTTAAAGCTCAAGTCTGCTGAATATAAGTTTAATGTTTAACCCAGTTATAAAACTGCTGCCTTGGGGTATCTAAATGCATATGCTCACTTCCGTTAGATGTTATTCTAAAGGGACAATAAGCTGTTAGATCCACAGCTTATCAGCATGTATCCATTTGAGCCTCAGTATTTCTGTTTTTATGTACACACATATTCACACAGACAAGCACGTACATGCGCACACATGCACAACACACACGCATACACACTTCTACCCAAACTTTAGAGAAAGAGAAAAGAGTAAATTACCATTTAAATTTCCTATTACCCATGACAAAGAACGGAGATTTTGATGATCTGCATACTCATAATTCCCAAATGATTAGATATTGGTTTTAATTATCAGCAGAAAGTGAACCTGTCAGACTTCTTTAGCCGAAGGCATCTCAGGCACCTGGGGAATTTGTTAAAATGAAAATTCTTCTTCAGTAAGGTTGGGATGGGGCCTGGAAGACTGTAAGTCTAACTGTAACTGCTCAGGTGATTCTTGTGCCACTGAGCTTGCAGACTACCCCTTTTGAGTACAAGAACAGAATTTAAATTTTTATCGCAAATACATATTGGTTGTACAAAGCTGAAATTATAATTATACATACTATTTTGTTCTGTGGTTTTATGTATTTAGCCTTTACCCTTATTTCCAATATAGTTTTCATAATTATGATTTACATAAGCTGTAGAGTTAATATTATATTAGTAATATACATCATTCTCAATTATTTCACCATTCTAGATAATGCTGCATTCAATTCCCTTGGCCATATTATTTTTTGCTTTTTAATTGTTTCCTTAAGATAAATTCCCAGGAGAGATTACTAGGTCAAGGAGTAAACATATCTTTGTTGTTTAATAGGTAGTTTTGCAAGATGGGAAAAGTTTTAAAGATGGACTTTGGGGATGGTTGCCCAACAATGTGAATATATTTAATGCCATTAACTGTATGCTTAAAATGATTGAGATAGCAAATTCTTTATTTTTGTTTGACCACAATTTAAGTTCTTTTAAAATGAAAACAGTAGAAGGTTATATATAACCCATCCCTCCCAAAAAACAAAGAATATCTTTGTATTTTGTTGCATAATAAACCCTTGACTTTTTAAAAGGAAAACCAAATTATAATGTTATCAGTATGTTTACCTCATTTGTGCCAGTATTGTGTGTCTGTTTCTTAAAATTTTTGCTAAACCAGGGTCTGAGGATGTAGCTCAGTGGTAGAGAACTTAGCTAGCATGCACAAGGTCCTGGGTTCAGTCCCCAGCACCACAAAAAGAAAAAACAAATTGCCAAATAGTGTAATTCTTCAAGTTTGCCTTAATTTGCCTTTTTATTTTTGTCAAGACTAAAATGTGAACATTTGCCCTTATGGATTTTTTTCACTATTTATAGTCCTCTTATGTGAAATATACATTCATGTCATTGGCCCTCATTTCTCTTAGAATATTAAGCATTTTTATATTTAAGAGCTCTTTCTATACAGTGTTATAATGTTATGTCATAGTATTTGGAGAAAGTATTTCTCCCAGTCTTCATTGTCCTTATTAATTTAGATTTAAGAAATAATTAACTTTATGATTTTAATCCATCCTGCAGGTGAATTATGGAAAAGTTTGTAACGACAGCAGAAAAGGATTGAAATTCACTGTCTCCTGCGGCTGCAGTTCAGAATTTGTTTTTGTGCCATATGGTAGCACCATTGCTGTTTATACAGTTTACTCAGGAGAACAGATAACTATGCTTAAGGGACATTATAAAAATGTTGACTGCTGTGTATTTCAATCTAATTTCCAGGTAAGAATGATACTTAAGGGAATTTAAGATGTTCAAGTGGCTAGCTTGCTAGATTAGTAGCATATAAAAGTTACATTGTGATTTCATTCTGAAGGTTTGTATTTATAATCCACATTTGAGCTAAGATTTATTTAATAGAAAATAATGCAGCCTAGATTTTTAGGTGGCGTAAAATATATGTATAAATCAATATAATACTATGCAATTAATTGGGACAAATTGTCTTTCTTTTGCATATGGGCTCCATTTAGCTATTGAAAATTTCTGATGAAATAAAATATTTTCTTTCAATCTTTTGTGTAAAATAAATGAATAAGTATAGGTATTTAACTTAAATTGTAGTGTATCTTGGTTTATGTACGTGTGGGTATGTCTGAAATTTTATTTCTTCCTTATTTTCTACCAATGGCTAATAACAGCCTGCCTTTAAGTTAGCTGGGGTTGTGGCTGAGCAGTGGGTAGAGTGCTTGCCTAGCACGTGCGAGGCCCTGGGTTCGATCCTCAGCACCACATAAAAATAAATAGAATAAAAGGTGTTGTGTACAACTACAACTAAAAAATAAAATATTAAGTAAATAAATAAGCAAAATAAAGATCCATTGACAATAAAGAAAAATAAAAAACACTATATCAGGAAGCTCCCCACTTTTTATTCCAAATCACCTACTATTATGCTGAAAATGAAAATAATTATAAATCTTAAAAACAAAGAGGGTAGTACTTTTGCATCCATTTAGCAGCAGAATTCCTTTTGGCAAATTAAATATGTAAAACTTACTATCTGGAAAAAGTTATATTAATTCTACCATAAACATACAAATCTGACAAGATAAACTTAACATTAAAATGAATAATTATAGCAATGGATTATAACCTATTGGCAAAAATGGAAATCTCTGAAGTTATACTGATATCAACAAGTAGATTAGGTTGAAAATTTGGTAAGGAAAGGGATATTTACATAGCCTAAGTGCTAGCCTACAAAATATTATGTACAAAGGTAAAATGTAATTTTACTTTGAAGAAGCCTGGAATATTTTTCCTTAATCAAATGATCAAAGTTAACATTCTAATTATGAGTCATCACATCTGTGAAATTCCTGGCAAACTTGCATCATTCAGTTTTAACCATGAGGAAACATTAACACAATCCAAATTTGAAGGACATTCTACTAAGTAACTAGTTTGTGTTTTCAAAATTGTCTAGGTCAGGAAAGCCAAAGAAATCAAAGAACTATTCCAGATTGAAAACTTGAGACCAAGTGCAGCACTTGATTTTTAACTGGATCCTTTTACTAAAAAGGACATTATTAATACAAATGGTAACACTTAAATGGGACTTAAGAATTAGATGCTAGTAAAATAGCAATGTTGATTTTCTGATTTTATGGGTTACATTGTAACTATATATAAACGTCCTTTTTCACGGAAAATATATACTAAATTATTCAAAGTCAACAGAAACTTATGTTAACAATTTACTTTCTTATGGTTTTGGAAAAAAATTACATGTCCTGAACTTGTAACATAATTTTTGATATTTTTGAATCAAATTTCCCAAATGAATCTTTACATTTATCCTAAAAACCTCAGGGCTCAATTCTGATCTCTCCATCCAAGTGCTCTTTATTAACCATTCATAAGTGCTGTCTTTTCCAAGCTGGTTTTTTTTTTTTTTTTTTTTTTTGGAACATATATGGGGTATCTTTTTTTTTATTTATTCTTTTTAGTTATACATGACAGTTGAATGTATTTTGACATACTATACACGCATGGTATATAACTTTTCATTCTGTGGTTGTACATGATGTGGAATGACCATGTATTCATATATGAACGTAGGAAAATTGTGTCCAGTTTATTCTTCTGTCTTTCCTATCCCATTCCCTCTCTTTCCTTCATTCCCCTTTGTCTGATCCAATGAACTTCTATTTTCCCCTGCCCCTTATTGTGTGTTAGCATCTACGTATCAGAGAGAATGTTTGGCCTTTGGTTTTTTTGGGTTTGGCTTATTTCATTTAGCATCATAGTCTCCAGATCCATCTTTACTGGCAATTGCCATAATTTCATTCTTCTTTATGGCTGAGTAATATTTCACTTTGAAAATATATATAAACCACATTTGGAGGGCACCTACGTTGGTTCCATAGCTTAGCTAATATGAATTGAGCTACTGTAAACATTGATGTGGCTGCATCACTATAGCATGCTGATTTTTATCTATTTATTTTAGTTGTAAATGTACACAATGTACCTTTATTTATTTATTTTTATGTGGTGCTGAGGATCGAACCCAGTGCCTCACACATGCTAGGCAAGCACTTTACCACTGAGCCACAACCCCAGCCCTGTAGTATGCTGATTTTAAGTCCTTTGTGGGATTTCTTTTATGTCTCAGTCTGCCATTTTATTTAGGAAATTTGATATTGTTTAACTGATTTGATATTTTATATGTCTACATTTCTCATTAAAAAACTTCATATTATTTTTTTTCTTTACTCAAAATCTTCTCTTAAACAATACCAATTATACCATGCTTCAAATGTTTTTAAGATGTGGAATAATAAATAATTGCATTCTAAAGCAAGGGAAAATGCCTATTGTTAGGATTATTTATTCCGATCTACAGAAACACAGTTGTGAGGGGAGAAAAATGCCATTTAGTCATTAAGAGTTTTGTAACCACCTACATTTTGTTGCTTTTTTAGCCATTTTTTTAAGCCCATTCTCCTTTGCACAGTAATTTTTATTATTATTGACCTACTGTTTTATATCCTGGTTTTTCCCCTTTACATTTTGAGTATTTGGTTTAAATCCTTTTCTTTTCTCTTGATGAATATTTTCCAATGTCATTAAATGTTCTTTGACAACAAATAATATTTTCTCATATAAATGCAATGTTAATTTACTAATAATCATTCTTCTGTTCCTTCATAAATATTTCTATTTTTGTTATAAGTTTTATTTGGATGATAGCCTTAAATTTTTTTTATTATTTTTTTGAGGTTTTTTTTTTTATTGGTTGTTCAAAACATTACAAAGCTCTTGACATATCGTATTTCATACATTAGATTCAAGTGGGTTATGAACTCCCATTTTTACCCCAAATACAGATTGCAGAATCACATCGGTTACACATCCACATTTTTACATAATGCCATATTAGTAACTGTTGTATTCTGCTACCTTTCCTATCCTCTACTACCCCCCTTCTTTCCCCTCCCATCTTCTCTCTCTACCCCATCTACTGTAATTCATTTCTCTCCTTGTTTTTTTTTTTTTTTTTCCCATTCCCCACACAACCTCTTATATGTAATTTTGTATGACAGTGAGGGTCTCCTTCCATTTCCATGCAATTTCCCTTTTCTCTCCCTTTCCCTCCCACCTCATGTCTCTGTTTAATGTTAATCTTTTCCTCCTGCTCTTCCTCCCTGCTCTGTTCTTAGTTGCTCTCATTATATCAAAGAAGACATTTGACATTTGTTTTTTAGGGATTGGCTAGCTTCACTGAGCATAATCTGCTCTAGTGCCATCCATTTCCCTGCAAATTCCATGATTTTGTCATTTTTAGTGCTGCGTAATACTTCATTGTGTATAAATGCCACTTTTTTTATCTATTCATCTATTGAAGGGCATCTAGGTTGGTTCCACAGTCTAGCTATTGTGAATTGTGCTGCTATGAGCATCGATGTGGCAGTATCCCTGTAGTATGCTCTTTTAAGGTCTTCAGGGAATAGTCCGAGAAGGGCAATGGCAGGGTCAAATGGTGGTTCCATTCCCAGCTTTCCCAGGAATCTCCATACTGCTTTCCAAATTGGCCGCACCAATTTGCAGTCCCACCAGCAATGTACAAGAGTACCCTTTTCCCCACATCCTCGCCAGGACTTGTTGTTTGACTTCATAATTGGATGATAGCCTTAAATTTTATTTGTGACTCTGGCATAACCTCAGAAATGCACACAAAAGCTTGGGCTATATACTGAGAATCCATTCTCTCAATTACTGTACCAGTTTTCTGTATAGAAAGTATTTATTTCACTACCCCATTGGAATGTTTTCAGTAATAGCCAATGCAACATTTCTTCAGTTTTGTTAGGGAAGGGAGTGATCATTGTTCAGACAAGAGCTAATAACTTGTCCATAAAGACATTAACATAGACTATACATTAAGCCAAGCTTCCTTTTATGAAGTAATCATCTCAACAGGCAAGGTATGGGTCTTTAAGCTGTTGTGTTGAATGGCAGGCAACCAGACAGAAAGAAGCTACACAAAACTTTTTTGTAAACTCTTGGTCTGTTTTAGTAGAAATTCTTATGGTTTCTTCATTGAAATCGTTATTAAAATGCAGTTATTATTGAGAATTTGGTTAAGTGATAGAACACTTGCCTAGCATATACAAGGCCCTGGGTTCACTCCCCAGTACTGGAAAAAACAAACAGAACAACAACAACAAGAACAACAACAAAACACCTGCTTTTGACAGAGAAAGACAAGCCCTTTATTCTATTTTTTCTTTCTCTGTTATGAAATATATGGATACTATGATTAATAAAACTGCTAAGACATTGAATGTACTTGTAAAATTTTCACCCCATTAATAAGCTCAAACAAAACTTGATAGTATTTTTTTCTTTTTTTTTTTTTCTCAAATTAGGAGTTTATTTTTTTTTTCTTTTTTCAAAAAAATTTTTTGGAGATAGTATACCTTTATTTTATTTATTTATTTTTATATAGTGCTGAGGATCAAACCCAGTGCCTCACACACGCTAGGCATGTGCTCTGTCCCTGTGCCAAAACTCCAGCCCCGATAGTATTTTAAATACAAAACAAGACTTTACTGCATCTTAAAAAGAAAAAGAAAAAAACGGGCATCAGCATAGTCTAAGACATAGAAATAGAAATGATCTGATTAGTTTAAGAATTAATCATTTTAAAAACTGATATCGTTAATTTCAAATTGGTACATCTTTGCTTTCTTTGCTGTAGGAACTTTATAGTGGTAGCAGAGACTGCAATATTCTTGCTTGGGTACCATCCTTATATGAACCAGTTCCTGATGATGATGAGGTAAATATTATTTGTACAAATGGTATATAGTTATTCCTAAATCATAAGAAATAAAGTTTTATTAGTTTATACAAGAGAGCTTTTTTAAAGTATTTCTTGCTGTTTTCTGATTATAAAAATAACTTGATATAACACATTTGAAAAATTTAGGAAAAAAATATCATAAGAAGAATATTAAATTTCTCAGGTTGGATTAAATCATAGTATTTTTTTATTTACTGCATTCTTGGTTTTTTCCTATGCATATATTTCTTTCTTCTTATTTTTAGCCAAGGACCCCAAGCTTTCCAGGCAACTAACTGTTCTACCACTGAGATACCCTCCTAGACACTGCTTTTTTTTTTTTTTAAACACAGTTAATATCATTATTGGACATATAACTTGGTATCTATTTTAAACTGTATCTTTAATGATATAGTGTTGCATCATCTGTATACCACAAATTTAAATATTTATATCTATTGTTTATAAACAGCATCAAGGTAAATATCTATTCACAAATTTTTTATTCTTCTTTTCTTCCTTCCTTATATTGGGGGTTGAACCTAGGGGTACTTTACCACTGAGCAACATCCCCAGCCCTTTCATCCTTTTATTTTCATTTTGAGATAGGTCCCACTAAGTTGCCCAGACTTGCCTCAAACTTGCAATTGTCCTCTGTCAGCCTCTACTACAGATATTTATGATTATTTCTTAGGCTAACATTCCTGGAACTTCTTGAGTTACCATGTATGACATAATTAAGTCTCAATTTCATGCTGCTAGATTTTACCAATTTACACTTCTAATATTTTATAATCTAACTGTACCTATCTTAGAGTGTAAATTAGAATAAATAGGACAGCATGAATAAAGAGCCTTAAAAGTGTAATGGGTAAACAAAGATGAGTAAGACATGATCCCTACCCTTTAGTAGCTTCTTTTTTCAAAATTATTATTATTTTTACTGTATGTCAAGCTGTAGCAAAATAAAAGTTGTCTAAAGATGCTTTCTCTTTCTTCAAGGATTATTCTAATCAGTACTATTAATAATTTCCATTTATATTAATTTCTAGGATATAAAAAGTTTGGTGTCTAGGGGCTGGGGTTGTGGCTCAGTAGTAGACCACTTGTCTAGCACGTGTGAGGCCCTGGGTTCGATCCTCAGCACCACATAAAAACAAATTAAAATAAAGGTATTGACAACTAAAAAATAAATATTTTTTTAAAAGTTTGGTGTCTAAAAGAATGCTTATATAATTTTTTAAACTGGCAGTACAAATACATTTAGAAATACGTTAAGGTAATCTTAACCCAAATGATAGTAAAAACAAAGTATCTTAAATAGAGGTGGAAGGAAGTTATTGATAAAACCATTGATATTCTAAAAACATTTTTCATATGTTTAGTTCCTTTATGAATATAGGACTATGTCAAAAGCCACATGAAATAAAAATTTAACAGGGATAGTTAATAGCATCTAGCTAACAGCTGTTGACAAAATATATTTCATGCCTAAATTTGTAGTTGCTATGGTTTACTGTGGCATAAAGCCTCTGAACTGTGAATTGTTTTCTTTTGGCCTAATCCAAATGAAAGGGAGAAAAAAATACATATTGATAAATCTTTGAGCATCTGGCCAAATGCCATATGAATGTTTCCAGAATTCATCACATGTCTAATTTGGTTCATTGTGGCTTGATTGATTTTAGCAACAACTGTTTTTGATGGCTGAATATTCTGTAGAAAGCTTAATATGGTCAAAAAATTTAGTTAGCCATTTATTTTTTATTATTAAGTGTTGTATCTGCTCTGTGGGAATTACAGTACACATTAAATCAAAATTATAACACTATAAGCCATGTTAGGAAGTATATAATCACCAAATCAAAATAATAAAAATAAATTTAAAGAAAATCTATTATGACATATAAATAAAAGAATATTAAAGTAAATCTAAATTGCTTATTATAAAGATAATTTGTAACTTTGATGGCTTCTTCATTTCCTTGTTTTGTAGTTATACTGACAATTTAAGCTCATCTAAAAGACTTGCTTTTATGTATCAAAATTAAGCAAAACAATTAGAAGAACACTGAAAACAAGCTGAGCTTTATATTCAAGTCTTAGAGCTGTACAGCCTTATATGTTTTTGGCGAGGGTGGGGTGGGGTGGGGATCCAGGGTTTGAACTTAGGGGCACTCATTTAGAGATAGGGTCTTAATGAGTTGCTTAGCAACTTGTTTTGCTGAGGCTGGCTTTAGACTCCTGATCCTCCTGCCTCAGCCTCCCAAGCCGCTGAGATTACAGGCGTATGCTGCTGTGTCTGGCTAAGCCTTATCTTTTAAAATATCTATTTATATGCTTTCACTTTAGAATAGCAGTCATTCTCATATTAGTATAAAGTAGTATGTGCTAAGGTTATTTCCATAAAAATTTAGTTTGAAAGATTCCTGTGAATGTAGATAGAATATGAATATGACCATGATGCAAATTCCAGTAGAAAAGTTCGTCTACACAAGAACCTTTTTCTTACCATTTAACTCATATTCAAAAGTGTTTTCATCTTGACTATCAAATAAATGAGTATTGTAGATTCACAGGGGAGCAGTGTAGAATAATACAAAACAATTCACACCGATACATATGCACATATGTACTAGGTTTTTAGTTTTAGGTAAACCTGGGTTTGAATTCCAGTTTTGCCATTTGTTTCCGAGTTCTGCCAGTGTATTATGGGACAAGTTTATGACATTTTTTTAAAAAAATTTAGCTGTACATAACACAACACCTTCATTTTATGTAGGTATGTGGTGCTGAGGATCTGACCCAGTGCCTCACACATGCAATGCAAGCGCTCTTACCACTGAGCCACAACCCCAGCCCCAAGTTTATGACATTTTCAAATATCAGAATTGCCAAAGTTGTTCTTAGGTTTCCTTTCAAATTTTATACTTCTGATGAGATTTTATTTCTTCATTAACCAAAATATAATCCCTTGGGTTACTTCTCCCAATATCCAAAATAGAGGAGGACTTTAATTCTACTTAAAGAAACTGAAGGGTATTGAATGATAGGGTCAGTCAGGTTTTATGGTCTTCAAGCATAATTTTTGTTACTTAATTGTCAGGCTGTTTTATTAAATCCTGAGGAATCTGCTCCTCTCCCACTTCCTACTTGGTTATGGTCAAGTTAAGCTTATCTGAACTCCTAATCACTTTTTCCTTCTGGAGATTCATAGGACAGGTACAGCTTAAATCTGACTTCTCATCAAGACTCCTACTTTAGTTTGACAGTCACATAATATATAACTGTTTCACATCTATCTTATGTAGATACATAATACTTACTGACACAGAAAACCCTGAAATTTTCCAGTAATTATCACTCAGAAATTTGAAAGTATCAAGATATAATCCTGACAAATGTTTATTTTGGTCTCATTTCTCCTTTCCATTATTTGGACTCTAGAGTAGATGCCCCTTCTTCATTCCCATAGCACTAACAACTCTGACAAGTACATCAACCAACCTGGTGAGATAGAGATGACTATGTTCAAGCATAGATTGGATGTCCACTAGGAGGAGATGTTGTAGAGAAAACTGAAGAAATTGAAGGTGGTTACACATAAAGTTGTAGTAAAATAAAATATGTAATAAAACATGTAATAAAAATGTGGGTGGATTTAATATACATATTACTCTTTGGGAATCTCAAATGGTAATGTGTACTAAGTCCATCTACATTTTTATTGGAGCTTTTAACTGCAAGTATGACATCTTATTTGTGATTGTTTTAGTAATAAAATGTATTTCTAGTGTTCTTTTGTTTACCATAGCAAAATAGGGTTAGCAATGCAGTCTGATTGCTGTAACAACTAAAAAAGAATAGCTAAGTTAATATATTGCTTTCCAGCCATCCTGGAAATTTACTTGGACTATTGGCTTTTTCTATTCTTTTCATTATAAGATTCTAAGTCGTCTTGTTTGCCAAACATAAGTTGTTAAATTAACAGTACTCTTGGCACTAATGTGTTATTGGAATTTGGATCTGAACAAACCATAGCAAATGTAAAAGCTGCAGAATAAGCAGCAGATCTGATTCATATGTCAAGAAACTTAAAAAAAAAAAACAAACTTAAAAGTCTTCTAGTTATTTGCTAGATAATAAGAAGGTAGCCACACTAGTTTCCCAAAGGAATTGATTTGAAAATTCACAGATAATTAAAATTTCTCAAGATGCTGATTATCTTTATTAGGTATGGCACTAAACTTATGAGAATACTGTAATGTTTTCTTGTTATTTTAAGTAAAGACTTTTCAAATGCTTGTTACTCTTTAGAGAAATCTTCCAGGAAATCCTATGTGATAATTACAGACATATTACCATTTTTGATGAATATTGCATGTGCTTCTAACCATATACAAATAAACAAACCTCACCATTTAATAACCTTTGGACTAAAAATGGTATTATTCAGCTTGATGAACAGCTTATTCCTCATATGTGGATGTTTGTTTATTTATGAATGTCAAGCCCATCCAAACAGTAAAAAGTTGGCAGTATTAATATATATTAATGTCAAGTTAAACTGTAGACCTGGAGTCCAGTCTTCACCCAATGGAAGTCAATGTTCAACTTTCTGCAGATAATTCTTAAGAGTTGCAGAAATACCTTGAATAATAGTATCATTATAATATATATATGTATATATTATAATGCATATATATATATGTATATATTATAATGCATATATATATATATATGTATTTGGAGGTAATCACTTTCAGAGAAATTCAGATTATTTGGATAATGTCCCATATATCTGTTTTTTAGGGGGTGAGTACTGGGGATTGAACTCAGGGGCACTCAACCACTGGACCACATCCTCAGCCCTATTTTGTATTTTATTTAGAGACAGGGCCTCACTTTTACTGAGGATGGCTTTGAACAAGTGATCCTTCTGCCTCAGCTTTCCGAGTTGCTGGAATTACAGGCATGAAGCACCACACCTGGCTGATATATCTGTTTTAAATTGAGTTGCATTATCTTATTGTATTGGGGGGCATTTCATATGTTACTTTTGTTTTGAAATTAGCAATTATACAGTTTCTTTCAAAATAATCTAATTGCTGTTCATCTGAGCCTAAAATTATGCAGTGGAAAAAACAATATCTTCCTCTTTCTTTTTCTTTGTTTAGACTACAACCAAATCGCAGTTAAATCCAGCTTTTGAAGATGCCTGGAGCAGCAGTGATGAGGAAGGATGAATATCAACCTTTTTGTCTCTACTGATGATAGTTTTTCCTCATTTTTTAAAATGAGTTTACTATTTGTATAAAGTCCCGAAACAGTCTTCCATACCCGTTTATTTAATCAGAATTTGGCTATTTAATCTCAGTTGCTGTGGCCAGGAGCAGCCACTGTTGCTACAATACAATAGCAGAAGTTGTATCTCAGGTGAGATTGTAACAGATTGTCAAACCTGTGTAAAATTTTTTCTTATTGATATATTCATATTTTGCTATGATTTTATTTAACTGTGGATCATCTAGCTTTATGTTAAACAGTTTTGGACTTATTATCTCCTGCCATCCAAACAGTACATCACAGTAGGCTTTTAACTGGTGACATCTCATGTTTGCTTGAAGTCAGAAGCAGCTTGTACGCTCAAGCTTAAACTCCTTTCTATGAAACTAGCTAAGATTTACCATGTCCTGCCTCATTCATCCAAGCAAAAAATGTCCCAGGAGGGAATCTGGCTTAAACATAAAATGTTATCATAAAATTTCTATTTTATTCTCCCTTCTTCCTGTGTCAACCCACAAATGATTATTATGAAGCTAACTTTTCTTTTTTAAAAAATTTTCCTGGGGATTAAACCCAAGGACTCACACATGTTGGTTAAGTACTTTATCAATGACCATCCCTAGCCTCTAAGAAGCTAATCTTATATTTTCTTTCTTCCTGATTCTTTAACCAGCAGGAGACTAGAAAAAGAGGTTTTTGTGAACTTGGATACTAAGTTCATGATTATTTTTCAGTGTGTTGAGTTTTTAAAGTATATAACTGTTAGACCTCATGTCAGACCTTTCTGGTCAAATATTTTCCATAACAAGAGTTTTCTGAAACCCAGAGTATTCTACTCTCACTTTTTTCCCCTTCCTGATGGGGATGCTTTTGACCTTTGAGAAAGGTATTAAAATAGGATTTTTTTTTTAATTTTAAGAAAAAATAAGTCTTGGGGCTGGGGATGTGGCTCAAGCGGTAGCGCGCTCGCCTGGTGTGCGTGTGGCCCGGGTTCGATCCTCAGCACCACATACCAACAAAGATGTTGTGTCTGCCGAAAACTAAAAATAAATATTAAAAAAAAATTCTCTCTCTCTCCCTCTCTCACACCTTCTCTTAAAAAAAGAAAAAAAAAGAAAAAAGAAGTCTTCTAAACTGTAAAGAATTGTATTGCTTCTTTCTAGTTATCTAAATATATGTATTCATTGTAAATAATTCAGACAACATAAAAACCAAAAAAAGAATGTAATGGGGGCCTGGGGTAAAGTACTTGTGAGGCACTGGGTTTGATTCTCAACACCATATATTAATAAAATAAAGATTCATTGATAACAACAAAAAAAGAAAGAAAGAAAGTAATGGCCACCTGGAATCAATACTCTAAGGTAACCATCACTAACATTTTGATAGCTATTCTCCATGCATCTCTCTATGACAGTTTTACATAGTCGGATGTTCAGCATGCCAGTGTTATCTAGAAACTCCTTTCTTCTAACTAGAGTACTTCTTTCTTCATCTCTTACCCCTCTTGCCACAATCCAGGTTATTAACCTGGTGTGTGTTCTTTCATATTACAATCTTATATAGACCTAAAGAGAAATGTGGGTTTGTATTTTTAATTTTATAAAAATGAGATAGACATAGTTCTTTTTCTTTCTTTTTTTTTTTTAGATACAACTCTTATACATCCCTCCATGCCATCTTTGTATAAAGAAGCCATTCTTGTTACTAACTGCATAATGTTCCATCTTGTGATTATGCCACAGTTTTTTTCCAGTCTTTCTTGAGAACAGTATAGATTATGAACTGCACCATATTTTCCTTAGGTGGTGTTGTGGTTTGGGTATAAACTGTCCCCCAAAGACTCATGTGTTGAAGGCTTGGTCCCTGGTGCAGCATTGTTCACAGGTGGGGCTTTTGAGAATTGATTGGATTGTGAGGGCTCTGGCCTCATCTGTGATTAAGCCACTGATTCATATTTGATGGAAGGAATAAAAACTTTAGATGGTGGCACCTCATTGAGGAAAGAAGATCCCAGGGGTCATGTCCTTAGGGAGTATATCTTATCCTTTAGTCCCACCTCTTTGTGCTTCCTGGCTGGTCAGCATCAGCTTTCATCTCCTACACTCTCCCACTATGATGTTCTGCCTCACCTTAGTCCCAAAGCAGCCAGAACCATCTTACCATAGACAGATCTCTGAAACTGTGAACCAAAATAAATCTTTCTTCCTTCAAGTTGCTTTTCTCTAATATTTGTCACAGTAGAGAAAAGGTAACTACCACAGGTGGTCTATTTGGGCAGTACAGTTTAGTAACTGAATATTATCTTTTCCTCTGGTAGAGGAAATGGTACTTTTGCTATGTGTAGGATTCTTGGGTTGTAGTCCTTTTCTTTCCTTAGTTTATAAATATTGTGTACTCTTTCTTCTAACTTCTCATGTTGCAGATGAGAATCCCAAAGCCAGTTTTATTTATTTATTTTCCCCTTTGTAGGGAACTCATTCTTTATAGTGGAAGCTTGTAAAATGTGAGGGTTTTTTTTTTCCTTATTCTTACAATCTTTCAATTTTGTCAGAATATCTGATCCTTTATCCCTCTCCCTCCCTCCTCCCATCACTTCTTGGACTACTGAGCTCTTTCATCTTTCAGTCTAAAGGCTCAAATTGTTTCTTGGCTTAGGCTATTTTCTTCTAATACTTGTCTGATTAAGTTGCTTCTCCTTGTAGTTGTCATTGTTATCATCCTCCT